>NC_142082.1:66752518-67068176 GCF_054644295.1 Miniopterus natalensis | reverse complement strand
ATCTGTTCAATTTTATGGTGGACCTAAAACTTCTCTAAAAATTCAATTGTAATATATTTTTTTAAATTAATAGTATCCATAGCTTCTTTATGTGATTTTAGCATTCTGCTTTTTAGTTGTCTACTTTTTATGTGTGTTTTGGGAGGATGCCTTCTGTGTGTGTGTGTGTGTGTGTGTGTGTGTGTGTGTGTGTATGTGTTTGCAAGTCAGCAATTTGTTTTAAAATATTATAAACACAGTACATTTGTATAACTTAATTTGTGTATACTCAAACTTTTTAATATATATTTTCTCTTCTACTTTTTGAGGCAACAATTGCCTGGGAAGGCTCATTTTCTCCAGGGATTTAAGGTTTCTCAACTTTTTTCTGTTTAGTGTAATTAGATGCAACCCAATGTCTGTACTTTTTTCAAATCTTATATTGTTTATGTAGTCCTACAATTAGAAAATTTGGCACATATGTGTCTGATTCTTTTGGTATCAATATTTAGACTTTGGTTGAATTCCCACAATGTACAACTTTTCTTATTATGTACATGTATATTTTTCCGATTATTATTTCATAGTCAATACTTCGGTTTTTAAAATATGTTTTAATGAATTATTTGTTAATTTTTGCTTCTTACATCTCACCCTTCCTTTCTGATTTCACCACTCTTTGGCTGGTGTATATCTTTTAACAGGTTTTTTTTTTTGTGTGTGTTTTTTAAATACTGTGGATTATAAACACTCTGAAACTGCTAATGTTTGAAATTATATTTACATCACCTTCTATCTCAAATAATAATATAGCTATCAGATGGATCCTCTTTGTTACCTTCCTCATTATTTTAGTGATACGTTACCACATATTTCTTGAGTTTAGTGTTATTGCAGCTGAAACAATATGACGCTGCAGTAGTACTTGTTAGGTTGCTATTCACATGCAAGGCGTTTAATGGGCCCAGCTCCATACAACTCTATCTGACTTTTATTCTAGAGTTTCTCATAACTTTGCATCGAAGAAACATTTTATTTTATGTTTATTTTGTTTAATTTTTGAGCATGGTAATTATTTACATAATCTAGCTGTAATGTATTTTCTTGGGGCTTTTTATGTGACCTAGATTCACATATGACAAATGTGCTCACTTATGATCTAAAAACATGAAATGTCAGTTTATTTCATTTACCTCGTATTTGGTCAGTGGCAATCAGATACATTTCTTTTACTAAAGTTTAAAATTTACATATATTTGTGTAAAAAGCATGCCTTATTCATTTATACTTTACTAAGCTCCTCTGTAATCAAATGTAGTTTTCCTTGAATCTAAGATTTCCTTCATGTTACTAGATGTCTCCTATCTCTCTTCATTCCACACTACTGATTCCTAGGATGATGCAAGGCTGTCACCTGGAATCTTTCTAATTTCATTCATGTAGTAGCTCTACTTATCTCTTTCTTGGTTAATTTTTTCTTTTTTTAGTCTATCATCTGAACATTTTTTTTAAATAGAAAGTGTTCTTTATAAGGCTATCTTTTTGAAACTACACATATCTAAACATCTTATTTGACATCTAACTACAATTCTTATCTATATCTTCATATTTAAATACATTTTGTAATATTTTGTTTTATAATTTAAAGTAATAAATAAAAGTCAGTTCAACTTGTATAGCAAATTACCATTACATGGCACACATGCCTCATTTTAAAAAAACACCAAATTTTATTTACCAAACCATAATTTCCTATGAAAACAATGAATATTATTGTAGAATAAAGATTATACTTGACACCTTATGCTCTACTTTTTGCTAACATACTAGTTTTATCACATACATCACAACTTAAAAAAACTGACTATGTTTACAGATATAAAAATAATGACCAATATAATATTAGATATCAAAAGATAAGGTTTCAAACTTGTGTCATCTACCTCTTAAGACTCTACACTGCCTTATGTGACATAATATAATCAGTTTTACATTTAGTGTGTTCATCAAACAAGTAGAATAAATCTACAAATCCATATTGTAAAATGAAGGGGACAAACTTCCAGGGAAGGTTCATTTTTTCATAGTTTTAAAGATTTATTTAAATAATTATAATCATAACCAATTCACCTATCACATACTATTTTTGTGGTGCATTAAATTTAAAGAACAATAAATTGCAATGTTTGTTTCTTACTCTTGGAATAAAATTACTCTAGTATTATGAAGACAATGAAAATAGTATGATGCACTTCCTGTTCTTAGGCCTCTAAAATCCAGTGGAAAAGTTGCCACTATAAGGTAGTATAAACTGGTCATAGACACCTAAAAAAATATTTGTTACCCTTAAGCAAAGCTATTTAATATCATTTTACCATTATGCCAGAACAGAAGTACAACAAATTAGTAACTTGCTTCCCCTATTTGCCTGTTACTCTTTTAGTTTATAAAACCAAAAACCCCAGGGTCTGCGATTAACTATGGAGAGAATTCGACATGCAAGGACATGTTGCATTCCACAATTGGGAAAATCCACTAACCTCTGTGTTATTCAGTTTAGGCCATTGTCCATTGTTCCCATTAATAGCTACATACTAGATTTATGAAGTTCTAGAAACTGATTCTGGATGATTCTCAGTTTACACATAAATTCTCCTTGGAAAACACTTAAGCATAGGATAACATATCCAAAGCAGTGATTAAACTATTGAATGTTTTCAGAATTTGGCTTGATGAGTCTTAAATAAAATATATGGAAAATAATACTCCAGAATATTTTTCATGTTTCTAAGTACAGTTCCTTTCACACACTTTTCTAAAAAGTAAGTTTTAGGTTAGCTCAAAATTACAAATATTGCTTTGTATACTTACTCTCCTGGCTTTCTATGAAAAAGAAAACGCAAATAGTCTAAGAAAGTGAAATAATTTGTAGGCACTGGAAATCTAAAATACAAATTTAGGGGGGAAAATGAACAAAGCAACAAAACTGTTAACTCTTTTCCTGAACACAGTTTACTAACAGCTGCAGTAGCTTAGCCAAAATACAGGCACAAAACTTGCCTTTTTTCATTTACTTGACAAGTAAAAGACCATAGAAATATTTTTAAATATATAAACATGGTAATGCCTACATACATACATGCATACATACATTCATAAGTATATACTTGCATGCATACATAAATGGAAGAATCTTAGCTTTTGTCTATTGTAATATAGAAACTGTTCACAAAGCTCAAATAATACTTCAGATGCAATGAGTTTAAAGACACGTGTCCCACCAGAAAACTATTATAAAATTGCATTTTAAGTGGTTTATAGTGAAATAAAAATGTCATTAGAATGATGATACTGGGAAAGAAAGAAGAGATTAACAAAATTTTATACATGAAAAAATATTCACTAATTGGATTTCTGGGAAGAGAGATGAAGATATTAGATTTCAAATTTGAATTCTTGCTTTAAACATTATATTAATGCTGATCTGAAAATCAGAAAGAATGTTTTTTTGTATAAATGATGTCAGGAGTTAGTCAAGTTAAATTTGAGGATCCTTACAAATTACATAGCAGAGAGCAATCAGAGCTAAGAATCAATAATTGAGAGTTTGTATTAGTCTGGGCTCTCTAGAGAAATGAAACCGGTCCAAGGGCAGAAGAAGACTGATGTCCAGCTGAAGCAGTGAGGCAGGAAAAAAGAAAATAGTAAATTCCTCTTTCCTCTGCCTTTTGATGGATTCAGGCCTTCAGAGGATCGGCGGATGTCCACCCACATTGGGGATGGCAAGCTGCTTTACTCAGTCCTCCAACTGAAACGCTAATCTCATCTTAAAACACCTTCATAGGCACACCTAGAAATAATGTTTAATCTGGGCATCCAAGGCATAGTCAAATCGAAACATAAACTGTCAGCACAGAGTTGAATTTATCCAGGTTAAAACACAGAAATCAAGAAAGAAAAGGGAGAACGGTTTAAAAATATCAATTAAAATCCTTTGAAAATTTTAGAAGTTTTATAGAAATTTGCAATATAAATTTCATTAAATGTATCCACGATGAATGGTAAAGACAAAATCATAAACACTACAGACCAGTGATTTCTTAAAAATGCTCATATGTGTGTCATTATGTACACATTAGTAGGAGCTGAGAATATTCTTGTGCAAATCTGACTACTTTCATTCACTTCAGTTCATGCAATTTACTATGTCAAACCACTCAACATGCAATTATCAAGAATGCGATGGACATTAAACTGCTGCGGTAGCAAAAAGGATGCATTTGCCTATGTAGTCCCGTCGCTGCACATAAACATCTGACATCCTTTCTTATTCTCTCTATTTCATTCAGCAGTACTAGGTCACCTTCCGCCCTGACCCTGTCTGATTACTAAGCAGATACAGTGTTCAGCGCTTGCTGTCAGACGCTGCTGCAATTTTCCCAGTGGGTGCATCCTGCGACCCTGACAAAGATGCATCATACCACTGATCCCTTTGATTGCTGTGCTGATTTCTATGATTGTTGCCATCTGCTACACATATAAACAACATCAGCAATGAGAAAGAAAACTAAAAAAAAAAGACAACTAATGAAATCACTATAAATGGATGTAGCCCAAATTATATATCTTATTTGTTGCAACACACAGAGCAGAAGTGAACTCAACATTCTAAACATATAAAAGTTTACAGAAGAGATACATTTCAAAAAAGTTAAATTTTAACATATGACAATACACAACATTATTGTAATTAGCTTTAAAGTGTATAAAACAGATGGTGATCTTTACCTCTAAACAAGTCACTAAAGCAAAACAAAAGAAATTGAAATTTTAAAGAATAACATTTCCAGGAAAAAATACAATAAAGAACTGAGTTGCCTGTCACACTGAAATACACAAAATGATTTTCCAATGTATATGTTTTCATATTATTCTATATATATATATAAAGAATCTATGATTTAGGTATTCCAAATAGTTTCAATGTCACATGTATAAAATGTCAAAGCTATTATATTATTCAGTTTTTTATTTGAAATCCAGTAAAATTTTATTATGAGACATTTTATTTATTTTTATTTTATGGAACTTTAGGGTTTTTTGTTTGGTTGGTTGGTTCTTTTTAGTTTCCAGTTTGTTTTGAGACTGAAAGCACAAAATATAAAGCAGAATTCTTTAATTGCACTGGCAATATCATGTGATATGAAACTAGATTGAAAAATCAGGATTTGTTAGCGAGGGGAAGGAATGACAATTTTTCCCCCCTCAAAACTCAGGAAGTATCTTTGACATTGTGCCCTCTAATTTTTGTGTATTGAAATATCCTTCTTATAAATATCACTAAAATTTTAGAGAATTAAGTTTGTAAGAATATAAGAAATATTCAGCCCTTGATGTTCTTTCATTTTCTGCATAGGATAAAAGCAACAGACAGTGTTTATGATTTAAGATGCTGTGACTTTCTCTAGAATTTCACAAATTGTAGCAGATAGTACAAATCAATATCAAAACATAGCACTTTCTGTGATAATAAGTATTATTACAGATTCCCCAGAATAATATGTTTGACAGAATTTCCTTGCATAATTTAAAGCGTACCTTCCTTGAAATCTTACTTATATGACGTTATTAAACATTTCTTAAAAACTTTGTTTCAGGAAATAAGAGAGAGAAGAAAGACTAAGGATAAAATAGTTGATATCTAATTATATAATTCTGCAAATTTGTATATAACTATCTAAATATATGTTTGGGACTCGGCCGGGCTTTGCTCAGGGGTTGAGCATTGACCTATGATCCAGGAGGTCATGGTTCAATACCCGGTCAGGGCTCACGCCCCCCTGGGTTGCGGGCTCCATCCCTATGGTGGGGCTTGCAGGAGGCAGCTGATCAATGAGTCTCTCATCATTGATGTTTCTATCTCTCTCTCCCTCTCCCTTCCTTTCTCTCTGAAATAAAGATATATTTTAAAAAATAATAAATAAATAAATGTATCTGGAGATAGTTCTCTTTCTTCCTCTTTAGCAATTGCATAATTGGTAATAGTACTAGTCGCTACCAAAGTAAATAACCAACTATTTCCTCTGGCACTGGGAAATTATTTTCTCCCCTCATCATACTCTGCTCTGTTGAATTCTGGTTATCTTATTTTCAGATCTTGACCATTTCCCCCCTTTTTTGTGTGTGTTTCTTATATATCCTGTGTTTTGTTTCTTTATTATTATTTCCAGTATTCACTTCGCTAAATCTTTCAGTGCCCTAAAGAGTCTTCAAAATTTAGACAATTTATACCCAAACAATAAATGCATGTATTCATTAAAAAACATCAAAACAGAATGTTATCTTAGTGTTTAGACTTTTCTGTTATCAATGATAATGAATAAAAAAATAAGTCTTAAAAAATCAGCTTTAGGCTCGGCTGGTGTGGCTCAGTGGTTGAGCACTGACCCATGAACCTGGAGGTCAGGGTTAAATTCCCTGCCAGGACACATACCTGGGCTGTGGGCTCATTCCCCAGAAGAGAGTGTGCAGGAGGCAGCCAGTCAATGATTCTCTCTCATCATTGATGTTTCTTTCTCTCACTCTCCCTCCCTCTTTCTGAAATCAATAAAAACATTTAAAAAAAAATAAGCTTTAGGTTAAAGATTGGACAGTTCTATTTTATCTACCTTGAAACAAAGTAGATTAGTTATTGGTAAATGTAGTTTGATATATTTTGTGATAGGAAAACGAGTCACTTTTAAACAAATAGAATCTATTTTTCAGTGGAATTTGAAATAAGATTTAAAAGGTGAGAAAAAGTAATGTTTGTATGTTTAACATTGACGGACACGTTAATGGGTGACTCTGGAACCAGACTGTATTGGTCTCCTTGGGCAGCCATAACAAAATACAGACTGGGTGGCTTACTGTTTTTTTAAAGGCATTCTCCATCCATGTGTTTCTCCTTTATTCTCACATTACGACCACACTCACGAACACTTCGGGCACCAGATGTGTGGGATTTTTTTCCCCTCATCAAACAATTACCTGTAAAACCAGTGGAGTGTCCTACAATTAAATTCAATTCTGATTCAACCCCATAAGTAAAGGGCTTATGTCACATCACCTTAAATCATAGGTAAAGGGCTTATTGTCACAAGGCTGCCCCCACCCCAGCTTCAGAAGCCAATGACAATTATAGTAGGTATCTAGGTTATCCGCAACTTCTGTTCAACTTGTTTACAAATTGGAGATTTCCACCAGCCCTGCTCTCCTTGGATTCAATTATTTGCTAGAAAATCTCAAAGAACCCTGGGAAATGTTCCTTTATGTTTACTGGTCTATTATATTATAACAGACATAAAGGATACAGATGAATCGTCAGATAAATAGATACATAGGGAAGGGTCCGCTCTTATCAATTAGGAAATTACAGGGCTTTAGGAGCTCTGTGTTAGGAACTGGGCTTATAGAGGAGCTCTATGTATAATGTTCTGAAGACTGCTAAGCTGTTTTCCCAAACGGCTGCACCATTTCACATAGTCGTAAGGCATGAGTATTCCATGTTTTTCCTGTCCTCATTAACACTTAATATCATCTGCCCTTTTGGTTATAGCCTTCTAGAATGTGTAAAATGCTATCTCTATGTGGTTTTGCTTTGCATTTTTCTAATAGTTAATGATGTTGTGAATCACATTATTCTTATTGACCATTTTTATATTCTTCTTTGGAGAAATGTCTATTCAAGTTCTTTACTCATTTTTAATTGGCTTTTTGTCTTCTTCGTATTAAGTTTTAAGAGCTATTTCTATAGTCCAAATATAAGTTTCTTTCCAAATATAGCAAATATTTTCTCTTCTGTGAGTTGTCTTGACACACTCTTAATAATATGATGTGCAATGCAAACGTTTTTAAATTGATATGTTCTAACGTATCTAGTTCTTCTTTTAAAACCTGTGCATATAGACTTATCCCTTAACAAAATTTACCTACCCCAAGATCACAAATATTGACTCCAATGTTATTGTCCAAGATTTTTACAAATTTACATATATGGTAAGTTTTGAGTTAATTTGTGTGTATGGTATAAAGTAGAACCAAGTCCATTCCTTTGCATCTGGTCATCCAGTTATCCCATGAATACTCAGCTGTCCAGAAACCATTTGTTGAAAAGACTGTTATTACCACCACTGAATTGTCTTGACATCCTTATTGAAAATTAACTGACATAGTCTATGGATTTATTTCTGGGCTCTCATTTATATTTCAGTGTTGTATATGTTTCATCCTTATGCCAGTAGCAGGCTGCTTTGATTAGTGTAGCCATGAATTACATTTTCAAATTGGTGAGAGTGACTTCTCCATCTTCAATCTTATTTTTCAAAGTTGTTTTAACTATTCTGATTTTCTTGCATTGATGCATGAATTTTAAGATCAGCTCATTAATTTCTCCCCAAAGACAATTAAGATTTTGTTTAAAATGTGTTGAATCTGTTATCAATTTAAGGAGTATTATGATTTTAACAACATTAAATCTTCCAATTCATGGTCATGGAATATCTTTTCATTTCTTTACACTATTTATATTTTATCAACAATGTTTTATAGATTTTAGTGTACAAGTGTTTCACTTATTTTGTTAAAATTATTCCTAAGTATTTTATTATTATTTATAACAGTATGTTACATGAAATTATTTCAATCTAATTTTTGTATAACGTGTGTTGATCTTATATCCTACAATCTCACTGTATACCTTTATTACTTCTCTTAGATTTTGGTAGATTCTGTAAAATTTTCTATATAAAGGATTATATCATATGCTAGTAAAATTGTTTAATTCTTTGTTTCCCATATGGAATACCTTTCATTTTTTTCTTTATATTCTTTGTCTCATTGCCCAGCTAAAACCTCCAGTGTTATGTTGAATAAAAGTGAAGAAAATGGACATTCTTATTTTGATCTTGATTTTAGAGCATTCCTTTCATCTTGAAACCTGCTCTTCTCTGGAAATGACTAACTCTACTATTTCCTGCTTCTCTTCTGTTATCATACACTATTTCATCTAAGCCTTATTTTCAAATTTCAATTTTTGTTTGATCTCTAAATTTTTAAATTCCCCAGGATTATCTTCTAGGCTTTAATACTGTTTTTATCTCTACTCTTTCCTCTCACTGGATAGCATGGAATTTCAGTGTTTAAAATTCAATCTCTGTAATGATTAATCTCTAGTTTATAGCTTCCTAGTTTCTTACTAGCTTTTACTTTTCAACTTCCAAACCTATAACTCCCATAAAAGTCTACAGGCACATGAATTAATATAACTAAAAAAAACCCTCTTGCACTAGTTCACAAGATTGATCCCTCAACTCCATCTCATGTAATGGTACATCTGTCCATTTTCTCAAAAACCTAATAGTCATTCTCTTTCTACCTTGCACAAGCAAACAAAAGTCATCAAGAATTTTCATTGTATCTAATTCCAAAATATGTTACTGGCTTCCTTTTTTTAATGATTTGCCCATCCCCATTTTTCCATCCAATCTTTATGTCTCTATACTGGGCTACTGCAATATAGCCTTGTACTTGGTTACTTGACACATCACTCTCCATATAACCCATATTTCCAAAGTGCTAAGTAATCTTTTAAAATAATAAAATAAAATAATCAGATTATGTCATTTTTCTACTAAAACACTCCATGTAACTATGTTAAAATAAAACTCTGCATCCTTGCACAATATTTATTCTGCCTAGTTATTTTCTGTCTGTTATAATATATTTTATATTTCTTCCCTTCTTATTTTGAAAGAAATTATAATTCTATAAAATATTGCAAAGTTAATAAAATAAACTCTCCTGTATCAATCATTTAGATTCAGAAAATCATTAAAATTTGCACCATTTTTCTTTCTCTCTTTCTGATTCTACACATAAACATTTTTCACAACCTTTTAAACATTATTTATAGACAACATGACAGTTCATCATAACATATGCATATATTTTCTAAAAACAAAAACATTCACATATATCCAACATAATAATTACGTTCAGAAAATAAAATGTTGATTTAAAAATGATAAAGACTAAAATCTAGTGTAGTATCAATATACAAATTTCCTCAATTGTCTTAATAACATTTTTTAATGATCTCTGTGCAAAGATGCAGATAATCATCTCTGTGAAATTGTAGCTGTTCTTGTTTCTTTTCCTACTGTAATTCCAGCCTGGAGAAAGCAAAATGTCAGCCTTCTCCTATTTTCATTTTGCCTACAACTAAGATGGTGCGTATTACTGTCTTCCTTCGGATTTTTTTCATTTGATGTTCAATATGCTTTATTTTAAGCCAGTATGTTCTATTGAGAAACCCTTAATGAGAAGTCCCAGCATCCTATAGCTTATTTTATCTCTAATTATTGTTTTTTATGGTGGAGGCAATGGGAGTTAGCCCCATGGAGAAATTCTATTGTCTTCTATTACTTCTTCTGGATCTTATTTTTCTAAATTTATTGATGATATTAGTTATATCTGAAGCTTTATTAATCACCTATTTGTAATTATGTTTCTTTGTTTTAAGCAGTTATTTGTTTACATTATTTTTTATAATAAAACTTTGAGATTTTGTGATTTGGCTTTGTTTTTTAAACTGTATTATTAACTCTTTTAAACTTAAGGATTGTATCACTTATTATAACATGAAATATAATTGTGGTGCATGCATATTTAAGGGGTAAGAAATATGTATAAGATTTATATAAAATAAAATTAAAAAATTTCATGACTTTTGAAACTTTGTTACTTAAAAATATTTAATTATAAATTGTTCATATGGGAGAACTGGGTTACTACATTTTCTTTGCTCAGAATATTTGGTTGTAAAAAGATATTATTTGCTCACCTTTTACAACTGTTGGATTGTTCAATAGAGGAAAAAAATGCTCACTTTTAAAAACTGGGAAATTGCTTTCAGCACCTATATCAGATGGTGTAAAATTCACAAATTCTGATAAGGTTAGGTCTGTAGAAATTCTAGTTAAATCCAAAAGTTGTTTGATGACACAATCGTATATCCAAAGTCTAGACATCTTACAAAATTTCAAGAAAGAAAAAAAGGAATGAACTGCTGTTATAAGGTACTCAAAACCTATTATTCCTTATTTCATATCACAGTGCATTGACTATATCTTCTGTCACCTACCTCCAGGCAAAATTGCACCTAATCCATCAGAGAGATTAGTCTTTTCAATTCTGAAAATCTTCTGGGAAGAAGATATCACAAGTTCCTTTAATGTCAAAAAAAACTTTAATCAGGAAGTTCCTCTCTGTACTTTTTTTTTTTTACTATACATAGTATTTAGTCTATTATCTTTCAAATAATTCAGTAGAAATATTTGCAATTTATAAAATGCATATTTGGGCAAATAGAGCATTTTTCCTCTACTTGGACTTTCTAAAGTAAAATTAACGTAGAGTAAACTTTTAGGAAAAGAGATGAATGGCATGAAAGTTATAGTTTAGAAAATTGTTGTAATCATAGAAAACAGCAAAGGATACAGCCAGGGGAAAATTAGCCAGAAAAGACTTAGAAAATTGGGGTTTTTGTTACAGAGAGAGGAGGGAGAGAAGTAAGAATGTGAGTGGCAATATACAGGTGAGGACTAATAGAATAGTTTTAGTCAAGAATATATAACAGGTTAAATATAAAAAAAGAAGTAGAAAAGTGGAAGGATAGTTTGAGATGATCTGAATGTTATACTAAAAAATTTTTAGCAACGGTATATATGTATGTGTGTGCATGCATGCCAGTGTGTATGTGTCAGTTATGATTATATACTGTTTTGCTGTTATAAAAATAGTACATGCTTTTTGTGGCATTTTAAAAATTGTTCACTTATTTAAAATTAATGTTACTACATAATATCTGAATGACTTGATTATTTAGCTGTTTCACATTACGCCAGTTTCAATTATTTGATTAGTAAGCTTCTTAAATCATACATGAATCAATTCAACCCTAAGAATTTTTTAACCTTGGTTTACATTTTTTTGAGCATCTGTACTTTCTTAGTGTATCGTGATTTCCTTTGTGTTAAATAAAATAATGGAGACACCAATATTACTATATGTTATAATTCTGAATTTAAACAATTGACCATTTAAGAATGTTATGAATTTTTTCCTTTCTGACAAAAAAGTGTCAAAGTTGTATTCTTTCAGAAATCAAGCTATCTCAACTACTAACTCAATTATGCATTGTTAAATTATACATGGCCTTTAATTAAAAAGCCTCAATACAGTCTCCTCTTATACAATGAGTAATCAATAATTCTAAAGATAACATTAATGGATGGATGGATATTATTGAAAGGAAGCATCAAGATGTATAACAGATTAATGTAACAGAAATAATAAATTATGATTTAAACAAGTTCTTTATAAACCACATCCTTATGTAAACTTATTTGGGTTCATTACAAAAGATCAGCACTATTATTCAAATTGTGCTGGATCAATATAAGATTATATTTATCTTGATCAAACAAATTTGAAAACTCTCATTTTTCAATGAAAGTTGCCTATGCCATATATTAGTAAATGAGTATATTGTATAATGCATTTTTATTTACTATTAAAGAGAAAAAATATATGTATGCTTAACTATATTATCTATATTAATATGTAACAAAATGAAAAGACATTTTCTAGAAGACAGTCTTCATTTTAATCATCCTTTAATTTTTGTGTATTTAATTATTATTTAATTAAAGCATGTGTGTTATGTAAGCCAGTACTATACTAATATCTGTGAATATAGAAACTGAAGATGACATAATAATGTTTGTCCTTAGGGACCTGATATTTTCCATAGTGTAGACAGATAAGAAATCTTCTACTTTTAGATGTCCATAAAAATTAAAGCCGTATTTCAAGCATTGTAGGTCTTACACAGCATTTATATGCTTTTCATTTTTAAATTATTACTTAGTTAATAAAAAAATTAGTAAATATGGGCTAAATACATCCTCTACCAAAACAAACAAATAAACAAACAAACAAAATCTGATGCATTTTAGAGAAATTTAAAGGTTTTGTCAAAAAGGGAAATCTTTCCCAATGAGAAAAAATTATACAAACATACGTAGAAAACACAACTCAGGACAGTTTCAGTAATAATGAATTAATTACTCTTTATATATATAAAGAGTAATTAATTCATTATTAATTTTTTTTTAACTTTTATTATTGTTTAAAATATTACAGATGTCCCTTTTTCTCCCCAATGACCCATTCCACCCCGTTCCTTCCCCCTCCCCAGTCCCTCTCCCCACCATTGTCCCTGTCCTTGGGTTGTGCATATTTGCATATAAATTCTTTGGTTACTCTCTCCTCCTCCACCCACCCACCCTCCTCCATCCCTCTGACATTCCTCAGTCTCATCTATGCTTCCATGTCATTGAATCTATTCTGTTCATCAGTTTATTAAGTTCTTTAGATTCCACGTATAAGCGAGATCATGTGATATTTGTCTTTTGCTGCCTGGCTTATTTCACTTAGCATAATATTCTCCAGGTCCATCCATATGTACCCTGATGTTCATAGCAGCACAGTTTACAATAGCTAAGATCTGGAAACAGCCCAAGTGCCCATCAGTAGATGAGTGGATAAAAAGTTGTGGGACATTTACACCATGGAATACTTCGCAGCTGTAAAGAAGAAGAATCTCGTACCCTTTGGGACATTATTAATTATTAATTCATTATTACTGAATTATATATATTATATATATAGTAATATATATTCCATATATATATATATATATCTCCATAATTGAGGTTTTAGCAGAAACCCCATAAGAAGGAGAGAATGTCAACTTTTTTCAGACTACAAATGCACACAGAAAATCACTCATGAAATGCTATTGAATCCACAACATTTTAGTCTGTGAATAAAATGGTGAATAAAACCTATTCCTGCCCTAAATGTGCTCAAAATTTTGAGCTCATGGGTAATAAATATAAATGATAATTTAGTACAACAAGTATCAATTTATTTTATTTTTTACTGATTTCAAGTCTATTTATTTACTTGTTTTAATTTACCTTTGTTGTTGAATGTATTATAGATGACTATATAAGGGAAATGTGAAAGAACTTAAACTCAAACTCATAATGATTATTTTAGAACTTGTAGAAGAAATGCCACTTAATATCTTAGAAGACAAAAATAATATAGTCAAAATAAAAAATGGGCATTACTTTATTTAAAAAGATTAAAGAAGAAAAAGAGATAAATATAAAAGAAGGGAGGAAAAATAAAAATAAAACAAAGACAAAAAAGATGGAAGGAAAGAAGGAAGGAAGGGAGGTAGGAAGGGAGGTAACAAACTGTTACAAAACTAAAGAATTTAAAAATATTTTTGTTCTGTTTTTGAACTGTAAATGCCACAAAATTATTTTGCAAATGTAGTTACAAACACTGTTGGACAGTTTTAAGAAAAATCTTGTCATTAAAATCATGTCAAGTGGTAGCTAAAATTAACCAAAGTACAGAAATGAAAACTTCCACATCTTTAGCCAAATCATGGCTTATCCAAATGTCTAAGTTGTTACATTTTACCAGCTAATGATTACAGCACAAAATGTTCTGTCAAATCAGATATGAAATTGACCAAAAAATGTTGCACTCTCCTATTCTGAGCAAGTCAATGGCAAAAAACACTTTAAATAATGATATCTTTCTTACACAATAAATTTTCTTTCCTTTTCAAATATTTTGCACTATGGAAACACTAAACAGAACTAATATTTTATCCTTAAATTTATTTTTAAGTATTTTATTTACAATACAATTATATTTTTTAAAATATATAAAAATATAACTGTTAAAGGTTCTTGGAACTTGAAACCCAGGTTTCAAGTTGTTACTCTCCAGCTAAAATATATGATTCTCAAAGCTCAGTTATTGTGGCATAATTCAAGTTAAAGTCCCATATTAAAAAGGAAAGAATAACCTCCAAATCAACTTAATTATACAGGCTGAATTGGAAAAATATTAATTTATGAAAATCAGCTGGTTATCAACCAAACAAGAAAATAAAGCTTTTGTGGCTTAGGGTCTATTACTTCTGGTCAAACAGGTTTTTAATCAGAATGTTGAGTACATACATATGCATCCCATTTTGACATTATTTAAGAAAAGCTTAGCCCGGCTGGGCATGGCTCAGCAGCTGAGCATCAACCTAGGATCCAGGAGATCGGGGTTCGATTCCTGGTCGGGGCACATGCCCTGGTTGCAGGCTAGGCAGCCAATCAATGACTCTCATCGTTGATGTTTCTATCTCTCTCTCTCCCCCTCCTTTCCTCTCTCTGAAATCAATAAAGATATGTTTAAAAAAGAAAAAAAAAAGTAAAGTTTAGAATTTTCAAATATCTTAATTAAAAATATTGAGATTACCTATTAACATAGCCCTACGTACAGGGTGGGGCAAAAGTAAGTTTATAGTTGTAGTATGAAAAATAATACAATAATTAATAAATAATACAAGAATAAACTCTCTTTCACATACTCACAACTATAAATCTACTTTTACCCATTCTTGCATTTATTACTTCTGAAATAACGTCATAAGGAAAATGTAACATTTGAGATTTTTTTATTATTACCCAAATTCTCCATAGATTACTATGTATTATCTATGATTTACTTTTCTCATGTTCCACCCCTTTGGCAACATTAATTCAATAATGAACTCTACAGAGCTAATTTAAAAAAAATACTTACCCACTAATTTTTTATATATAATCTTTAATATTAAGAAGAGAACTTTCAATGATATTCAAACTCCTTTCCTTAGGATACTAGGTTACCTTGAAGGTGAAGAAAGATTTCAAACATCAAGCAAACTATGTGGTCAATTTCCTCATTAACTCTGGTAGCATTGTAGAATTGTTTTCTATTTTGGAAAGTGGGTGGAGAGAGATTAATCAAAGAATTTATATGCATATAGGCATAACCCACGGACACAGATAATAGTATGGGGAAGGCCTGGGGGTGGGGCAGATGCAAGGCGGAGGGGATCAATGGGGAGGGGGAAAGGAACATCTGTAATACTTTCAACAGTAAAGATAAACAAAATAAAAATAAAAATTTTTTAAAAAGATTTAAAAGTTTTCTGGATATTGATCTCTCAGGTGATTTTTGTATCTCAACATTGTATAATATTAGCCACCCAAAACCAAGAGGCAATTTGCTTTACCTAATATAGCAGATTCTAGTAGAGAAAATTAACCAGAATCTCTAATGTCAACCTACTTGTGGCAAGATGTTTCCTTGTTTTTGCTCATTACACCAGGACTTTAAATCTCTTGGTTTATGGATGTTTAGTTCACTTCCATACCACCAACAAACGAGAATTTGTAAAACTCATGCATGAATCTGCTGTCTAATCTTTTTTCATGGCTAGTCTGTTTTAAAAACATCTTTGACACCCATTCTACTTGAGTCTAAACTTGTTTCTAAGGATACAAAAGTGTGAACATATAGTTTCCATGATATTCAGCATCCAGAAGTGGTTGAGACATATATCTTCTTTTATTCTCACAACATAAGATAAGTTCTATAATAAATGTATTAAGAATGTATTTTGAATGTGCAAAAAAAGAATCATAAATGGATCATTTTTTTTATTTTGCACAATGTATCACATTGTCAAATAATGAATAAACTTGTGCAGGTATACATATAATACATGATATTCAAAGACCTTATAGCATGGATTTCAGTATTAGGCAGATCCATGTTTGAATCTTGATATTGAGTGGATTGAGTGTCAAGTAATCCAATGATATATTGTTAACTTTATTAGGTATATCATAGAGTTTTTGTATATAATAAAAACATTTTATTACAGATAAATATGTTAAAGTACCTAGTAAAGGTTCTAACATACACTACATATTTAAGTGACATTAACTATTTATTTCCAAACTTTTATTAAAGTGGCATTAACTTATTATCTGTTAATTTGAAAGAATATTTTGGTAGAAGTAATCATTGTTTTTAGACACCTATTTTTTCCTAAAAAATGTTTATTAAACCTGAATTATAAATCACATAAAATGAAAATACCTATGTAATACTGAAATATATGTAAATAAGTGATATGTATTACAAAACAGCCATAGATTAAGAATGCATACATTTGTTCACTGAGTCAATTTGGATTTTTTAAAAAATATATATTTACTGTGTGTCAGATACTAATAATGGCATCTGAAATACATCAGGAATCAACATCAACAATGAGCTTGGATCTCATGGTACTTATATTCCAGTATTCAACAATCAACAAAATTAATAATAAATGTTGTGTTATATTAGAGGATGGTAAGTGCAACGAAAAAAAGTAGAATATTATAAGAGAAAATGGGATGTCCTAGAGAGTGTTGCAACTTGCAGCAGTTTGTCAGGGTAAAACATATTAAAAAACTAATAGTGAAGCCATTCATTTGTTATATGGCTACCTGAAGAAAGAATATTTTAGACCCAAGATAAAATTGTGTAAAGAAGCTAAGGTGAGAGTATACAACATATTTCAGGACTAGCACATAGTTCAAGTTGTTTAATGCAAAACAAGAAGAGAAAGACATGGGATCAAAGAAGTAATGATTGTGAGTGTAAGGATAAAGATGTCAGATTATATATAGATTTGTAGGTCACTGTGAGGATTTGTCTTATACTCAGAAGGAAATGACAGTCTTTGTAAGAGTTTTGTTATAAGTGGGGCATATGTGGACTTAGGATTTAAAAGAATATCCTAAGTCCACATATGCCCCACTCTGACTATTATGTTGAGAATATCTGTAAAAGAAGTGCTAAAATAGAAATAAACCAGCTAATTTGAGGGCTAGTACAGTAATGTGGGAGAGAGATAATGAGAGCAAATAAGAGGATGCTAATTGGGTGATGCTAAGACCTAAACTCTCTTTTATAAATAGAGACACAGGATTTCCTGAAAGATTCTATATGGAGTGAGGGGGGGAAAGTGGGGAGCTGAGGTTGAGGAAAATACTTTTAATTGATTAACAGCAAGAATACAGTTGCAAACAACTAAGATGGCTGTGGATGGAGAAAGAGGTAGGGAATATGAGTTCAATTTTCAACTCATTGAATTTGAGATATCTAATTGATGCTCAAGTTCCATTTTAAAATAGGTAGCTAGATTTTTAGCTCTGGATTTAGAGAGCTAGTTTGGGACTGGGAATACACAAATGTTCTTTTAATCCATGAGTTAGAATGAGGTCACAAAAACAGTGAACGAACTAGATAATTTATGGCTTATCCATTTAATGAAATATTGTGCGTCAATAAAAACAACTAATATATGCAAAAATATGGAAAAATCTGTCTATATTATATATATGTATGTATACATGTGTGTGTGTGTGTGTGTGTGTGTGTGTGTGTGTGTGTGTGTGTGTATGGAGAGGAGAGAGAGAGAGAAAGCAGGCACAAAAGACTAGAACATTCAAAATTAATTTATAGTGACTGAATTGAAAGTAATTGTTGCCCAGGGCCAGGAACCGAGATTTAGCTAGCAAAGAGCACAAAAAATGTTTTGGTCTGATGGAAATATTCCATATCTTTGTTGTATTGCAGGTTATATGAGTAGGTAAATTAGATAAATTTTCAAAACAAATCAGACTAAATATAACATGAATGTATTTCATGGTAGTATGTATGCATATTATAATAAAGTCTATATTTAAAATCTTAAAGAAGAAAAAATATGTAAATAAAATATCAATTGATGAGATATCTTAAAATAATAAAAACATTTCTTCATGCAAATATTATATTTCTTTTAATATATTTTTATATCTAATCTTAAATTGGGCTATTATAAGAGATTCTTAATTAACCCTAGCAAATATTCCTCAGTGATCAATGACTTTCACATTTTTATTTGATTTCTTAGACATTTTAAATAAATAAATAAACATTTTATTGTATATTTACCAATCAAAGAATAAGTACTCTTATATATATGGTACTCCATTTAATACAATTTTTATTTTCTAAATTAAATGGTTATCATGTATCCAAATTCTAAGTTTTAAACTTAAAAAATAAATAAAAACAAAACACCCATTGGAATGCAAGCATTGCTTTGGTAATAACAAGGAACATAAAATTTTCTAAGAAACACTATTTATTTATTTTTTTATTTAGCCAATTACTTAATACTGAAGTATCACTTCTATTTACACATGATGAAACTAAAAGTCAGGTAATTAAGAAAAAGATAACAAAGGAAAGTAAAAGAACAAAAGAAAATAAGAGAAGTTCCAGTCTACCTTAGAGAAAATGCTTTTATTACAAAACATGCACAAATATAAACACAGCTATATTCCTATAGATATATGAATTCTTTAATGTTCTTTGTTTGACATAAAGTGTTTTTAAAGAAAATTATATTTTACTTCAAAGTGCCTATGAATTAATTTAACAAATTAGAGATTTTTAAATTATTCTATCATGCAAATTCTAAAATATATACATAACTATCTATATTCATATGATTGTTAAGAGATTCTATATAATGCATATAGCATAGATCATATATATTTTAATATATTTAGTTAGCCAAATTGAATAGAAATTATCCAAGATAATATAGTTTTGTTTCCACTTCTACCTTGTGAATAAAAGATATTAAACTTATAAATAAAAAGTATCCACCATAAAAAACATACATTAGATTGTTTTCAAGCCTTGAAAAACCATGTTCCTTGAGAAGATAAAAACACATAAATTTACTTTAACAGTCTGACTAACTTTAATTCTGGAACACTTCCTCAATGTCAGTATAAGAATGGTTCACAAATTTTCTTTCTCACTAGGTGTGAATGCAAAGATTACAGTTAGAGCTAGTTAAGTGGTTAGAATTTGCTAGGCAAGAAATCAGAAATGGCTGCTGTATTAAAGCAGGGAATTTCAGAAATGTGAGTGAGATCTTATCATGTATCATTTGTTAAGGCCTGGGGATGAACATACAAGACTACACAAAGAGAGCAGCTGAGAGGAGATGGAAGATAACAGAATCATGCAATTCAAAGAAACATGTTCTTACAGGCCAGCCAGAATGGAGAAGTTGCTGAGCATTTCAAGATATTAATTGAGTTTAAGGAAGATGCATACTTTGGCACATCCTAGAGTAAGGATGTTACAACTGCACTCAGTCTGAGTGTGGGCCTGGCTGACCACTTTGGAGAGGCAGACCATGCAGAGGCTCTCCAGAAGATTCTGATGAGCTGGAAACCTGGGGTGCCTACCCCACTCCAGCCAGTTCTTCTGAATGTGCAAGAACTGTTTCCAGTGGGAGGTGAGTTGAGGGCTGGGGTGTCTCCAGACACCAGGGAGTCTCCCCCATTGGCCAGATGGTGCAGGGAGAGGCTCTTATATACAGCATTCCAGAAGCTAGAGACATGAATTGACAGGGTCTGAGCAAGAAGCCTAGCAAACACACCTCTGGATGCCACAGGACATTTACTACAATAGCCCACCCCACAAGACAGGGAGTCATACAAATATATCTAATACATAGATACTAACACAAAGAGAAAGCTGAAATGGGGAGACACAAAAACAACTCCCAGATTAAAGAAAAGGATGAATCGCCAGGAAAAGACCTAGATGAGATGGAGGTAAGCAAGTTATCAGACACAGAGTTCAGAATAAGGGTTATAAAGATGCTCACAGACCTTAGCAATAACTACAAGAAACTTAATGGGAACTTCCAGAAACTTAGTGGGAACTATAAGAAATTTAAAGAAAAATACATCAGCATGAAAAAAAAATTATGAATAAAATCAGGCAGAAATGAAAAATTTTATGTCTGACAGAAGAATACGCTGGAAAGAATTAAAATCAGGCTTTATGAAGCAGAAGGTGAAATAAGTAAATTAGAAGATAAGGTAAAAAAAAAACAGAGCAACAAAAAGAAAAGAAAAAATACTTAAAAACAACGAGGACAATTTAAGGGCAATTTGAGACAACATGAAACCAAGCAACATCTGCATCATAGGGACATCATAGGGAGAAGAAAGTGAGTAAGGGACAGAGAAACTGTTGGAAGAAATAATGATAGAAAAGTTCCCTAAGCTGGTGAAGGAAAAAGCAACACAAGTTCAGGAAGCACAGAAGGTACCAATCAAGATAAACCCAAAGAAACCCACTCCAAGATACATCATAATTAAAATGGCAAATGTTAAGACAAAGAAAAAATATTAACTGCCACAAGAGAGAGTCAGTGACCTATAAGGGAGATCCCATAAGGCTCTCAGCTGATTTTTCATCAGAAATACTATAGGCAAGACTATTCAAAGTAATGAAAAGCAAGGATCTTAAATCAAAACTAGTCTGTCCAGCAAGGCTATCATTCAAAATGGATGATGAAATAAAGGTCTTCCTAGACAAAAAAAAAAAAAAAAGAACAAAAGGAGTTTATTACCACTGACTCAGCATTGCAAGAATTGTTAAAGGGATTGCTATAATAATAACAAGAAATATATATATAGAGAAACATAGGTATAAAGAATTAAAATGGTAATAAGTAAGTACCTATCAATAATTACCTTGAATGTAAATTGATTAAATCTCCAATCAAAAGACATAGGGTGGCTGACTGGATTAAAAAACATAACCCAAATATATGCTGTCTACAAAAGACACCTCAGAACAAGAGACTCACAAAGAATGAAAGTGATGGGATGGAAAAAAATTTTCCATGCAAATGAGAACAAAACAAAAAAAATAAGAGGATATAACCCTGGGAAACATATATGCACCCGATATAAGAGCACCTAAATATATAAAAAATCTCTTGGAGGACTTTAAGGGAGAGATTGACAGCAATACAATTATAGTAGGAGACTTTAACACCCTACTGACATCACAAGATAGGTCTTCCAGACAAAAAATAAACAAGGGAAGAGACTTTAAAAGACACACTAGATTAGATGGATTTAATTGACATGTACAGAACATTCCACCCCAAAACTGCAAAATATACATTTTTCTCAAGTGCACATGGGATATTCTCAAAGATAGACCAAATGTTAGACACAAAATAAGTCTCTACAAGTTCAAGAAGATTGAAATCATATCAAGCATCTTCTTGGATCACAATGGCATGAAACTAGAAAACAATCACAATAAAAACACTCACAAACATTCAAACACATGAAGGCTAAATAGTATGTTAGCAAACAATAAATGTTTTACCGATGAAATCAAGGAAGAAATAAAAAAATTCCTGGAAACAAATGAAAATGAACATGCAACAGCCCAAAATCTATGGACACACCCAAAGCAGTCCTGAGAGGATAAACTATCTAACACTACAACTAAAAGAATTGAAAAGAGAACAATGAAAAAGCTCAGAGTAAGTAGAAGGAAATAATAAAGATGGAAGCAGAAATAAATGACAGAGACAAAAAAATCAATACAAAAGATCAATGAATCCAGGAGCAGATTGTTTGAAAAGATAAATGAGATTGATGAATCTTTAGCCAGACTCAGCAAGAAACAAAGAGAGAAGACCCAAATAAACAAAATCAGAAAAAAAGAGGTGAAGTAGCAACTGACACCACAAAAATACAAGGGATTGTAAGAAAATACTGTGAACAATTAATTATGTGCCAATAACCTGGACAAAATAGACAAATTCCTAGAAAAATACAATCTTACAAAACTGAATCAGGAAGAATCAGAAAACTGGAACCGAAAAAGATCCTAAATCACCACAGCAGTCTTGGGAAAGATGAACCAAGTTGGAGGGATCACAATACCAGATATCAAGCTATACTACAAAGCCACTGTAATCAAAACAGTCTGATACTGGAACAGGAGAGTTGGCATATATATCAATGGAACAGAACAGAGAACCCAGAAAATGACACAAACCACTATATTTAATTAATATTTGACAATAGAGACAAGAGCATACAATGGAGTATTGACAGTCACTTCAATAAATGGTGTTTGGAAATTTTGACAGGTGCATGCAAAAAAACCCAAATGAAACTAGACTATCCACTTACACCATACACATGAATAAACTCAAAATGGATGGAAGACTTAAGTGAAACCATGAACTTCTAGAAATACATGTAGGCAGCAAAATATCAGATATCCCACATAGCAGAGTTTTCACAGATATAACACCTAGGGCAAGAGAAACAAAGGGAAAAATAGAAAAATGGAACTACATCAAACATAAAACCTTCTGCACAGCAAAAGAAACCGGAATCATATTGAAAAGAGAACCCATATATGGGAGAACATATTTGCCAATAATATATCTTGTGAGAGTTAATTTCCAAAACATATAATGTACTCATACAACTCAACAAAAATAAGACAGACAACTCAATTTAAAAATGAGCAGAGGACCTAAATAGACCTTCTCCAAAGAGGACACAGAAATAGCCAAGAAACATAGGAAAAAATGCTCAATGTTACTAATTATCATCAGAAAGATGCAAATTAAAAGTACAATGAGTTATTACTTCACATGTGCTAGAATAACTACCATCAATAAATCAACAAACAACAAATGCTAGCAAGAAGGTGGAAAAAAGGAAATCCTAGTGCACTGCTGGTGGAAATGTAGACTGGCACAACCACTGTGGAAAATAGTGTGAAGTTTCCTCAAAAATTAAAAGTGAAACTGCAGTTTAACTTAGTGATACCATTTCTTGGAATATATCTTAAGAAGCCAGAAATACCCAGCAGAAAAAATATATGCACCCCTATGTTCATAGGAGCATTATTTACAATAGCTAAAATCTGGGAACTGCCCAAGTGCCCAACAGCAGATTAAAAAAAGCTGTGGTACATTTACACAATGGAAAACTATGCAACTGTAAAAAAGGATTTCTTACCCTTTGAGGCAGCATGGAAGGACCTGGAGAGATTATGCTAAATAAAATAAGCCAGTCAGAGAGAGAAAAGTATCACATGATCTCACTTATATGTGGAATCTAACGAATAAAATAAACTGACAAACAAAATAAATCCAGAGATACTGAAGCATGCAACAGAATGACATATTTCAGACTGAAGGATGGGGTGGGGGAGAGATTAACCAAATAATTTATATGCATATAACCATAACCCATGGACAAACAGGATGCCTGGAAGGCTGGGGGAGGGGGTGTGAAGGGGGCCAACAGGGGGAAAACAAGGGGACATCTGTAATATTTTCAACAATAAAGATAAAAAATAAAAGTCATTTACTTTCATATATATATATAAAACAAGCTAACAAGATAGTTAGAAAAACAAAACAAAACAAAACAAAACAAGAGCCTCCCTGCCTTATCCTTATAACAACTCTGGGTTTGGGCAGGAAGGGGGGATGGTCTATGAGAAGGGAGCCCACCATTTTCCTAGGTCTTCACACCTGAGTAAAAACCTGTCTCAAGAATTTAGCTTTTGTTGTGGCAGGCAGCTGATTCTTTGTTTTGTTTACATTAAATAAGGATGTTACTTAAATAGACCCACCCAAACAAAAATTAAAACCAAGCCTCTGATCAAAATAAGTCACCATAATTCAAACGAATGAATTCATTTCAATTTGAAATATTAGGTTTCATATTAATTAACCATAGCCTTGCTGTTAATTCAAATTTAATTCTGTAAGTCAACTATAATATCTTTGAAATATATTGTTTCAGCTAAAAAGCAAAAAATTTTAGAATAAATAGGTTAGATGTTATCAAGTAATATTGTATGTATTATGTAAATGGCATTTTAAATTTATATGCCAAATCAGAAAAAAATAACCAAGAAAATAATTATATTAAAAATAGAAAGAAATTTTAATGATATAAATACCAATGAGATAATTTTATGAAAATACTTTCAAGAATGTACAAAATATGTTAAATTAATTATATTAAGGATGAAATATTTGTCTTACATACACATTGATATTAATGTTGCTATTTTGGATGACAAGAGCATTTCTTGTTTCTGTAATAAGCATAATGAGTAGGATGAATTCTTCACGATAACTAACCATATTATTTAAATGAAAACATTATGTGGTATTTTATATATGCTTTCTTCATTGCCATAAGAATCTTTTTGGAAATAAAATGTGAAATATAAATAAAACTATGACTGCTATAATTAACCTATAGTTTCGAAAACTAAAGCTGCCCTTTAGACAAGACACTCTAGTTAGAGGGGTTAATTTTTGGATAGTTCAGGAATATTTGATAACTTATTAAGGTTGAGTGAAATATTAAATATCTTACAAAATATCATATGACTTGGAAACAAAACAAATTTGGTTCTCATATCAGGATGTTTAAAAAATTGTTATAAACAAATCACCTTTTAAGCCAATAATAATAATAATATTTTACAAGAAACGTTCAACAACTAACTTTATATCAAGAAAGTTATGTTTCAAAATGTTCATTATTTAAATAAAACTATTCAAAGCATTTATTTATTAAAATTTAATTTAATACAATTTTAATTTATTAATATGTAAGTATCAATCAAAACATTGCTTCATTGAAGATGGTATTAAAAAAGATACCTGTCCTAAATACTTAAATCATTGATTGACCTAATTACTTAATTTCCTTTATTATTTAATCTTTGATAAGTATTTTATATTTTAAAGTCTTTACTGCTTTAAAAAAAAACTGAATTGTAGAGGTCATTTTCTGTGACAGGACTTCGGAACATTCATTATGGGCAGACACTGGAAAGATTAAAACTGTCATATCTAGAAGTGTACATTGGCAGAAACCTGCTACTTTCATGCCTAGCTTTGTTTTGAATACGTATTTGATATTATACTGTTCATCATGTTACTATAGAACATCTAAATATGGTAGATAATTTGAAAGCATTCAGTGTCAACGTTATGTCACCTAACAATTAGTGCATATTTAAAGAAAAATGAATGACATATACTCTTCTGAAGGATATTCAGTGCAGAGATTCCTTTCTGATGGTAACTTTATCCTGAGTGCATTTTTCTTTTCTTACAGTTGATAACATGGCTGAAAATAATTGTGATTAAAAAAAGGCTATACAAATTACATACAAATTTCTCACCAAATAAGTTAACCACATATGAATGGTTCAAAGTTTTTTCATAATAAAATAATGTCATCTTGCTAAATGTGGCTTTGTCTTTCCTATGAATTTATTTAGATTCTATTACCATTCTGAATATTAGAAAATAATTTATTAGAAGAATGACTGCAAATATTGCTTTAGTAATTTGCATTTATCGGTTTCCTAGTTGATAATTAAAAGATAATGATGTCACCCTGGCTTAGTTGGTGTGGCTTAGTTGGTAGAGCATCATCCCATGTACTGAAAGGTTTCCAGTTCAACTCCTGGTGAGGGTACATGCTCAGGTTGTGTATTCGATCCATGGTTGGGGTGCACACAAGAGGCAACCGATTGATGTTTCTCTCACATCAATGTTTTTCTCTCTCTCTCATTCCTCTCTCTCTAAAAAACCAATAAAAACATATTTTTTAAAAAGATAATGATGTCATTTTAGTATGCATGTTTATTTTACTAATCTTGGTCAGTAAATACATTCTGAAACAGAATAACTAACTTATATGAATCTAATGTCAAACGAGAAACAACAAAAAAAATAGCTGAGTTTCAAAAATAATTTTGATTAGGATGTCCCTGAGTGTGTTTTATTATGTTTTCAAATTTCAAAGCTTTTGAATATGTCTTTTTTGTCTTTCAATAATTTTGAAACATTCTTATCTATTTTTAATGAACTAAAATGTTTGCCCATCTTTCCTGTCCTCTCAATTTTCAGCTGTATGTGAACTAGATCATTTGGTGTCATCCACGAGCTCAGCATGGTGTGCATCAAATTTTTCTCACTCTCATTTCCACATTTCGGTTTGGATAATTTTTATGGGCCTATTTTTAAGTTCACTTTCTATCTTCCTCACCTGGGTGCAATCTTCTATTATCTCCAAGGAAATAATTTATAATGTTCAATATCATGTATTTTTCTAAAATATGTCCTTCATTCTAATGAAATCTCCCAGCCATTACTGCACATTTTCCATCTTTTCAGCAAGTTCCCGAAATATACAAGCATAGTTAATTTGATATTCCTCTGTGATAGCTCCAAATTCTGGGTCATTTCTGGATTTGATTCTGTTAATTTATCTTCTTATAATAGAACATTGTTTTCTTACTTTTTTTGTTTGTTTTTCTAATAATTTAGGCATAATAAGCAGGTAGAGCAAGGATACTATGGCAAAAATATGCCTGGTGCATTCAGAACATTAAGACAGCATTAAGTATGCATGAAATGATTGAGGAGCGAGAAAAGCAAAAAAAGAGATATGAACAAAGTCAGGTCAATTGGAGTTTTGTGAGCCATTTTTAGGACCTTCACTTTTACTCTCCAAAACATCAGGGAAGGCTGAAGAGTTCTGAGTTTGAGTTGAGTACTGGGAATCCAGATACAGATGCAAAGCAGTCCTTTGGATATATAAGCCTCAAGTATGGGAGAGAGGACAGACATGAAGATTTTTATTTGAGGCACTACTGTTCTTAAATACAAAAAGATGACTTCTGTCGTGGGTTTCAAGACCTTGAGGTCCATAATTTATTCCTTGTCTGACTATTCAATTCCCCTTTGTCATGTAGTTTGTGCAGGCAAGGCAACATGTTCAAATGAAATCCCTGCAACCTCCTCTACTCTAATTGGCTTATTTCACTTAACATGACACTCTCCAGTTCCCTCCATGCTGTCTCAAAGGATAAGAGATCCTTCTTTTTCGCAGCTGCATAGTATTTCACTTTAACAGCTGCATAGCATTCCATTTTTAAAGGCTACATAGTATTCCACTGCTTTTTATCCACTCATCTACTGATTGGCACTTGGGCTGTTTCCAGATCTTAGCTGTAAATAATATTGCTATGAACATAAGGGTGCATATCTTCTTTCTGATTGGTGTTTCAGACTTCTTAAGATATATTCCTAGGAAAGGGATCACTGTGTTAAACGCTAGTTCCATTTTTAAATTTTTGAGGAAACTCCACACTGTTTCCCATAGTGGATGACCAGTCTGCATTTCCACCAGCAGTGTACTAGGGTTCTTTTTTCTTCACATTCTTGCCAACATTTACTGTTTGTTGATTTATTGATGGTAGCCATTCTGGCTGCTGTGAGGTGGTGCCTTATTTTTATTTTAATTTGCATTTCTCCGATAACTTGTGACATTGAGCATTTTTTCCTACATCTCTTGGCCATTTGTATGTCCTCTTTGGGGAGGTGTCTATTTATGTCCTCTGACTATTTTTTAATTGAAATGTTTGTCTTCCTTTTCTTGAGTTGTATGAGTACTTTATATATTTTTGAAATTATCCCCTTATCTGATATATCACTGTCAAATATGTTTTCCCATAAAGTGTGTTCCCTTTTCAATTTGATGCTGGTTTCTTTGGCTGTGCAGAAGCTATTTAGTTTGATGTAGTCTCATTTATTTATTTTTTCCTTTGTTTTTCTTGCCCTAGGCATTGTATTAGTGAAAATTCTGCTACGTGAGATGTCTGATATTTTGCTGCCTACGTTATCTTCTAGGATTTTTATGGTTTCTATGACTTAACATTTAAGTCCTTTATCCATTTTGAGTTTATTCTTGTGTATGGTGTAAGTTGGTGGTCTAGTTTCATTTTTTTCATGTACCTGTCCAATTTTCCAGATACCCATGTATTGAAGAGACTGTCTTTACTCCATTGTACGCTCTTGGATCCTTTGTCAAATATTAATTGAACATAATGGCTTTGGTTGACTTCTGGATTCTCTGTTCTGCTCCATTGGTCTATATTCCTATTCATGTGCCAGTCCCAGTCTGTTTTGATTATTTTTATTTAGCAGGAAGAAGCCTATGTTAGGAAGAGGGATGATCTGTTATAGCCTAGGGGCCATGCCTCAAATCCCCCTTGCAGTGTAATATCTGACAGTTGTTTTGTTTTCTTTTATTTTGTAAGGCAAGTGCCTGACTTAAGTTTTGATTACTTAGTCATCCATAACCTCTCAAAAAGACATTCACTTCAAGAGGATTATGTTAAATAAATGTATTGTCAACCACACTACTAAATAAAGGGCCAAGCTGCCTCCCCTAATTGAGGCTCTTTTGTTTTAAAGCTCTTGGTTGATTTTTGATAACTGACACTTTGGACTATTTTCTTGTTTTCTCTTCCTGAGCTTTAAATTCTCACTCTGATTTCTCCAATAAAGATTGAGCCCAAGAATTCATAGGCTTGGACTCCAATAGAAGCAGAACCCAGGCCCTCTGTTCATTCTCCCTCCCCCTCCCCCTCCCCCTTTCCCTTCTCCCCCTCTTATTATCTTATCATCTTATTTTATCTTATCATATTATCTTATTCTTTCTGATCCCTCCTCCCCTCCCCTTCCCTCCCCTTCTCTTCTCCTCTTCTCTTCCTCTCCTCTCCTCTCCTCTCCTCTCCTCTCCTCTCCTCCTCTCCTCTCCTCTCCTCTCCTCTCCTCTCCTCTCCTCTCCTCTCCTCTCCTCCTCCCTCCCTCTCCCCTTCCCCCTCTCCCCTCCCCTCCCCTCCCCTCCCCTCCTCCTCCCCTCTCCTCTCCTCTCCTCTCCTCTCCTCTCCTCTCCTCTCTCCTCTCCTCTCCTCTCCTCTCCTCTTCCTCTCCTCTCCTCTCCTCTCCTCTCCCTCTCCTCTCCTCTCCTTCTCTTCTCTTCTCTTCTCTCTTCTCTTCTCTTCTCTTCTCTTCTCTTCTCTTCTCTTCTCTTCTCTTCTCTTCTCTTCTCTTCTCTCTCTTCTCTTCTCTTCTCTTCTTCTCTTCTCTTCTCTTCTCTTCTCTTCTCTCTCTTCTCTTCTCTTCTCTTCTCTTCTCTTCTCTTCTCTTCTCTTCTCTTTCCTCTCTCTTCCTCTTCCTCTTCCTCTTCCTCTTCCTCTTCCTCTTCCTCTTCCTCTTCCTCTTTCCTCTTCCTCTTCCTCTTCCTCTCCATTCCTCTCCTCTCCCCTCCCCTTCCCTCCCCTCTCCTTCCCTCCCCTTCCCCTTCTCTTCTCTCTCTCTCATCTCTCTCTATTTATCTCTCTCCCCCTCCCCATAACATTGCTGTGTGGTCTCAGGTGTACTGTATAATTTCAGATCTTGTAATAAACTTGAATCTTTCCAACAGTTCATGATAATAACTGCTGAAGGGTATATTACAATTATAATAAGAACTACAAAGGTTGGTTCAGTTACAGCTTTGGTTATTGATAGGCTGAGACCAGCACAAAACACCCATATTGCTATGATAAATTTTGTAACATACTAACTTAATATAGGCATATGTTATATGAGCTTTCCTGTGTCCTTTTGCACCATACCAGACAAATGTTAGAGGAGAGCTTGTTTGAAAATCCTGGGTATTTAAATATTCATTAAAGCCAGAATCTAGAAGACATTACAAAGGAAATGAGTAAAGATAGAGAATAAAAAGTAATGAGATTGAAGCTCAAGAGCTTTTACTACATTTAAAAACTTATGAGAAGAAAAAGAGCCCACAAAATGTTCCAAGAAGACAGTACTGTTGATATACATATATAACCTGAAGATGGGTTCAAAAAGAGGGAGTGGCCAACTCTGTCAAATGTTGCTGATAAATCAAGGAAGATAAAGAGTGTAAAGTGACCATTGTATTTAAAAACCTGAAGGTCACTGGTGAACCAGATGAGAGCACTCTTCATGGTGTAATGGTAGTAAAAACTTAGTAATAAAGTTGGAATTTATTTTCTTAAATATAGTGAATCATGAATATTGATAAAAAATTTTAAAAAATTAATTATCTTTCTGTGTCTAATAGTATGCCTTAATATATGTTAAAAACTTGTACATGCAAAGAAGCCTGACAGGTAATTACTTGCAGGAGATTTTAAGAAAATATTCTCATTCCTTCCCAGATAAAGTAAAAAATAATGTGTTATATAAAATGTCAGAGAACAACCTCCATCAATTCTGTAAATTATAAATTCTGGGTTGATATTATAATATAATTTTAAAAATTATCTCCAGTAAATTATATTTTGGGACTTAATAACACTGTTTTATATTTCTATTTTTACATATTTAGAAAATTAAGCATTAAAAATGTAGGCCTAGAATTTTTTTATGAAAAGTTTTTATTTAAACATATAATTTCTGAAATAGGTATATAATTAGTAGGTGTTCCTATTTCTTCTTTTGTCAGTTTTAAGTAGTAGTTTTCAAGAAATTTTTATTTTTACAACTTTATGGAGATATAATTGATATACCAAAAATATATATAATATATACAATTTGATGAGTTTGGATATATGTGTATATCTGTTATATTATTATTGCAATCAAAGTAATAAACATATCTATTCCCTCCAAAAGTTTTATTGTATATCTTTGGTTTTGTTTTATATGCATGAGGAATAAGAATACTTAATTTAAATTCATCCTCAAGAAAATTTTAGTTTAGAAATTTATATTAACTATAGACACTATGCTATATGGCAAGTATCTAGAACTTATTCATTTTATATAACTGCAACTTTAGATTTTTAAATGCATTCACATAAAATATCATGGTTCTTTTTATCTGTTCACTATGATCTATAATGAGTTAACCTTTTTCTTTCTTGACATTTGTGGCTCATTTTTTAATTAGTCTTACATAGGCTGATAAAAGTAATTATTCTTTCAAAGAACCAATGTTTGTATTTATTTAAATTCTCTATTCTAAAGGTGTTTTCTATTTCATTAATTTCAGCTCTAAATATGAACTCTATTATTATGGCTCATTTTAGTGTTTTATTTTAGGACATGCAAGTAGCCTTTTAATCAGCTAGAACATATGTGGGAGTTTTTCAGTGCTCCCTATATCTGTCTCATTGTCCAGATCCCATGTTATGTTTCTGACTATTCTGCTAGTCTTTTACTTGTCCTGACTAGAACTGCATGTTCAGGATCTCAGTCGCTGGCCTTCTCTGTCATTTTCAACCAAAATCACCACTGTTACTGAAAATTCTTCAGGGCACGAAGTTTTTTTAGGTCCACTTCAAATTTAGCGAGCCACTTCAGAGTGCAAAACTTATGGTTTTCCCTTGTCTGGCCTCAGTCAGTTTTGACTAGGCTGGTGGTGGCAGGGCATAGGAACAGACCCATACAATAAATGTACCGACTCTCACTGTTCCTGCCCAACGTTCAGCTGTTTCTTAAGAATAAATTCTTCTCAGTTTGCTGTTTCTTTGATTTATTTTCAAAACCCCCAAGTGGCTATTTTTGAAAAATTTATCCAGTTAAAATTCTTTTTAGGTAAAAATATTTTTTTTTCCACTGTAATGAATTTCATTCTACTGTAATGAAATTCTTGCTCTCCAGAGCTCACATTTTTCAAACCAGTCTATATCATCAATTGAGTTGTAACCTTCTCAGGAGCTTCCTGGGTGAGATCTGAAAACACTCCTCCTAAAGCCATATGCAGAGGCCAGGGAGAGACCTAAGAAAAATGTTGACCACTCCAGATGGTCAGTGGCAGGTTTAATAAGCAAGGAAACTTACTTATGAGGCTTGTTTTAAGAGTCTGCAAGATGAATACTTTTGATACCTACCCGCCAGAATCTTAAAAGTTTATGTGGAAGTTTCAACAAGGTTCAGTCACATACATAGGAGTCCTTAACTTGGTTCAGTCACATACAAAAGAGCCCGTAACTGGGTTCAGACAAGTACCCAGTCTAAATAGTCTCATCAATACATTTTTATCTCAAGGCTGTATCACTGGAGCAGCTTTTGTGAATGGAGAAAGTAAGTTTAATGCACATTCTAAGGACAGGGAGGGGAGTAGAAAGCCTCCAATTGCTGGAGTCCAGCTCACAAGTCAAACTGGTGGTCACGTCTTCCTGATGATGTTTCCCAACATCTGTGTATCAACATGCAAGGGAAAACCAACAACCACCAAGACAGGACAAATATTCCCTACTTTACACAACCCCAGGATGCATTGGGGGGGCCAGGAAAGAGATTGTATTTTCCAGAGTCACAGAGAATTTGGGTTCAGGAATTAAACTTGGATCTTAAAGGAAAAGGTGATTCCAGAGGCTTAGAAATCTTGAAAACATTTAAGATACACATAAGTGGTAATTTACTTAAAGTCTCCAAAGAAAAACAGTATTTTAATTAGTGTTTGGGTAACTCCAAAATCCGATTCTTAATCACTAAAGTTAAAAAACAAGTGAATATAATAGTAAAATCATATTTACTTCAAATTTGTTTTATGAGATATTCAATATTTCCTTGATATAATATTCATTCTGCATTGGGATATGCAAAATCATTTTTATTTTTAGAGTCTAAAACTTTTAGTGAGATGCCCCTGTTATATATTTGCATTCATTTACTTTTAAAAACAAGATTAAAAAGAATTGTTTATGTAAATAACCACATTAGTATAATAAATAGTCTTTTTCCCTTTGAGCATAAGAGTAGGTAATTTTATTGAAAATTCATCTTCAAGCAACTTTTTTTTTGCTTTAAGCTAATAAGTATTAGATTACAAACATCAATTTATTTTAGTAAGTGAATATGCACATTTTTTTATATATAACCATTATACCTTAAGTTGTGTGTTGTCAAAATTTATATACACACATCCATAAACACACCCAAACTCAAAACTTCAGCCACCCCAAATTCTAGTAATGCCATCTGACATCACAGCAGTAAAATGAAGATGGTGATCTATATTTCCAAGGCAACAAGTAATGGTTGCTGGTGAAAAAATGTTCTCTGCAAAGCTCTAAAGTTCCCTTTGTTGGATTATTCCCAACTGGCAACTATTTGCCACTGGTCAAGAGCAAACTCAAAGAGAAAGATGAAAGCGATGGAAAAGAGTGTGATAGAATGACAGTTTCTAAGTTCCAACTGAAGGAGAAAGAGTGACCTTAGACACGAAGCAGTGATCTCATTTAAATTACAAAAGATTAAGTAAGCATATCTAAGAACCATGGAGAAATAGATGGTATTCTATAAATTAGGCTCTATTTGAAATGAATTCTTGAGACCACTAGCAGTCTTCTAGTAGTTATAAAATATGTCCTTTATTATGCTGTCCCTTAAGTAGCTCTCTGTTATAGAGAACAAAAATAATAATATGGGCTATTTTTACCTTGCTCATCAAACCAGAGTTGCATTATTTCTTGTATTTAGTACTTTTAGTTGTTTTGCTTTAATGTTACTTTGTTGTTTGTCTTTTCTTTTGCTTCTCCTTTTTCCCCATTCAATTAACATTTAATGTGTTTTGATTGATTTTTCCATTCACTATCCATTTTCAACTATAATTCAATTATCCATCATTATTGTGAGAAATAAATTTAAAAATCCATTTAAAGACATAAAATGAGTTAAATCAAGGTCTACTTAAAAAGAAAATGCTTACAATGACATACCAAATATATTGGGCAGCTGATCAGAGCTTGAATGGAAAAGAAACCAAGGGGTTACAATTATAATCTTTTTTTCCAAATAAAATAATTAAGGTATATTCAAAGATGATCATAAGAGACAAAGATGTTGTTTCCAGTAAAGAAAAATTTACTATTTGAACTCAGCAGTTGATTTCAAATTCAAATTGATTACAAGCAATGAATAAAAGGGTGAAGATGAAACAGAACTTCTTAGTAATCCATGGAAAATCCATTATAGCTGTAGTTAATTGTCTTTGGTATAATGTCTGCTCGTGTTTCTATTTTGAAAACCTATTTTCCTTGGTTACAATAAACTATAAAGGCCTGCTTTTAATGCAAAGGATTATTCTATTTATTTTTATTTCATCATTTATTTATTTATTTTTGTCTACACAATTTGGAACTCTACAATAACCTTCTGTTTTTCAGTAATAAGCTCACATGAAAAGGAAGCTTAGTTCTAAAGGTAAGATCAAATGCATGCCATTAGTTTTTAAAACAAATAGACATTGAAATAAATGGCAACAAGGAAATAATTTATATTTTTTATTTTAAATTATGAAGACTATATCAAAATAAAATCTTTTCATTTCTAAAATAAATATTTAGGGTTATGATAGTATTTTTTACTTACTTTGCCTATGCTAGGGAAGCAGTAGTTTCTTTGCCAATCTTTTGCTAAGATGAAATCCAGATAAAAAGGACTGAGGCTACAAAAGTGGTTTTCAGATTGTGATAGACAAAGGGATGGCCTGCCCTGACCCCCCTTCAAGACTTGCTGTCCTCTTACAAGGAGTGTTATCAGCAGACAGCCTTTACCAGATGGTTCCTTTATGATGTGCACCAGCTGCCTGAGCTCACAGCCTTCTGGGTATCCCATGACTGAGCAAGGTAGAAATATAAAGGCCCAGCCATTTCAATTCAATGTAGCATAGCTCTGATGGAGAATATTTGTTCCACAAACTGTCATAACAATCAGAAGAGATCTAGACTATTACATTATCCCACAGATCAAAACATTGATCCATTATACTGATGGTATCATGCTGGTCCAGCGGGAGAAACAAGATGTAGCTACTATTTCTCTATACTTATAATAGATATCAGAAAATATAGATTTAAAAATACCATTCATGTCCTGGCCAGGTGACTCAGTTGTTTGGAGCATTCTCCCCTACACCAAAAGGCTGCAGGTTGGACTCCCAGTCAGGGCACATGCCTAGGTTGCCATTTCGATCCCCAGGGGGGGGCGTAAGTGGGAGGAAACCCAGAGATCTCTCTCTCTCCTTCTCTCCCATCCTTTCTCTCAAATCAATAATATATCTATATTCTCTGATGAGGATTAAAAAGTATATATATGGCCTGGCTGGGCGTGACTCAGCAGTTGAGCATCGACCTAGGATCCAGGAGATAGCGTTCGATTCCCGGTTAGGGCACATGCCCAGGTTGCCAGCTCGATCCCCAGTTGAGGGCGTGCAGGAGGCAGCTGATCAATGACTCTCTCATCATTGATACTTCTATCTCTCTCTCCCTCTGCTTCCTCTCTCTGAAATCAATAAAATTATATTTTAAAATAATAAAATAAAATAAAAGTATATATGTATATATATTAAAAATACCATTTATAATAATATAAAAATATGAAATATAAATATATAATTCTACCATGAGACTTTACCCATATTAACAGAACAGATTTGATAAATTTAAAACACACTATCATTACCTGAAAAATTTCTTTGAAATATGAAACATCTGTGGTGTGACACAATTACCTGTGTTTTCATATTTTATCATTTCTGAAATCAGAATGAATCCTAATCTTGATGATATCTTACAGTGGTCTTGGCCATTTTTTTCATATTTTAGCACATCTGAAATCAGAGTGTATCTGATAATCTTTTATGGGACTTAATGACAAACAGCAGATTGTTCCATTATATTCTGTCATATACTCTGGTATATATATATATATATATATTTCATTTCTATAAATGAAAGAGGTAATAAATACAATTTCCTTTGCTCTCTTTGGTCATATACATAATTATCTGAATTCTAGGTGTTTTGATTGAAGAGTTATTACAACAAACTGAAACTATTACATATAAGATCAATGAATGATAGTCTAAAAGAAAAATATTTTATGTGCTATCAGGAATAGTTTTAGTAGTCTGGAATGTTTTAACTGGAATATAAAAACATGAGAGATAGTCTTCAAATCCACAAAGCTAGTATATGAAAAATTGAAGAATGGGGAGTAGAGAAAGAGAGAAAGAGAATTAATATTTCTTTTAACAACCAGATGGTTTAACATTTCTCATCTCATTTAATTATTTTAGCAAAAACTCTGAGGCAGTCTTTTCTCCAATTTTCAGATGAAGGAAATAAGGTTATATAATATAGTATATAGGCTCTTTAAACTTACAGTTTATGACCTCAAAGAGTAATGGATATAAGCCAAATAGGTCAAATTCCATTTTGACATGAAGAAAGAATTTGTAATAAAGGCAACAGGTGAAGTACATGATTAGATCTAACTAAGACTGTCGATACTTTGCTGAGAACCATTCAGGATGATGGTCACATAAAATATGGATTTTAAGATCCATCTCTGCTCTTAGATTTTGAGCTATTATGGAAAAATTATTTATTGATTGAATACCATATGATATATACTGAAATTTTTGTTTTAAACCTTTATTTTGCAAGCACTGTATCAGTCAGGGAAAAATCAAGAAATTGGAAATACACAGAAGTATTTAAGTATAAGGAATTTCAAGCAAGGAATTAGTTACATAAATTGGATTTGATGAACTAGCCTAGAAAGTAGCAACAGAAAGAAAAAAAAAAAGCGTTCTAAGCCAGAAGAAGCAGTGTTATTTCAGAACAGGAACAAGAGTCACTGGCAGAAGACTCAGTTTATTACTGGAGATTCTGTCCAAAGGCAAAAGGGGGAGGAAGGGGAGACCGTGAGAAAGGTTGAGAATGAGAAAACCAGACTGCTTCCTTCTGCCTCCCACCCTCCAGTGTTTGTGGTGCCTCTGCTTGGCCAAATACAAAACTGTTGTGGAGCCTCAACAATTCATCTGCAGTGCTCAGCACTCGTGTGCTCCAGAATAAGCAGGGAAAGGTGAGGAACAAACCTCAGGGGCCCCAGGTCCAGGACCTGAGCAGTTAGATGGATGGTGTGTTACTTTTGGGATATCAGCAAAGAACAATCTTGAGTGAGTCACTGTCTCTGACCCCAGGTCTTTAGTTTTGAAATAAGAACCTCACCTACAGAGAAGTAAGAAACTGCCCATTTACACAATTTCATGTGTATTTCTTTGTGTCTGGATGGGGGGAAATGTAGAGAAAAGGTCTTAGTAACCTAGTTTTTCAAATGCTGTTTGTTTCATAGTGATTTCATTACAATGAAAAATGGTTTTGATATATCACCACTTTAAAATGAAATTGGTTCAGGGAGGCTAGTAAAGGTTGCATTTATCCAGGTTACTAGGGGAATGGTGGTTTTCTTAAAGACATTTTATTAAGAAGTAATGAGTACATAACTGCAGTGCCACACTGATGTTTTCTTTTCCAGTTTATCATTCCGCTATCTTCCTCCCTTGACTTGATGTGCGTTTTTCACCTCAATACGTGTAAAACTTTACAGCAAAGTAAGAATGAGCCTGATGTAGGAAGTGACAAGAAAAAGAGAAAGGCAGAATGGAAAGGAATGATTTCTCAAGTGTTATTGCAATATTTATTTTTTTCTTTTACAAAAGGGTTTTTAAAAGAGAAAGAATAGAACACTACCTTAGGAAACTATGAATGTAAAAGCATTGTAAGTCATGTTATTTATTTGTCGAATTTTTATGGTATCCCAACCTGAGGGAAAGGGAAATTCTCTTAGAGACAAATTGTAAATGTAGCTATCAAAAAGCAATACATGCCCCAGGATGTCGAGCTTTAGAAGAAACTATATAATAATAAAGAAAAGGAGGAATGTGGACTATTATTGGTTAGAAATGAAAGGATTGACACTAAATGCAATAGCACAACATGAACATTACAATGCCTCTTAAATATATTAAGAAAAGCAAAGTGCTGAAATATGTGGAATCTTAAAAAAACCTCAGAAATTTATATTTTGGAATCATAAGAGAAGTATTGGGAAATTACAACTAGGCAAGTTATTATGAGAGGTGAGTATCAGGTACTTCTCAGGGATCTTACTGAGGAGGCAATATTTATATCACTAAAGAATTAATGGGGAGGAAAAAGGGGACATCTGTAATACATCCTACAATAAAGATAAATTAAAAAAAAAACTAAACTTGCAAAAAAAATGAATAAACAGTAAAATATGTGTTTTGAGGTATTTTTTTATGAAATACCACTGTTATTTCTATGGAGATTTTTTTCTGTTGAATTAGATTGCAATAGCACTAGTTTGGAAACATCACTGAATGGGTATTTTTATATATGATCTAGGAGGCAATATGTCATTTCATGGGTAAATGTTTATGTTTGATCTACTCCAAGTCATTTATGGGATGGATGGAGAAATTAATTGTAGATAGACTCTCTAAAAGTCCATGATGTTCAAGTCCTTGACCCGAGTCTCCTCCTAAGTGCTGTCTACTCAAAATTCTCTTTTATGTAATAGTTCCAGTTTGTTGCAATAACCCTTAAATGGAAACACCTAGAACTAAGATAATTCTGTGTATAAACAGAACTGCACAAAGTAAATTGTATCTATTAACTGACTCATTTAAAGAAATGAAAAATAAAACGTACAAGAGTACCGAAGCCTGCAGGTGTTTTCATGTATTAAACAAAAGATATATTTAATATGATACTAACTATAAATGGGAGTCATGTCATACATTGACCACTGAAAATGTTTTCATTCTAACATAGTCCATATTTAATTGGATATGCTGTTGGATTAATATATAAAGTTATAATTCACACCTAATTACTTTTTCCTCTAAGTGAAAACTCTCACTTATTCTTATGTTATTATGATAATTATAACATAGGACATGAGTTTATTTTTCACTAGCCACAGCAGGAACAAAAACATTGCACATTTCCTTTAAGCAAACGATTATGTTGCTAAGGAAGAATGTTTAACTTATTTGAAATGATTTAGTAATGATTTATATATAGCATGAGAGTGCTCTGATAATAATTTCCTGTCATATCAAAGCCAAGACTGCCTGTTACTGATGTCTGTGATTTATTTACTCAGTAAGCAAAGATTTCTGTACCAGTAACATTATATCCACCTTTATAAACATTTTTTAGACACTACAATACAGATATAATTCATTATATACTCCTACAACTGCTTTAAAATGTTTTAAAATGTTACTAAAGTGGACAGGAGCAATATTTACTAAGATGTAATGTTAACAGAACTTACATATGAATTTGGTGTTTTCAGTTTGTCAAATGCATGGCAATCTACTTAAGGCAACCTCTGTATATCTTACAAACAAAGCAAAACTTGCTATGCAAGCAGATAACAGTATTATAATATACCTATGGTCAAACCCAAAAGAAGCTATTTTGAAACATTTTTCATTAACTAATTTTTCCTAACATAATCAGCTGATTTTTTTTTTTTTAAAAGAACAAGAATAGTAAAGATAGAAAGAAAACCAACAAGGCATGAGGATTAAATGTGCAGCTTGGTGACTATAGGTAATAATACTATATTTGAAAGTTTCTAAGAATAGATCACAAAAGTCCTCATCAAAAGAAAAAAACTGTAACTATGTATAGTTATGGATGTTAATTAGACTTATTGTGGTGATCATTTCACAATACATACAAATATTGAATCATTATGTTGAACGCCTGAAACTAATATAAAGTTGTATGTCAAGAATATTTTAATAGCCCTGGCTGGTGGGCTCAGTTGGTTGAGTGCCATCCCATACACCAAGAGGTGACTGGTTCAATTCCAGGTCAAGGGCACATGCCCAGGTTGTGGGCTCCATCCGCAGTAGGGGGCATGCAAGAGGTAACCCATTGGTGTTACTCTCTTTCACATCAACATTTTTCTCTCTTCCTCCCTTCTCCTTCTTCTCTCTCTAAAAATCAATAAACTATATAAAAGAATACTTCAATAAAAAATAAATATAAAAAGAAAAGAAAGGACACAGAACATGAAAATGAGGGTATAAGAAAAATTACAACGTAGAATAAGATTTTAATGGTATTTGTTTCTAATTTTTCAACTAATTACAAATAATAGGCAGAATTTTCAAGAAAAAAAGTTTCCGGGGAAAGGAAATAAACTTTAAGCCTTTAACATTTAAAACTATTAGTCTCCTAAAATGCAAATATCTTGAGTAGTTAAAAATCTGAATATACCTTGAAAGTGTGCAGTTTAGACTACAGAAATGTCTGAAAGACATAGAGAATATTTACACGGTGTAGAATTAAAACTTTCTAATAACTGTCTTAAATAGTAATTCTAGTGTATTAGATATTGAATTCAGTTGTTCACAAAGCTTAAAATATAGTCCAACTTATATATTCGTTTTAGAGAAAATAGTTAAAAAGTTTGTAGAAGATCCTTGTTATAAAATAATGTCAGATGAAGAACGCCAGAGAAATGTTGCAGAATAATTAAGGTGTCACAGAAAACAGAGAGAAAAAACATTTTGAGTTACCAGAGAACTTAAAATTATCACTTAACATATCTTTCCATCAAAACCACAAAAGCTATTTTTTTAAAGCCAGGCAAGTTTAAACATAAGTACCAGATAATAAATGAGAAGGATATTATCTATAGGTCAGAAAACATTAAGAATATCTAAATGATTCAATGAAAATGGAATTAGATCAATTTAAATATTGATCATCATGTGTTTCACTACAAAGATTCCGCCTTGGGAAGTAAAAATATCCAAACACAGAATCCAGTGTCTTGTAATGTTGAACCGACCTGTCATGGATAATCAGGAGAACCAAACGAATTCAGGAACTGTCCCCATACTCTACATCAGTACTTTTCAGATTGTGGTGTGTGTCAGAATCATGCTAGATTTGAACCTACCAGCAATCTGAGCTTTTCCGATTCAGTTGGACTGGGATGGTAACCCAACAACTTGCATTCCTAACAAATTCCCAGGTGATGCCACTGCTGCTGGTCTGGAAATCACACATAGGGAGCCATTTCTCACTTGCACACAGGAGCCAGTGATGTTGTCTGCCTCACCTGGCAAAGATGCCACTCAGTAATGTAGAGATGTGATCGCTACAGATTCCTGAGAACAGTGTAAACTATGGAATAGATCACTCCCTAAATTTTAATCCCTCTCTGATATTTATTAACTGTGACTTGGGGAACTGACTTAAGTTCTGAAGCTCTTTCTGTATTTATATATAAAATGTTGATAAAAGTCCTATAACTCAGCCTTCAGTTATAATTGAGATAACCTTCATGGAGCTAGCAAAATGGCCAAAAATTAATATTTAATAAATATTAGCTACTTCATTATTAATGATGGCCATATTCTTAATGATGATTTAGGAATACAATAACTCAACTAATCTTGGGCCACAAAACAGATAAGAAAAATATACATTCTACTTCTGATTTCCAAAAAAGTCATAATTTTCATAGGGATTAATTTCTATTGTTTTTCATAATTTGTAGGTCTGTCTACAGACCAGACACATTTGTGTTTTCAGCAGCAGGAGGGACAAGTGACTTAAATAACTTTATCCACTTGTGTCCATACATGAAGCAGCAGATAAATAAAAATAAGCAAACCAATAAAGTTTTCCTCTACACAATTTCTTCCCTACTTTCCCTGAGGAAATCAAAAATAAATTTTATGAAAATAAATTTACATGAAATAGAAACTTCCCTTTTCCCTTTTCTATTTAACTAAATATTTGAAAAATAAGATCACTGTCCACCTGACTATTTTTTCACCCTTAAGGATTAGCAATGAAAAACAGTAATGCCACACATGTAAAAGTCTTCAAAAGTGAAAAATACAGGTGTCCTTCTAAGGGATCATAACAAATGCCACTGTAAGAACTTAACTTACGTTGAGAGATCACTAGTGAACTCCAACACAAAAACACTATGAAGCCCACTTCTGTCTCTACTTGCTCCAAAATTTTCAGTTCTTTGTTTCCTTCTTCATCCAGTCTACAATATTCCACAACTTCATTCACTTGTCAATATTAGCCTTCTTGACCAATCTTGACTTCTTGATCTGTTAACTATTTAGAAAACACTATTGGAAAAGGATATTACTATAGAGACTGAGAATATTAGAAATTTTGGTCTCAATTTTACTGAAAAATTAGTATTAGCTAGAAATCTTATATGTTCATCGCTGGACTATGATTCAATTTAATGTACCAGAGGTTTTAATATTTCTCTACTGTCCTCCAACTCTACTCTATAACCTCTGTCCTATCTCTTATCAGAGGGAAATCCCTCAATATTTGTTCACTAAACTTTCAATTCTACTTATACATTTTATCTTCCCTTCTTTTACAATAAAAGGACATATACCAACTAAAGCTAATTCTTCAAAAAATATGAAACCCCCCATTTTTATTCAGAATTATCCACAATAGCCGAGACACGGAAACAACCTAAGTTTCCACTGACAATTACATGGATAAAGATGATGTGATTATATACATATGTGTATATATATATGCATATATATATATACACACACATGGATATTATTCAGCTATAAAAAGAATAAAATTTTATCATTTGTAACATGGATGGACCTTGAGGGCATTATACTAAATAAAATAAATCAGACAAAAACAAATATTGCATGACCTCACTTATATGTGGAATCTGAAAATAAAAATGAACTCATAGATACAGAGAACAGAGGCGGGGAATGAGGGTTTAGATGAAGATTATCTGAAGATACAAATTTACAGTTATAAAATAAATGTCATGGTGATGTAATATACAGCATGGTGAATATAGTATTGAATGTTTGAAAGACTGTAAATCTTAAATGTTCTCATAACAAGAAAAAAATTTGTAGCTGTGGTGGTGGATGTTAATTAGACTTATTGTGGTGATCATTTCACAATATATAAAAATATCAAATCATAATGATGTACACCTGATAATAATATGATGTATGCCATTTATACCACAATTTAAAAAAATGGATTTCAAACTTTTCCTCTTTTATGGGGATGTACATCTATTTTTTTTTTTGTCTGTCCTCCATGGCTCCAAATTCCCCACTGACTTATCTTCATAATATTAAACACTCTTACATCTTTCCATCCCAAAATGAATATCTCTGCATATATACACAAACACAAACACACACACATGGTATCTCATGACTTCAGATACTTTCTGAGCTAATGCTTTTTGTCCTTCCTTTGATTTCTTATTTAAGAAGTGAAATCCACTGCAATCAGCTTCTGTCCCTACCAGTACAACAAGGCTTCTCCAACCAATATCATCAACAACATAGCTATCTTCAAGTGAATCTTATAAATGTTGTGATTCTAAACTTCCTTAAATCTACTGTAATATTTTGAAAAGTTAAAATATTTTATCAGAAAGATTTCTAATTTTGAATTTAAAGATATCAACTTCATTACATCCATAGATATGTATTTATCCTTAATAACAATAAAATAGCATACGTTAAATAGGATGATATACTTATTCATTCAATCCTTTATTCCATAAATGTTTATTGAACATACGTGATTGCCCAAAAACTGCGTTAGTTGCTCAGACTACAATAATGCTTATCACAGGTGCAAGAATTATTCAGTTGCACAAAGGAAAAAATGAAAACAGAGCCTAATGCAAGACTACATAACTAACCTAACTATCTACTCTGAAGAATCACAAAGTGCTCCTCAGAGCACTGAAGGAGGTGCCAGAGTAAATTTAATAAGAAAAGAGCATGAACAAAGGTCTTGAAAAAAAATTGACAAGGGGAATTGTAGGAACTGAAGGAAGGCCAGTGAGGTTGGGATATATAAGCCTCATCTCTCCCTTGAGATGAAGCCAGAGAATTAGGTAGTGTCTTGCTTATTTAGGGTCTTATAGATCAAATGATTTGGCACTTCATGGTATGAACTTGCAATAAAACTGTACAAGTTACGATTAATGAGAACTCTCTTTTTGTACAGAGGATTAAAGAGATTCACTGCCTCTGTGACATTGATGATGGTCTTTAACAGTTTTTTTCAGGCAGAGAAGGGTGATAGTTGATGGCATTCAAGACACAGAAGTGTCATAAGCAGAGAAGTCAGGAAGAAAAGTGTAATAAAGTGCTCAGTGGAGGTATGATCTCATGCTTTCTAGAGTTGGTATTCTGCCAATGGAACATGGTGACTACTTTCTCTGTTCTGCACTGGAAAATATAATTAGTCTTTAGACTGCACTTTTCTTCATTCTGCAAGAAATCTGAGAAGTGAATTTTTTAGTCACCAGATACAAAGCAAATACATACCCATTGCTTTAGGAGAAAAACTGAAATAAAATATATTTCAAAAACATGATAAATGTGATTTTACAATTAAAATTGAATGCATTCATTGAGATTTAAATACTTTTTTTTCTTCAAAATCTTGGTTAACCATATATACATTTTTTATATGTAGTGTTCACCAGAAAGCCAGAACTGAGCTGACAAAAAGTGGTATGATCTTATCTGACCCCCTCTTTACTTCCTGATTTGAAGATAGACTGGAGCTATAAGAAGAAAATGGTTCTTCACTGTGGGGAAGACTTTAGTTGTGGCCTATACTCAAAGAACTGGAGATAAGTAAAGATAGCCATTTAAAGAAGTTTGAGGTGGCTCCAACCCAGGAAGTCTTCACACCTATTTTGATCCTGCATGTTGATTGTAAGTCTTATAGACCCAAGGGTCATTTTTGTTTGCAGTTGTCAGTTAATTGCTGTATTTTAATAAATTAGTTAAATGCTGTGTGGAATTAGTGAGTGTGACTTCTCAACTCTGAGATAAGGTGGATTTTTTTTTTGGTAATTGTTCAAATAAAAATTTAGCCTATATCTAGTCAACATCTATTCCATGGGGTCTTTAGTTTCAGGGATTGTACTATTGAGGAGAGTGAAAAGCCTTGAGCAGATGGACCTGAGAAAACTATTCTTAAATTCATTTGATATACTTCTACAGATAGTTTTCAGAAATGACTAAGGATGACAGTTTTAGAATTATTAATCTCAGGGCAGTAGACTAGATTGGCACATTTACTAATCTAGATAAAAAGAAAGCATAATTAATTTAATATGCAAGTAAGCAACATATGGTAAATCAAGAGACATATGTAGATACCTTCCATGATTAAGACATTCAAATTATTTACATTTTTTAAAAATTATAAATGCATACCAAAACTCCCATCTACTTCTCATGTGTGTTATGACAGAAGACTATTTAATGGTGACTATCTCAGAAAAAATATACTAAGAAAGGAATTAGAGCAAGGACAAACAGTTTAATATTTGTTATTGTGATAAAGCATAACTAAAATGGTTACTCTACAGTGAAACATTCCCTCAAAGCCACCTTGGACTGAGGACAGAAGGGAGTGAGCACATGTGGAAGTTGTCAAAAACATTAATTTTCCCTCATCTAAGATGATTCATTCTCTCTCCCTTTATATATTAAAGAAACATGACAAATGGATTAGTTTTTTTACAAAAAGAAGCAAGAACAGAGATTATTTCAAAAGTAAGTTAAACTGTACAATTTCATATCAAGTTTTCCTTTCCCATTTTTTGAGAAAAAGTATCTATTATGGCAATAGAGAATAGATTTTAAATTGTATTTTTTACAATTAGGCATATTCAATTATATTATATTTATATATTATAATATATATCTTATATATCTAGGTTATCATAATGGGAGCATCACTCAAATAATTTAAAACTAAGAATTATACAGTATGCTCTCTCTGCCCACAGTGGTTTACAACATAAGAAAAAAATCCATTAATTTAAAATGTTTTGAACAGGTTTCATAGCAACCTGCACTAATTTAAAAGTCACATTTGTTTGGATAGAAAATTTTGTGTTTGTTTTGCTGATAAATGAAAGAAAAGGAAAAATTCACTCATGTATTCTCTCAAAGGAACTTATGGCAACATCAACTACAGGACGTACCGTAAGTTAGTAATAAGCTATTCCACATACTGAATTTTTCCCCCTATATGACAAATTTGGAAAGAGGTCGTAAGACATGATGAACCATTAGAAGATAGATAACTAAATTATGTTCATCTAAGTTTCATCGGAACACCATCATCCTTGCTTTTATGTAATATTTAAATACCTAAAACTCCCATCTGACTTCAAGAGGGATAGGACAAATCAACCTGTGAATGACTGAAGAATCATCATGTTCCTGCTGTCTCCATCTCCTCTTCCAAAACCACTCTCTTTCTTTTTTTTTCTTAATTTTATTTTTGTTTAAAATATTACAGATGTCCCTTTTTCTCCCCAATGACCCATTCCACCCCCTCCCATCCCCCTCCCCAGTCCCTCTCCCCACCATTATCTGTGTCCTTGGGTTGTGCATATATGCATATAAATTCTTTGGTTACTCTCCCCCGCTCCACCAACCCACCCTCCTCCATCTCTCTGACATTCATCAGTCTCATCTCTGCTTCCATGTCATTGAATCTATTCTATTCATCAGTTTATTAAGTTCTTCAGGTTCCACATATAAGCGAGATCATGTGATGTTTGTCTTTCTGTGTCTGGCTTATTTCACTTAGCATAATTTTCTCCAGGTCCATCCATACTGTCCCAAAGGGTACAAGATTCTTCTTCTTTACAGCTGCGTAGTATTCCATGGCGTAAATGTCCCACAGCTTTTTTATCTACTCATCTACTGAAGGGCACTTGGGCTGTTTCCAGATCTTAGCTATTGTAAACTGTGCTGCTATGAACATAGGGGTTCATATATTCTTTCTGATTAGTGTTTCAGGATTCTTAGGATATATTCCTAGAAGTGGGATCACTGGGTCAAAAGGCAGCTCCATTTTTAATTTTTTGAGGAAGCTCCATACCGTTTTCTATAGTGGTTGCACCAGTCTGCATTCCCACCAGCAGCGTACTAAGGTTCCCCTTTCTCCACACCTTCACCAGCAGTAGTTGTTTGTTGATTTGTTGATGGGAGCCATTCTTACAAGTGTGAAGTGATACCTTATTGTGTTTTTAATTTGCATCTCTCTGATGATTAGCAATGTTGAGGATTTTCTCATGTTTCTTGGCCATCTCATGTTTCTTCCTCTCTGATGAAGTATATATTCAAGTCCTTTGCCCATTTCTTAATTGGGTTGTTTGTCTTCCTCTTGCTGAGCACTATGAGTTCTTTGTACACTTTGGAAATTAGCCCCTTATCAGATACATCTTTGGCAAATATGTTTTCCCAGACCAGGGGGTTCCTTTGTATTTTGAGGCTGTTTTCTTTTGCTGTGCAAAAAGTTTTTAGTTTGATGTAGTCCTATATGTTTATTTTTTCTTTTGTTTCTCTTGCCCTAGCAGATATATCAGTGAAAATTCTACTACGTGGGATGTCTGTGACTTTACTGCTATGTATTCTTCCAGGATTTTCATGGTTTCGTGACTTACATTTAAGTCTTTTATTTTTGTGTATGGTGAAAGTTGGTGGTCTAGGCTTGTACAACATCTGCAAATCAATAAATGTGATGCATCTCAGAAACAAAATGAAGGACAAAAATCATATGATCATATCAATAGATGCAGAAAAAGCGTTCAACAAAATCCAGCACCCATTTCTAATAAAAACTCTCAGAATAGTGGGAATAGAGGGATCATACCTCAACATAATAAAGGCGATATGTGACAAACCTACAGCCAACATCATACTCAATGGTGAAAAACTAAAACTATTTCCGTTAAAAACAAGAACAAGACAGGGATGTCCACTTTCACCACTCTTATTCAACATAATACTGGAAGTCCTAGCCACAGCCATAAGACACAAAGAAAACATAAAAGACATCCAAATTGGAAAGGAGGAAGTAAAATTGTCATTATTTGCAGATGACATGATATTGTACATAGAAAACCCTAAAGGCTCCATCAAAGTACTAGATTTGATAAATGGATCTGGCAAGGTAGCTGGATACAAAATCAACATCCAGAAATCAATGGCATTCTTATACACCAACAATGAACTTTCAGAGAGAGAAACTAAAAAAAATAAGATACCTAGGAATAAACTTAACCAAGGATGTAAAAGATCTGTACTTGGAAAACTATGTGACACTGAAAAAAGAAATAGAGGAAGATTTAAACAAGTGGAAGAATATACCATGCTCATGGATTGGAAGAAATAATATCATTAAAATGTCCATACTACACAAAGCAATTTATAAATTCAATGCAATTCCTATTAAAATACCAATAGCATATTTCACAGATCTAGAACAAACATTTCAAAAATTTATATGGAACCAAAAAAGACCCCGCATAGCTGCAGCCATCTTGAGAAAAAAGAACAGAGTGGGAGGGATCACATTACTAAGCCATTGTAATCAAAACGGCCTGGTATTGGTACAACAACAGGCATATAGATCAATGGAACAGAACAGAGACCCCAGAACTAGACCCATGCCATTATGGTCAGTTAATATTTGACAAAGGAGGCAAGAGCTTCCAATGGAGTAAAGACAATCTCTTCAATAAGTGGTGCTGGGAAAATTGGACAGATACATCCAAAAAAAAAAATGAAACCAAAACCACTCTTTTTCATAGGATTTTTGGCTTCTTCATTTTATTTCATGTACTCTCGATATTTTCCTGGATCTCCCACGGCATCCACTAGAACATCACAATTGGCACCAGGGGTTCTTGCTGGGATACAAAGACCTGAGATATGGGAGAATATTTCTACATAAATAAACTCTGTCTTACCCAGTAATATTTAGTTTTTTCCAGCCCCCTCCCCCAAAATCCATCTTCAGGATCCTCTCCCAGGAGGTTCAGGGAAATCTGAGTTTTGAATGTTGTACTACAAAGTGCACTATGCATCCTCCAAATGCAGTATCCATTTATCTAACAATTCTCAGGTTCTTTATCAAAGGCCTGAGGTCTACCAGATGTTCAGCTTCATCTGCCTTTCAGCTCTCAGTCATCTGAATATTTTTACATGATGACTTGGTTGTACCCTACTTTTACATTTTGCTTTATGATGATAATTGTCCTACCTGGACATCATTTGTTTTCTCTCTTCAATGTATGAATAACACCCAGCAACAAACATCCAGTTCCAGAGTTCTTATAATTACTATCCTCATCATGCCTCTCAAATGCATTACAGATAAATAACATAAATGCATTGTTTTCTATCAGTATCCCATTCTAGTTCAACATATGTAAAATTCTTAGCAATTAAAATTTCTTTGGTATACCAGGTTTTCCCCACTCTACCTAATAGCAGAGATAGGTCCTCATTGTCATCTGGATGGCAAGTGATCTGATGATCATTACAGAGATTGCTTCCCAGGACCATTTCCAGTAACAAGTACCTCAGGCTAAGTGCTCATAGAGCAGATGCTGAGCCAAAGTTTCAGGTGCAAGTGATATATCAAGGAAATATTCTCAGGAGAAACACTTGGGCACTGGGGGAAAGAAAATAGGGAAGAAGAACCTGAAAAAGCCTATACTCTCAGGTTAGGTCCTAGAATCAGCCTGATCCTGAGGGGAGCCATGGAGAATAAATTTTACCTCATGGATGAAGGTAAAGAACTGGGTTTTATATTCTCCCATCGAGAGACAGGGTTAACATCAAACCCTTAGCATTTATATTCCTCCTTAAAAGACAATGAACATTACTTCAGGGTGAAATCTAAGACCAGATATATGTTGTTGGCCCTGGTGTTATTTTCATATAATTAATTCCATATTGAAGAAAAAAAAAGACTTCAAAGTTGTGTTTAGCTTCCAGGTCCAGTTAGCAGACTATCCATAGGTACTTGCAGTTTCCCTCTTATATTTCTATTGCTATAACAGTAGAGTGCATGTGACATACATTTATAAGGATACAAAGGTTAAGAAGAAGTCCAATCAGTTGAGCAGATTTTTTTATGATTTTCTGGAATACAGCAAGCTGATATATTTGTCACAAAATATATACCTGAGTTGAACTACAAATATGCATGGAAGATAACAAAAAATATGGAATTTATTCTGTCTCTTGCAAGAGTGGGAATTCTTCAAACTTAGAATATGTAAGCAAGTTTTGGGAGAATTATTAATGAAGGACATTTCATGGGAAACCTGATTCAATTAACCCTATTACCACTTGGCTACCGTACCCACAGGCAGAGGCCATTTACAAGGCTATTAGCATTTTTGATAGCAACAACAAAAAGTCAAAAAAAAGGGCAGGAAATGGGATAGGGGAGGGCAAAGGAGAAGGGAGGGCAAAGGAGAGGGGAGAGGAGGGGAGAGGAAGGGAGAGGAGAGGACAAGGTCTAAAAGTAAGGCAGAAATATCTAAGACAAAGAGGGATGTGTCTATAAGAGAGTTAAATTCCAAATTTTCAAATCTATTTTCCAGAAAGTTCATATATATATATATATATAAAATCAAAAGTAGCTAAATCAAGTGTTAAAGGGTGGAGTCACTCCAGTAATGTATTTAACTTAGTAAAATTTACTTCTAGGTAATTAGGACAAGGAGGGAGGGAGAAAGAAGCAAAAGAGAGAAAGAGAAGGGACAGAATTTACCACAAATGCATGAATAGAGCATAGTGCTAAAGACTAATTTCCCTAAGTGAGAATTTGAAGAAAGAAAGAAAATTGCTTTTCTCTGAACAATGTTAGTTCCTTTGTGACTTTCTGAGCGTGAGGGTCTCCTGACCTTTGCGAGTCCCGTATTCAAAGAGGATGTCTTTTTAATTTAAACAAATGGGCCTAGACACAAACCACCTACTTGATGTGGTAGTCTGAGCGTGGAAAACAGTATTTTCCTGAGCGGGGAAAGGTAAAAAGCTGTTATGAAGTATCTAAAAATGTTAATTATGATCGCCTAGATGTTAGTTACTCTAGAAATTTGCAATAATAGTTTTGACTATATGGCACTTTTATCTCAGGTGACTTAAAACTTTCCTCCATATTTTAACAGTATCACTAACTGTGTTGTTTAAAGCATTCTTCAATGAGAGAAGTGCTTTTTTCTAGCTGTCCAATTGGATAGCCACATCCCACATGTGGCTAGTGAGCACTTAAAGTATGGCTATTGTAACTGAGGAGTTAAATTTTAAAGAAACCCATTTTATTTTAATTATTGTGAATTTAAGCAGTCATATGTGGCTAGTGGCTCCTGTGTTGTACAAGGAAGTTTTATATTCTAAAAATTAAACACTATTGTAATAATTGAAACAACATACAGAAGAGAAAAAGAAACGTTTTTTTTCTTCATGTCATTTAGTAATTTCCAAGTTATAAATTTTTTATTATAATAAGAGTTTATAAATTAAATATGCATTTGCTAAGCATCTCCCATGTTAGGCACTTTTCTCACATTATATATATTTTTTAATCTTTATTTTTATTTTTAACTCTACTTTTTAAATTTATCTTTATTGTTGAAAGTATTATAGATGTCCCTCCTTTGTCCCCCATTGACCCCCTCCACCCCACTCCCACCCCCTCCCCAAGCCTACCGGCGCTATTGTCTCTCCATGGACTATGCATATATGCATAGAAGTTCTTTGGTTAAGCTCTCCCCACTCCCTCTGAAATATGTCAGTCTGTTGCATGCTTCAATGTCTTTGGATCTATTTTGTTTTGAGAGTATTATGATAAGCAAATTGAGCCAAGCAGAGGAAAACAAGAATCACATGATCTCACATATATGTGGAATCTAATGAACAAAAAAAGCACTGAGGAACAAAATAGATCTCACATTATCTTTTTGATCACCACAGCAGTATGTATGAATTATATTGCTACTCCTGTTTAATATATAACTGGATTCCAGAATGGTTAACGTCAGGAAGACTCTTGGAACTAGAGTAGATGATGCTATCTAGTGAAATATATGGCATATGGAAATTATTTAGAAAATGGCTTTGTAAATGAATGAATGGATGAATAGATGAATGAAATATGAATATAAAGAAATTTGCACTTGGAGAATGAATTTGTGTCAGTTTGCATTACATTTCATAAATACACACCAATCTCATTTTGAGGTATATAACATGCTTTTTCTTCATTAATCTATCTCCTTTTATAGTGACAAAAACACCTACCTGAACTTGGGGCAAGATAATTTGCCCCTCTTACAGGCCTTGTCCTTGATTACAATGGGGATGGAAATACAGAATTTCAAAGATTGAGATGAGAAGGCTTTATATATTTAAAAAGCCTCAAATAATGCCTAAAACACAGAAAGTACAGTGGATTTTAACAAATATTACATTATAGATATTACATAGATATACACAATATAAATATAGAATATGTAGATTATATAATATAGAATAAATATACATGATATGCATAAATTATAACAGAATGTTTTTATTTCATTAATTCAAGATTTGGAATACAATAACATGGCTATTTGGAACATGAATATTTCCTGGTTAGGTGCAATTGCATCTCTGAATATCTGATCTTGCATTTTCATACTGATATTGTGCTGACCTTTTAACCTTTCATTACTGAGCTGTACATTTAAATCTTATTTGTAACTCTTTGATATTTCAGTATATTTTTTAGCTTTGCGTTTAAGATTTCCTCGTATATTAAATATATCTGTCATAGACTCTCTGTCGCTTGGTAATAGCCTCTTTATTTTAAAAATGAATCACACTATATTATTTGCTCATATCTCTAACACATCTCATTTTGGTTTTGTTTCTCTCTGTTTTTAGTGATTTTCAAAGCTGACAATTTAGGATAATAAGTCATTTTAGTTAAAAGCCTGTTTATTATCTCCCTTGAATCGGTGTGACTGAGGATGTCATGGATGACTTTTCCCATATGATGCAAATTCAATACTAGTGATAGAGAGCCGTGCGTCGGTGTCATGCCGGAGCTCTGCTGTGGCAATACTCCGAGCGGCTCTGTGTGATCACTGATCCCTTTGTTCTGTTTACTGGATATTGCTAATGTTTATGGAACCGAACTAGATGACAGTAAATTGATCTGGATTGAAATTGTTTTTCACCCTTTTCTCTGCTTCTGAAAATGATGCTCATTCTTCAAGGCATGACTATGTTGCCATTGCTCTTTATTCTCCCGGTATTCTTTTATTAATATTATCATTATTCATTTCAAACAAGTTTTTATCGAGAACAAAACTAGCTATTGAAAACCGTGACTACCATATATTAACCATTTAATGCATATCAGGATTTAGGCTAACTACTTTGTTGCATATATGTATGTGGGTGTGTGTGTGTGTGTGCATGCGCACAAACCTATGCAAGTAGTTTACATGTGTGCATAAGTATAGTATAAAATAAGGATCTCATATTGCCCTTTTATACACATACACATCCCCGTACATAACCACTGGCAACTGCTAATCTGTTCTCCATTTCTATAATTGTGACATTTCAAGAATTTTATATATGTTATATAGGTATATATAAAAATATATAGCAAATATATATATAAATGTTATATATATATATATATATATACATTTTCCAAGTAATACTCTGAGATAGTTTATATGGTTGCTCTATTTCAGGTGATAAAACTAAATTTTAGAAGAATTAAGTCCATTGCCCCACCTTCATAGTCCATAATTGCTAACAATAAAAAAATTAAAAGAAACACTTCAAGAATTATGAAATGAAAAAATTGTCTATGTATATAAGAAGTCTAACTTTAGTTAGACTTTCTAGTCATAAAGGCATTGAAGAACCACCTTGCTTCACTCTACTTCTTTCTATGCCTTATTTTGCTTTACTAGAGAAGGTTGCATATAAGATTCAAAGCCCTACACACTTGACTGACACGTAGCAACTAATATCATGAAACTCTCCACCTATACATGTGGCCGCACAAATATGGTTGAAATATGTTTACACTGAAGTCCATTTAGTTGTTGTTAATCCTCACTGGAGGATATTTTTTCCATTGCTTTTTTAGAAAGAATGGAAGGGATGGGGAGAGACACAGAGAAAGAAATATCAATTGTGAGAGGGACACATCGATTGGTGGGCAGAGAATCAAGCCTGCAAATGAGGCAATCACGCTTGACTGGAATCAGACCCACAGCCCTTCAGTCCACAGGCCGACGCTCTAACCACTAAGCGAAAATGGCTAGGAATGAAGTTCATTTTTGAAATGACTCAATTTCTTATAAGGGAACCCAGACACTTTTTAAGATTTTTTTCTCATATTATCATTATTACCATTAAACATTTTAATTAAGCTTTTTATTTTTGAGGTTAGTTTTAGATTTATATGCAGTTCTAAAACATTATAAAGTGCTCCCATGTACAATTTACATACTTCCCTCCAAGGGTAATATCTTGCAAATATATAGTTCAACATCAAAACCAAGATATTGAAAATTATACATCAAGATACAGGCTATCCTCATCATCACAAGAATGCCTCATCTCTTATAGACACCCATCTCCCCCATCTTCCAAAAACCATTAATTTATTCTTCATTTACACAATTTCACCATTCTAAAAATGTTGTATATATGATGTCATACAGTATATAATCTTCTGGGATTGGCTTTTTCAAACAGCACAAATATTTGGAAATTTATTTAGGCCCTTCTGTGTATCAACAAGATGATGAAAATATATTGTATTTATTCATATTTTTAAATTTTTACCTTGTTCTTTCTTTTTGGTGTTCCAGAATTTCTTTGCGTACCACATACTTTCTGTTTTTAAAAATTCCTTTAGCCATGGTTAGGGTAGGCCTGCTGGTGCCAAGTTTTCTTAATTTCCTTTCATCTAAGAATTTCTTGATTTCCCCCCACAATGATGAAATATATTTTTGCTGGATATAAAATTCCAATTAAGAGTTCTTTTCTTTTAACCCTTGAACAATGTTATGATACTTCCTTTGGCCTCCATGCTTTCTGATTAGAAATCCATTATTGAAATTATTTTTCCTTTATAGGTTAGGTGTGATTTTTTTCATTGCTGGTTTTTAAGTTATTTTCTTTCTCTTTAGTTTTCAGAAATTTGTCTATAATGTGATTATTTTCCTTGAAGTTCAGTTAGCTTCTTGAATGTATAAAATTATATATTTTGCCTAATTTTGAAAGTCTTATTGATTATTTCTTTCAGTAATGTTTCAGTTTCACTTAGATTACCGTCTCCTTCCAGCACTCAGATGACATGAATATTAGGTCTTTTAATATAGCCTCACAAATCCCTGATGATCTGTTCCTTTTTTTTTAACTATATTATTTTTCCTGTTCAGATCATGTAATTTTTACTACATCTTCAAGTTCATTGATTTATTTTCCTCTGTCCTGTCAATTCTGTTGTTGATATCATCTGTTGATATTTTATTTTAGCCATTTAATTTTTGTTTTAAGATTTATATCCTCTAAGTACTTTCTGAAACTTTCTGTTTTTTCATTTGTCCTAAGGGTTTTATGATTTCATGTTGAAGGATTATTAATAATGATTGTTTTAAACTCTTAAGAAACATGTTTAATATATCAGTCATCTCAGTGTTGTTATCTATTAAATTTACTGTTATTGAATTGTGACCTTCTGGTTCTGGCATAAGGAATGATTTCAATTTAAGTGTTCATGTTTTGGATATTATGTTTTGAGACTTGGAATATTACTAAACATTCTGTTTTTCTTGGCTTGTTTCCATTAAAGTACTGCAGCAGGGAAAGGTATAGGGACACCTAGTTTTTGCTATATGGGAGTAGATGTCCACATTCCCCACTTGGCCTCTGTTAACACCCAGGAGCAGATGTTTCTTATTATTGATGGGTGAGTGTGGGATTTACAGCTTTTCTATAAACTTCTCTCCCTCTCTCTCCCTCTCTCTCTTCCCTTCCCCACCCACCCTAACTATGATTTTGATTGTGCATTTTAGCTTCATTTCTAGCCTCACATTTGAAGGCCATAGAGATATCTTAAATATCTTCATCCAATTTACTTCATTCCTACATGATTTTTATCTTGTTTTCTATTTATGATAATATTATTTATATTTTTGCTTCCCTTTTTAATACTTTAGTAGTTTCTGGGTTTAGTGTACAGGACTAGATGAACTGTGCCCTAACACTCTCCTACTGTCACAGAAAATATTTCTTCTTAAATATTTCTAGTATGTTTTTCATAAGAATCTTGCATTTAAATAATTTGTAATTAATTACAAATTTATCTTTACTGGAGATGAAGGTAGCTTGAGATTTATCTTTTCAAGTTTGTATTTATTAATGCATCATAAGTTTATATGGAATTCAGTATTTTTATTTTGTTCCCCTACATCTGTACTATATCATAAGCTTTTCAAATTATTTGCTAAAATTGTTATTTATTAACATTTTTGTGTTAGAACTATTTGACAATAAGTACCACTTAAAGTGTTGAAAAAATACAAAATAGTTTTCTCCATTTTCCAATTGTACTTTTAATTTCTGATTTAAGCATGTCAATTCAAATGATAATAAATTTTTATTCCTCATAATCAGATGGTAGAGAGAGTGATTCTGTCTCATCAACAAATAGGAAGACATGAAAAAGGTTTAGGGTGTCATGGAATTGTCACACAAGCTTCCCAACTGAATGTTGTATTCTGCCTCTGGCTGGTGTTGAAAAGTATGTGCCTGTGCCCCCCAAGTGTTTGACAGAGATTCTGATATTCACAAGTTCTATAACTCAATTGAGGTGCCGTTCACTTCTCTCAATTGTTATCACCCTGAAATTACCAGACATATGGTCCCAGTTTAGCAACTCTTCAAGATATCTGTCAATCTAAATTATTTGCTAGGACACTGGATATAAGCAATTTGTGATTCTTGTCTACTAATTTTCAATCAGCATTTACTTTTTTCTTTTCATAAATTTCTCCACCTGTGGCCATTGTTCCAAAAATTAAATGTAGACCGTTTTGTGAAAAGATCACAAATATATTACAGATGACTTAGCTTTCATAAATGCTTCCTGTAATTTACTGATGCTAATCACTTTTACAGCTACATGCCTCATTTGGCCTTAATATGATATATTTCACAGAAGACAACAGGACACTCAAACAGCTGCTGGGTAGCTTTGTTAAGTGATCTAATTGCAAGCAAGCAACACCCAAAAGCCCTGCAATCATGAATGAAAGCTCAATATCAAAAGATATTATATGGATAAATATCAGTTAAAAACATAAAAATAAAGAGATGGAAGAAAATATCAAGTAAACACTCTACTGTCCTCTCAGTATCACCTGTGCACATATGCAAACACATACCACTCACACACAGGTGTTTAACTCTATTATGTAATAATTTCCAGTCCCATGCTTATAATTCATATGGTTTATTATTGAAGAAGCCTTACCTATCAATAGTTTTAAAAAAATACTCTGTGATACCTGTTATTCTAAATAAATTATCTGATTCTACATTTATTAAACCAGAATTAAAAACCCTCCAGCAGATTAAACATGGCCAAACTTTTTTCTGTACCTCATCCCATCCAGAGTCTAACTAGTCCCTCACTTGAATCTGGGCTGTCCTTGTGCTTTGACCAAAACAATTTGGTGGAAGTAATGGGAGAGCTATGGCGCTTGCCCTCAAGCAATTTTGCATCTTCCATCTTCTATTTCTTAGAGGGCTGCTTTTAGATTGCAATATAAAGAGGGTGACATTGCCTAATAAGTAGAGGAAGAAGGCAATGTGAAGAAGTGAGGGGACTCAGCTACCAACCAGCATTACCTACCAGAAAAGACTGAATCCTTCTCCACAGCTGATCATCTTGGACAGCTGATAAATGCAAACATATGAGTGAAGGCTGATGAAATAGGAAAACCATCCACCCAAGACATAGAATCAGGAGGGGAAAAACAAGCCATTCTTGTATAAAGCTACAACTTTTTTAAAGGTAAACTGTGTCGCAATAATTAAATAATACAAAGGCAGACATTAAAACATGTATGGGAGATGATGCTTTGCTAATTTTTAAAGAATTTATGGCTTACTTACTGTCTAATTTGAATGGACTCAAAGTAAAAAGTTCTTGCTTGTATTTTCTATTTCTGAATACATTTGAGATCACGAGTGATTTGGTTCAGTGTTATGAGTAGATATCTAATACAGTATTCATGACTTTACTAAAGTTATACTCTAAACTCTTGCTATGTAAGAGAGAGTAAAGGATTTAAAAACTGAAAACTTGGATCATGGTACTAATTCTGCAATTTACAAATGGATAAAGATAATCATATGTATTTTTCACAGTTATTTGTTAATTGGTGAGATAATATATGAAATATATTTTGGAAATGCTCTTAAACTATTGTGTAGCTCAGAAACCTTGTGGTTTCCATGTTTGAGTCCCTGAGCATGTGAAGTTCCTTTCTGGTCAGCATTAGACATGCAGAACAAGCAAAAAATAAACCTTGTCATTTTAGTCCCCTAGACTTTGGCGTTATAGTCAGTGACTAGGTTAACTGCTTGCCTAGTGTCAATGATACACTGTGGTAATGTATAGAAATTTGCATCACTGTACATTACATAATATGTTCAGAGTTACTACTTAAACATGGTTTGGACTCAACCTTAATATCATGATAAAATATTGCCATTTATTTCATTTTGGAATCATAACCACATGGCAAAAAAAAAACAACCCAAAACTGTAATACGTAGGTATGCAACTCAGTGTTTCCTTGCATTTTAGTGCAAGGAAAAGTATTTTATTTCAGTGTACTTCATAGTATTTCATATCTAACATGACATTCTGCTGACATTATAAATTCCCTTTTTATCTTTATTTGATAAATAAGTCACAGATTCTGTTTCATAATTAATTCTATCAACATGAAAATGATCCATAAGTTCAACTAAATTTAGAATCATTCCAGTATTTGGACTTAAATTCTTCGAATTTTCTAAGATGTAAATTGATCTTTCAACAAAACAGCATCTAAAGATATTCTGCCACTTTTATTTCTCTTATGTTATCAACCTCAGCAAAGCATTGTTTAGTAAAATATCAGTTTGAATATTTAAAAAAAATTCTTCCAATTTAGAAAAGCATAATAATGAAAATTAGAATTTTTATCAGATAATCTCTTTAATTCCTTCCAATCTTTAAAAACATATTTTGAATTGAAAATATTTAATAGTTGTATTATTGATCAAAAGAATACCTCTGGAACAAAATAAACACAGGAGTTTCTTCAAGTAAATAAAGCAACTCACTGTTAGAAATTTTTTTCTAAAACATTTTTTAAATTATTGGCCACTATATGAAAACTATTCTCTAAAATCTGTATCTTTGCCTTGCTTTGTTCTGTGTTCTATCAAAATTATTTTTATTTTATTGGAAAATAAAATTCATGGAGCAGAATTATTAAAATGTATTTGAAATGGTACCTTCTTACGTTCTTATGCTGATATTCACCAGTGTCTGAAATTTCTTTCTTTACTTTTTCCTTCACATTTTGAAGAAAGTTTCTAGCTTAATGTTAGAAACTAAGGACACCATAATTTTCAGTGGCTGAAATGCTGGATTTTTCTAGCCAAAGTTTTAACTTTCCCGATAATTTTATTCCATTTCTGCATACATTTACATAAACATGACATCACTTGACTTTTTAAGTGTCTTATTTTTTTAAAAAAATTCAGTGTGCACTTCAAATATATTTTTTAATTAATGTAATATTTAATTAGAGTAATATATAATAAACATAATTTATATTATTTAACTTAATATAAATTTCAATATTTATTAATCAAAGAGGTATATAAAATTTGTATATATATTTTTAAATCAGTAATTACATACATAAAATTATGCTTCAGGCTTTCAGACAAATTTATTAAAACTAGATAACAGTGAATAACAGTGAACTATACTTCAAATTGTTAATGTAATATAACCCTTTAATATTTTCTGTTGTATAGCCTTATATTTTACATCTATGTTGAACTTTCTTGTGAGTTTTAAATATTATATGATTATTGATTATATCATAGAATCATCTAGGAGAAATCTTATCTTTTAATAATTACATTTATATCTTTTAATTGTTCTATGGTGCTTTCTAGATTTTCCAAAATTATGTTAAACAATATTGGTTATATTTATATAGTTTTTTTCAAAGAAACAGAAAACTCACTATTTATACCAGTTAATACACAATGTGATATAAGACAATAATTAGATGTATAATTGAAGTATTTATAGATTAGTCCATGTGGTTAAGTTTCTAAAATGTAATGTATATTAGATTACTCCAATAGATATGAACATTTAGTATGTCTTAATATGAAGATCCAGTCACCTATAAAAGTAAGGAAAAAGTATTTGGAAATCTCAATTGCTTGTTTTCCAGCATTTTATGGTTCCAAACTCACCCAGAACTCTATAAAAGATTTTCTTTCTAATGTTAAAATAACCTTGGTAGTGGCAGGTTTCCATCAAAATTATATCTTTGATTTGTTTATCTGGTACATTGTGTGGCTAGTTTTAGGCTTCAGTCCTGGAGTAATGCATTGTTACAATAAGGAAAAATTTAGCTCTTTCTGAGATAATCCAATGACTCCACTATTATTAGATATGTCTGTCCTAATTCTGAGTCCTCTTGAACTGTTGACTTATTCTGAATAGATCTGATTTATTCTAGAAAAATGACTGCTACAAATATCTAAATTAGCCAACACTTGCCACTTGTTTACCCCTTAAAAATTATAGCAGGGTTCCACTTATCTAATGCTTCTTAACAAGCCACAAAAATCTTAATGCCTTAAACAGCAAAATTTCTTTGTATAATGAATATGTAATTTAAGTACAGCTTAGTGATGATGATGGATCGTCTCTGATCCATTTGGCCTCAGCTGGTTGGCCTAAAGACTAAGAGAATTGTCTGAATTCTAGCTCACTCACATGTACAGTGGATGTTGACTGTCATTGGGAACTCAGATGAAATGTCAGCTCGAACACCTACCTACACATGACCTCTTCATATTTCCTGGACTACCTAGCAACATAGTAAATTGATTCTCAGATTGAGCAGCCCAAGAGATAGAGATGGGGGCTTTATAATATTTATAACTTAACCTCAGGATTATACAACATTAATTTCTCCATATTTTATTTTTCAGAAGATAATCATCAAAGCTGGTTTACATTCAAAGAAAACAAAGTTAAATTCCACCTCCTGATGGAGAAGTGTCAAAGAATTTATGGATATGTTTTTATTAGATAATAGATATGCCTAGCCCGTGGACACAGACAGTAGTGTGGGGAGGGCTACGGGGGGGGAGGGGGACATCGGCAATAGTGTCAACGATAAAAAAATTTGAATAAAAATAAATAAATGAATGAATGAATGAATAAGTAAATAAATAAATAAATAACACAATGAAAAACCACTACATATCTACCAGAACGGCTCAAATTAAGAACTCTGACAACATCAAATGTTGGAAAGGATTTGGACAACCAGAACTTTCATACGTTGTTGGTGGAATTGTAAAATTATATGGTAAATTTTGGAAAGGTCTAGCAGTTTCTTAGAAAACAAGATGTACATCTATCTACCTTGTAATCTAGCTATTCCATCTTAGATGTTTACTAGAGAGAAATTTTTAAAAATACGTCCACAAAAAAGAAAAAAGAAAAGACAAAACTTTAGAGTGGTGACCTACTAGAGATTTTTCATCTAGTAAAACATTAACATTTTCTCATACAGGTTTTGTGTTTTGTTTGTTTTTTGACCTCCTATATTTTTTTGGAGGATTCTGTATGTAATTTTTTTTCAATTAGGTCAAATTAGCATTATCATAAATCCCCTACTTTTGTAGATATTTATGATACATTTATCTCATTTCCATATATGTTGCTAGTTTTTGTATTTTGTATTTATGCTGATAAATTTTGGCTTAATTTGGTGGCACATAAATGATGATACGAGGTGGTGGTACACCAGCGGGTTGGAGAAATTGTGGTTATTAGACTTGTTTTCATATTTTATAAATGCCAAATACTTTTGAATATTTTCTTTTGATTAGCTTCTCATTCATATGCAATATTTTTGAGTATTGTTTAAAGAATACTATGTCATTTGTGAAGAATATGTCTTCAATCTAAGGGTATTATTCTGTTACCATTGCCCATGATAATGGTGTTACTTTGTTTTGGTTGTACTCTATTTTATCAAAAATTTTTGCATTGCCTTCTATCATTTAAAAATATTCAGAAGGATCTGAGTCTGGACTTTATTTACAACTAATACATTTAACTTGTTATTTTTTTTATTAACTTTATTTTGTTTTTCCTACATGCTTACATAGCTACTTAAAAATTTTTTTCACTGAAATTCAAAGAAGACTTTTGAATTTTATGCTATAGTCCATTTTTAACTTTGGGAGTATATTTATTACTTATTTGAATATTTTCAGTGTTACATATCTCTATTTTATTCTTCTGGACTTACATTAACTATGATATTGTCTAGATAGGACAACAAATTGTATATTTATATTGCAGAGTCTCTTTACGCATAGATACTGATATATTTATATCATCTTTTTTATTGTAATATATTTTAATATCCTCAATTATAGGTCTTTAAGAACAGATTGTTTATATCTTATATGCAATGCAGCATAGCATAGAGGTACGTATTTTCTGTTTGCTTCTCCAGGCCCACTCCACTCTTTCAGTGTTTGTGTAGCAAACAGCAGAACTTTATGGACACTATCAGTTGATTCCTTTGTTCTGTGAATTCTACTTGAATTTGAAGAGAGGATTTACAGTCAGTTCTACTAAAACATAATACATATGTTCTTAATGTCTACCACTCTAAGCAAAATTATACCATTGAAACCATCGTGCTATTAGGAAAATGGGTTTGGGGGTGTATAATACTCAAAAGCTTCTCCAGTAGTACATTAAAAACTAGAGACATGAAAATAGAACAGTTTTTCACATCTTAAATGATTAAGAAATGAATAAATACAATAATAAACATGGCCCTTTCTCTTGAAAGAGACCCAAATTTGATTGTGGAAGTGGACCTGGAAGAGATGCAGATTGGCAGTTTTTGTGAAGTAAAAGAAAGAAAGTTATCTGAAATGGGAAAACTGTAACACCAGATGTATGTGGCATGGCTCCTGTTTCACGTGATGAACCAAAGTAGCTGGTAGATACTTGAGACACGTGCGTGTTTGTTTGTGTGTCTGCACACTATTCTGTTGATCTAGGTACAGTTTTCTGTGTTCGCCTAGCGTTTCCTGAAAGTAAATTCTCACACTGCAAATGCAAAATTCTTATGCACAAATATTCCTTATTATATCAATTACATTGGAACAGGTACCCATTTTCTAAACAAGCATGGTATTCTACTGGCTCTTTGCTTGTTTGATCATCAGCTTCAAGTTCTGTGCTCCTCTACTGAAAGCCACAGATCCTTTAAGAAAACTCCCCTACAGCAGGTGTTAAAGCTGCTTCTGTGTTCAGGTCATCCCTCTCCTCTTGCCCTCTGAATTAGTGGGCATTTCATAATCATCTCCATCCCCCTAGTCCTTCCCATATCTTTGATCAATCCTTTTATGAACTTCTACAATTAACACATTTAATTGCACCATATGTTTTCAAAAAAAATTGTTACTGATACAGGTGAAATACTTCATTTTCTGATCTATGAGATGGAAATTATCGTAGAACCTATCTCAAGGTTGTTTAATGGAGATAATAAATATAAAGAAGTGCTTAATGTAGTTGGATATATGTCTCAAGAATTGTCAATAGTACATGCCAGAAGCTGTTCCATCCTTGCTACTTGACACGGTCCTTCCAGGAGGAGACATCTGCACGGCCAGTGCTCCATGGGACCTGGCGTGTGGCATGTCCCTCTGCCCATGCTTGTTCCCCTTTCTAACTCTCTGTCCTTACCCGAGTCACTGCACCAGAAAAGGGCATTGCCCTCGCTGGAAACTTTCCCCTAGCAGGGGAGTCGGATGGGACTGGAAAAGACAATAATTCAGTAAAAGCCCCAAGGAGTATGGGAAAATCATGTGCCGCTCATGAGGAACTGAGGCTGTCAGCAGAGAGTTCAGGACTTGTCAGGCCCATTAGCACAGGAAGCTCCTCACCGGGGAGAGGCCTGGGTCCGGGCCCTGCTGACTCAGTGGTGCAGGGCCATCCGCAGGGAGCCCATCAGGGAGTTCCCACAAGGAATGGATCACTGGGGGATGTTTATATTAATGGAAAACTCTGGGAATCCCCGCAAGGAAAGAGCAGGCTAGGAAAGAGATGATTTCAGTCTACACCTGAACCCTTATCCTACACAGAATAATCATACACAGAATAATCATACACAGAATAATCATACACAGAATAATCCTACACAGGATGTTACAGTGAGGACGGACTGCTGCAGGGAGTGCAGGTGGGGAGACTGAGGCAGGTGCCAGACGGGCGGGCAGTCACCACAGCTAAAAACAATCACGCGCAAGCTACAGACCCTCACTTAGGACTCACATAACCTTCACATAGAAAAGCCGGCTGAGTTATTCTCCTTTTAGCTATGTGGCAGAGCAATAAAATAGAAACTTCAGAATATAAATAAAACAGTAGGTAAGACAAAAATTAACATACCTTAACAGATGTAAATTCTTTAAAAGATCAGATAAGAAGGTATATTCATTAACTGTGAAAGGCCAAAACAGAAACCAGAACAAAGCCTGATGTCATGTTGTTTACCCAGCAACAAAATCAAATAGTATAAATACAGCTGTAACAAGGCAATAAAAAGCTGCTGATTCTCCTGATGCCCTGAACGCTGGCTCCATGTCCTTCCTCCGTGTCCTTCCATCATTCTTCGCCGACGCCGTCCACACCTTTGGGGACCCCTGGACCCGCTGGGGCTGGACCCCAGCAAGTACACAGCATACTTTTTTTAAGAAGCTAATTCAGACTTAGTGCACATAAGTACAACATTACTGCTTACAAGAACTTTTCATCTGAGTTTTGGAAATGGTTTCATATGGACACTATTTCTTCATCCTACATAATGTTGCTTAAGTATGCCTCCAACCATACTTAGACCTTGTATTCTTTTTCTCAGTTACATGTGCCGTTGTTCACCAAGTCCAGAAGACATAAATTTAACAATAATCACTGATGACACATCCAAAATTACAAACTCTGTCAATTCTATTTCCTGGTTCTATTTCCTTTTCTCTCCATTCCCATTTTCTAGTGTTTAGCATAAGCCCTCATCAGGCCTCACCTACACTGCTGAATAGTGTCTCCTTTCCATGTAGTATTACCAAATAAGTTATCCACATTGTAGGAAAAGATATTTTTGTAGTGTGAATTTTTATTTATTTTCCCCAGCTTTATTGAGGTAAATTGACATATAACATTGTGTAAGATTAAGGTGTACAATATGATGACTTGATACACATAGTATATATTGCAAGTATATAAAAATAAAATTATTTTGCAAAAAAAGGTAATTATGTGTAGTGGAATCCTTTATAATAGAGTAACTTGTGATAACTTTTGTCTCTAGGATAAAATACAAACTTTTAACATGTGTGATCCACAGAACCCTTTGTTATTCAGAAAATAAGCATGCAATTTTCTGAGCCTAGGATGTTCTGAGATCTCCCACTAGCAGCTGTATGCATTCACTTAGTACATATCTATTAAAAATATGTTCATTTTCTGAAACAGTTCAATCATCATATCGATTAGTGAGTATGTTAAACTAAATGCCATTGATAAATTATTTTCTGCCTATGCCCCCATACGACTAAGAGTTTGGCATAAAAATCCTGTTTTTTAATTTTTTTTCTGCTATTAGATAATCTCCATCTTTTAACTAACTAGATTTTGTCCCACGTGTCCTTTCATATTTTATTTGTAGAGGAATGTTGAAGGTGATAATTTGTGCATCAGAATCTTGGGACTTTTTGAATCTGAACAAAATGGAAAATAAATGTCAGTCTTTATGTTAGATCTGTCTTGACCAATGTGAACTCAATGTCAGGGTGGAGATAAAGACAAGTGTAAAAATTAGGGACAGAGTTAGCAGCCTTTGATCGATTAGATTTAGGATGTAAAGGAAAAAATGATTAACTGTAAATCCTAGACTGTGGTCTAATTATCTGAGAAGATGGTATTTATATTTCCTAAGAGGGAGAAAAATGTGGGGGATACAAGTATGTTACAAACCATATCAATCCAGCATTCTTTGGAGCTTATCCTTCGTTTAGTTTCTTTGCCATGTCTCTCCTTCTTAACTCCAAAATATTCTTGATCTCTTATTTCTCATCCTCATAAACTTGGGGTTTAAGTAAAAGTCTTGCAATTTGTCATGAACCTTGAAGATCCCTTCTTCTCACACTTTAATATGCACACAAATCAACTCAGTAGCTTGTTATAATGCATATTCTAAATCAATAAGTATAAAGCAGGGCCTGAAATTCTGAATTTCCTACAAATTCCCAGAGGAAACTGATGATACTGTTTCAGGAGAGACCAATTGAAGTAATAAGTCACCAAATCAAAAATGCAATAATCCAAATCATTTTATACTACTGATATGTACCTGTAGAATCGTAACCTTGTGTCTAGTGATACAATTCTTTCTTATTGCTAAAAATAATGTCTGCAATAATAGTAGATAGGAAATGAGAAATTTTAGTAAAATTCCTGAAAGTGTCCCAAATTAATCTATAAAGAAATTTCATTTGTCCACATAATTGTCTGCTCCCATTAGAACAACATGTGTGAAATCAATTTAAAGTCATTTGCTAAGCACATAAACTTGATCATAAATGTACATCTGAGAAGGTGTGAAGTACAGATGTGTATGTGCTAATAGTTTCTGCTCTCTAAGCAATTTATCAAAAGTTCACTTCAAATGGCCATGTTCAGCCCTATTGAGTAAACTGTGTGCAACATATACCTCCTGCTTATCCAAGAGATCATACTAAGGCTGAATTAGTATCTATGGGCTCAATGAAAAAAAACTTCAAGCTTAACAATTTATTGCAAAGTAATATAATATCTGGTATAGTCAATTGAATTAAAATAAATTACTTAATTACACATTTTATTTAAAATATTTTAGTCATGTGAGCTAACATTATTTCCCCTTATTATTGCCTTATATGTTTTACATGGATATCTCATTTAATGTTTGGAATCATCTAAAGTAGATATTATTATTATTATTTTCACCACTTTATAATTAGCTGCTTAAGATAATGCAATGGTAAGTGCTAGAGGTCAGAATTATAATCTAGGTATGCTTGACACAAAAGCACATGCATTGTGCTTCTACTCTTTATTCTCTTCTTTCCTCTTGCTCATATTTGTCTTATAAATATGCTACCTAACAAGAGTATATAAAATTAAAACTAAATTAGGAATTTTAAAAAATCTGGAATCTTGTTCAGCATTGATGGAACTTTGTGCACATTAAAAATTATCTATGTATTTTGTCTCAATCATTACCTTTCAATCTAATTTGTCTTACCTAGAGAGACATTGTAGAGTTTAAGTAAATTTAGTCTTATTAAATACCTTAAATATTATTATTAGCAAATATATGTTTAGCTTCTCTATCCCCAGACACAGATTATAGAAATTAATGCTTTGGTTACTTTGTGACTCAAATCATTAGATACCTGCAAATATGTATGTTGGTTTATTTACATCTATAATTCATTCCATATAATGTCAAATTTGAGTATTTTAAACTAACTAATTTGAATCTGAATTACAAAAATGAGATAAAATAAGAGTCTCACATTTGTGTTTTAAAATAATTTATCAATCATATAATTTTGTTTATTTTATTTTATTTTTTTCTTATTTGCTACAGGTCATATTAATGATCAGTTGGTTGAGGGGACTTAGATATTGTTTGCTTCATTTGCAGTATTTTATATTCCCCAAACTCAAAACTGTTGGCTAAAAGTAGGCAACCCTACAAATAATAATTATTTAATTACTGCTGGATTAATAGAACTAAATCATTCAAAAGCCTATTTGTAAGGGAAAAAATCAAATTTATAAGAGTGACTGACAAGTAATTTTGGTGATCTATTTTTATAAAATGTTTCTGCATTTCTAAATCTGTCCAAAGACATGAAATTCAAGATATGAATGAATATTACCACATCAGAGCATTTCAATAAGTAAAATTACTTATACACTTCAATTTTATATATACAAATACACATATCTATGTATCATGTGTATATATGAAGGAGAACCATACATGTGTTCTACCTTCTTAGATATTGATGTTAGACTGTTTTTCCTTTATTTTTTCTCCTTTGCAAGTTATGTGTCTGCTCTGTCTATTAAAGAGAAAATCTAATTAGGTTTCTTTCTTTGAATTTTATTGGAACACATCCTATAACTGCATACACTAAGACACTAATTATATCAACTAGAATTTGTACTGATTATGCTTCCCTGTCCTCCCAAGATATTTATCTGTTTGTTTATGATTTATTTTGAAGCTACTTCCTTAGATGCTCATCATTAATAACAAGAGTTACCCACTCCCAAAGATTCACAAAATGCCTTTCACCATCGGGAAAGTATAATATTTTAATTTATATATATATACATGATGAAAAGATTAAGTGAATTGAAAAATATATAGCAGATAAAAGATACATGGAAAGAATGTTAAACCATGTTCTAAATTCATCTTTCCATTTACACTCTTTTCTTCTTTTCACATAAAAGAGAAGTTAGAAGTTTATATTAGTATGGCAATTTCCTCCAGGATATCACTCATTTATTCAACCAGTCATTTCTTCACTCAATAACACAAATATTATTTGTGTTCCTATTATATGTTAGGAATTGTGTAATACATAGGTGTCTTAGTTCAAGCTGCTATAACAAAAACACCGTAGAGTGGATGGCTTAAACTCTAGCATTTATTTCTCAGTTTTAGAGACTGGTTGTCAACAAGCTTGGGTTTTTGGTGAGGGCCTTTTTCCTGGTTTACATATGGCCACATTCTTGCTGTATCCTCACATGGTAGATATATCTCATGTTTCTTCATCCCCTTATAAGGACAAATACAATGATAGGGGCTCCAACCCCATGATCTCATCAAAATGCAATTACCTCTCAAAGTCCTCACCTCCAAATACCATCACATTAGAAATTAGGGCTTCAACATTTGAATTGAGACAGGGAGAACATAAATATTCAGTCCATAGTAACATGTAATGAAAAAACCAAGCACCTACCCTTGTGAAATTTACAAATTCTAAAGAATAATACAGACATTTATCAACCAACCGTAGATAAGTGTACACACACACATTTGAAACTACAATTATGGTAAGTGTACAAAGGGGAAGAATATTTAATGCTCTGAAACATATTTAGAAAGACTTGATATTTTATGTGTCACAGAAATATTCCTTATAGATACTGATGTGAAATTTTAGATCTAAAGCAAAGATAGGTATCTAAAAGATGTATATTGTAAGAAAAAAGGCTCTTTCCAGAGCAGGAGATTCATTCTGACAGAAGACTGATATGGAGGAAGATGAGTAGCATTATTATAGGAGCTGAAAAAATATTATTGAGTTTTAAACAAATAAATAAAAAATAAATAAAAAATGGTTGAAAAAGTGGGCAGAGCCATCTGGAACATCTTAAGGACTCAGAGAAATAAGAAGTCAGCCAAGTGCTTTAAGCTTTTCATGGGAATGGAATGTTGGGTGGGAAATGATCAGATTTATGTTTTAATAATTTTATTTTAAAATTTATCTTTAAAATATGATATGTGGACATAAGGAAGTACATTTGAAGTAAGTCCTTTACGGGACTTTCATTGTAGTAACAGGAAATTGATAGTCATCAACCAATATCATTGCAATAAAATTAGAAAATTACTATTATGGAAAAAATAAAGAAAAGAAGAGAGTGATGATGAAGTCTATTTTAGGTAGAATGTTTTTGGGAGACCTCTCAGATGAGATAACATTTGAGCACAAAGATACATGAAGCTGAAATAGTTTAAAAGGGAGTGTCCAAAGTTATATATGTGCATAATAGAAAAGTATAATACAGACCATAGTAATGTACAAGGATTTTTTTAAAAGATGCATATATTGATGTATAGAATCCAATGTGGTCAATTAATTAGCAGATTTATTTTAGCATCAGCTAAACGGTAAAAATTTATTTTAACCACATCAGAGATGACATTGTATAGCAATTGCATGAGAGCTACCTAATGATTGATAAAAATAACCAAAAATGAACAAACAATAAAACCAAAAGAATTCGGAGGCAACATAGCATACTATTAAGAGTATGAGCTGATTGTGACAGAGAAATTCTATTGTCAGTAAAGACAATTTTTAGTTGTGGGACATTTGACAAGTTACTTAAAATCTTGGACTTAATTTTCTCACAGTGGGTGAATGGGAATGATATTGCTGAGGTGAATTATATGATCTTCAGTAGTTCAAACTTGCCCATTCTTACTGTCCTCATACTTCTGTGGAAAATGGGTAGATTTTTTTTTATCCCAAATTCTTGGGGCTACATATATTTTAGAATTCAATTTTATTTTGCTGTGTTCCCCATGTTAGGTTTACAAAATAGCCTTGCATGGTCTGCAGCAACAAACATCCCTTTCTATCTCATAGTGGAATGGATGGATTTTCAAACCAGACAAAGTTTTCCTATGTCACTTCAGTCAGTTTTCCTGCCTAGAAAGTCATACTACAGTACAATTTAAGGTACAATTCTATAGAATAGTCCATACACATTGTATTCATGCATTTCTTCTACACTCTAGAAAAAATGTGTAATGTCATATGATGTATTTAGTCCCTATTTTATATCTTTATAATCAGTAAGCATAAGCCAGTGGCTAATTCTTGTCTTTTATATTGTATATAACAAGTGCTACTTAGCTTTCTCTGATTTTAATACAATATTATGATCCTGGAACCTGGTCATGATTGGCACATTATACCAAATCTTCCTCTTTTTGCTTTTTAGTTCACTGTATTTTTCTGTCCCAAATACTGCGACTTGTAAATAATGATTTCAGTCCTCGGGCTAGAAAAAAAAACTTGATAGAGCAAAGTTTTCTTCATATTATAGAATTCTATGCCACATAAACATTTTACAAGGCTCTTGGGAACTACTGCTAACCACATTTTGTTACTTATAGGGTTGATTAAATCTATATCTCCACAGGTTATATATGTTATTTCCAACTTTTTAAAAAATTCCACAGCAGCCTTTGACCTATAATATACTGACCTTTATAATGGGTTTATAGAGAATCAATCAGGCTGAAACAAAGCTAAAATACAGCACAGTATTCATTATATTATATTGGCTAAGCCCAGCAGGCATGACAAGTAAAACACAGCTGATTGATTTTGTGACCTTTAAAGTATTTTGTATGTAAAGTACACACATTCTAAAGTACCATGTATTTAACACTAAAACAGAATTTCAAACTGTAATGATACTTAGCATTGACTGCTAGTTTTGCTTTGTGTAAGATAATTAATTTTATCTCTTCTTCCTATGTGTGCACACATATGCATATTTGTGCCTTAAACAAAAAATCTATTTTTTCTTTTTTACCTTTGTGTTATTTTAATCTTCTAACAAATACAGTCCAAAACAAGCTCCTGTGTTAAAGCAAAATGGGGTTTCTACCTCCCTGGCAAGATCAGCCAAGTCACCTGATATCTTAGTCATGTTCTTTTCATGTACAATCCCTCAATTTGAGGGCTCCCTCAAATTAACCAATGTTAACTATTTGAACATATTAGTTTTTTAGAAGAAAATTGAATATTCTTGCAATATGAATGTCCTTCCCATATGATGTTAACAAATGATGATAAAAGGATAATAGAATGTTACTACAAACATTTCTATATTTGATGTAATTAATAATATATATAGGTATAATTAATACTCAATTGATGCTGAGAATTCTAAAAATAATCCTTGGCAATGGAAACATGTGAGTGAAATGCTTCCATGACTGTTTCATCTCTCAAGCTGTGATATGTCAGAAAACATTCATAGATTTTTCTTTTGTAATTCTGTGTACAGAACCCACTATAACTGTTAATTATATTTTAAGGGCAAAGAATTAATTGTTCAAAATGTTGTTCATTTTTACCTAGCCATTTTTAGTCAAATCATATAATTTAATTATTGACTTTTATCATACTATAGGATAATCCTTAAATATTTTGCTGATGTTCCTTTGAAATTCTATAAGATATGCAGTAACTAGAAGACTTAAATACATCCCTAACTTCTTGCCTTTGCAAAGGTGGTCATTTAAATCTAATACTCAATAGTATTTTTAAAAGAAAGTTATAAATTATTGCATTCAATTTCTTGTCACTCTCATTTCTGTACTGAAACAAAATTAAACCACTGTGTTTGTTATGAACTACATTTGTATGTTGAGTTCCTTACCCCCAATACCTCAGAATGTGATCATATATAGAGAAGAGATCTTTATACAAGCAATTAAGTTAAAATGAGGTCATTAGAGTGGTCCCTAAACCAATATGACTGGTGTTCTTACAAGAAGAGAAACTTCGAACATAGATATTATCCGAATTCATGGGGAGAAAGCAACCATTTACAAGCCATGGAGAGAGCCTGGAATAGATCTTTCCCTTTTGACTTTCAGAAGGAACCAACCCTACAGACATGTTGATATTGAACTTCTAGTTCACAAAACTGTGAGAAAACAAATCTCTGCCATTTCAGCCCCCAATCTACAATACTTTGTTATAGAAGCACTAGCCAACTTGTACAGTGGCCTTCTCATTTAATATGGCCATTGAACTGAATTTTCTCTGTCCCTCTAAGCATAACAAGATACAGCTGGCAATAGGCAGTCACTTAAAGCCAACAATTTCCAGAAATAATAAAGAAGATTAATATCTTAGGTTATACCATAGGTGAAGAAAGAAAATGACCAGAGATGGAAATCATTTATTCTCCCTTAGGCAGCCAGGATGTATTGCTTTTTAATTTTTGCTGTTACAAGTTTAATGAATATGTATTATTATTGAGTTTTTATCATTGGAAAGGGAGCATGATTTAGTGGATAGGTTGAATACCTACATTTCTAACTAAATTTACTCACTACAGTTAGCTAGTGTGAGTCATTTTATCATCATTACCATTATATTATTATCATTATATTTTTATGACTCAGATGAATATGGTTTGAACTCATCATAATAGTATGTTCCTCAGTGGCCCAGCACATTGCAGTAGTCTGTTATTAGAATAGAAAACTATTGGTGCTATTGTATTTAAAAATCTGATACTAAATTAATTTTCAGTTTCATTGAGATAGTCAATGATGTGCTTGAAATTATCACCATTTTGCCTGGCCAGAGTGGCTCAGGTTGAACATCGACTTATGATCCAGGAGATTACTGTTCAATTCTTAGTCAGGGTACATGCCCAGGGTGCTGGCTCGATCTCCAGTGGGAGGCATCAGGAGGCAGCCGAACAATGACTCTCTCTCATTGATGTTTCTATGTCTCTCCCTCTCCCTTCCTCTCTCTGAAATCAATAGACATATTTTTTTTAAAAAAAGAGAATTATCACCATTCCCATTTATTTATGTGAATCTCAGTTTTCATATACTGATTTTGCTAAAGAAAGGTTGGGCACTGTCTCCTTAATACCAAGTAGAAGTACAATCCCATGTACTTCTTGGGGAGTACTTCTTGGGGAGGTTCTTCATTATTGTTGGGCAGAGATGGAAGTTCTGGATCCATATTTTGTCTCCCTAACTATGGTGTGGAGATATACATATTACTGCTGTGTAATGTTGAAAGTCCTGACTCTCCACTAGATCTCCTAATACCAACTGTAAGTGAATGGAAGGGATAACGCATTATTTTCCTATGGATATAGTTCAGGCTCTGCATTTTGTCTTTACAGACACTGCATGGGAAGTAAAGTAACTCATTACTGCCAGGAAGGGATGAAAACCCTGGTTCCCTAGTTGGTCCTTTCTGAAACCACTCTGTCAGTAGTTGGGTACATTTTCAAAGCTTCTCAAGGTTGGGAGTCTACGCTACCCCTTTTGCTTTTGCTGGTATGGGTGAGGTTGGGTTCATGTTTTTTTTTTTGAGGTGTTTGCCTTGAATAGAGTTGTTTTCATTTAAAAATAGCTTTCTAAGTTGCTCCTTTCCTGATCATTTTTTTAGAGAAAGCAACCTTTGGTTGGGCTCATTTTGTCTGTGCTTATTGGTGTTTTTTTGTATTATCAGTTTCTTAACTTCCAAGTCTTTGATATATGAGGCAAAACAAAAACAAAAAACAAAAAAAAAAACTATATGGGACCTCACCAATATGTTGTTCCTTGAGTCCCAAATCTCCTAGCTTCTCTGTCTCTTTTCTCCCTTTAAGAGCCTTAAATTGCTTTATATGTAAAGTCCAACATTTTTAGTTCTATTTAGCAGAAGATATAGGGAAAAAATATGTCCACTTTATCTTTTCAAAAGCAGAAGTTAAGTCTATATTTTAAGACACTTTTTGAAAAACAACTTTTTATTTTTATAACACACTTATAGAAATATTTATAGCAGTTTCAACTAAAATGAAAGACTCTTTAAGACTATTTTCTTCTATTGAGACTAAGTCAAAATGAAGGGGATATGTGTGATTTGTTGAAGGAACATACTATGACATACTCAAGGTGTTTTGTTTTAAAGTGTTTGCCTTTAGACAGGAGTAGAGATTAAGGCATCTAGAGAATTAAGTATTAGACCATGCGTTAGGCTGTAATATTTGAATAATCAATTTGTTCAAACTATTAACAAAAGGACATTTCAAAATTTTAATGTTTGGGAGCTAAACATTATAGAACATAGTTCAATCTGGTGAGTTGATTATAACTATTTTTAATGTCATCTTGAAACGTGTCCATATTGTGAAGAAATGCAATTGCCACATGAGAGTTTGCTAAAATATGTGGAAAATGCAATTAAAATATTTTAATTATAAAATATGGAAAATGTTTTGATTATTGAGCTACAAAGAAGATATGAAATGGAAAATGCCTTTAGGAGTTTTGAATGTACAAAAATCTTTATTTAGCTACATGCCTCTTTCCTTTTTCTTACCATTTCTGTAGTGAAAGATTTATGAGGGAAAATATATTAACTCAATTTTTTGGAGGATCACCTAAAAAAAGAAATGAAGGCATACATATTCCTTTTTAAACCAAACTTTTTATTTGAGATGATTGTTGATTTACATGCAGTTGTAAGAGATGATATAGAAAAATATCATGTACCCTTTACCCAACTTCCCCTAAGGGTGATAACTTTCAAAACTATAGGACAATATTACAAGTGGGATATTGACAATAAGGTCAATGTACAGTACATTTTCACACCCACCTGGATTTCTCATCTTGCTTTTTTACAGCCATATCCTGTTCCTTCTCACTGACTTTCTTCTTAACTCCTAGCAGCAACTTGTTATCCATTTCTATAATTTTATCATTTCAAGAATGTTTTTAAAAAATGGAACCATACTGTGTATAACCCTTTGGAATATGTTTTTTTACTCAGCATAACGCACCAAGGATTCAGACAGGTTTTTATGTGTTTGAATGTTTTTCCCCCTATTTATTTCTAAATGGTATTTCATCACTTGAATGTATTGTAAGTTTGTTTGACCTTTCACATGTTAAAGAACATATTGGCTGTTTCCAGGCTTTGTTTATTATGGATAAAGTTACTTTAAGAATCCATGTTCAGATTTTAGGTTAATGCGTTTTTATTTCTCTGTACTAAATCTTCAGGAGAGTGGTTGCTGGATCATATGATAATTGCACGTTTACATATCACTACTCACCCATAGAATGGCTGAAAATTGTGGCAACACTGAATGCTGATGAGGTTGTGAAGAAACTGGTTCACTCATACATTCTTTATGAGAAGGTAAACACATAGAGCCACTCTAGAAAACAACTTGGCTGTTCCTTTAAAATCTCAAATAATTTTAAATCAACATTTTGGGATTCAGGACAGGCTCTCAGGTTTCTGGAATTGTTGAGTTAAAACAGTCATTATAATAAAAGTTTCTACAAATTTTATTATTATTTAGCCATACCAGTAATTTTTAAGAATTTTTTATTAAACTTTGGGGTGACGTTGGTTAACAAAATTTTATTTATTTTTTATTTAATTTATTGGGGCAACATTAGTTAATAGAGTTATATAGGTTGCAGGGGTACAGTTCCATAATGCATCACCTGTATGTTGTATTGTGTGTTCAACAGCCCAAATTAGGTCTCTTTCCTTTACCCCCTTCTATATCTCCCCACCTCCATTTCCTCTGCTAATCATCACACTATTGTCTGTTTATTAATTTATTTGTGTTTTTGCTTAATCCCTTCACTTTGTTATCCAACCTCCAACCTCTTCCCCTCTGACAATTCTCAGCCTGTTCTCTGTATCTATGAGTCTGTTTCTATTTTGTTAGTTTATTTTGCTCATTATATTCTCACATATAAAGGAAATTATATAATATCTGTCTTTCTCTGAGTTGCTTATTTCCCTTAGCGTTATACTCTCTAGGACCATCCATGCAATCACAAAAGGTAAGATATACTTTTTTTCCAAGTGTACATTTCTGTGATGCATGATCTGTATATTGCATTGTATGCCCATCACCCAAAGTCAAATCATGTGCTGTCCCCATATATTTGCCCCCCTTTATTCTTTACTTCTTCCCCACCCCACTTCCCTTTGGTAACCACCATACTGCTGTCTGTGTTTATGAGTTTTTGTTTGTTTTTCTTGTTTGTTCATTTGTTACTTTCAGCTTTATATCTCACAAATGAGTGAAATCATCATGGTTCTTAATTTTTTCTGACTGAAATACTTCGCCTAGCATGATATTCTCAAAGTCCATCACAAATGGCAATATTTCATCTTTGTTTATGGATGAGTAATATTCTTTTGTGTGTGTGTGTGCGCGTGTGTGTGTGTATAAACACATCTTCTTTATCCAGTCCACATCAGAAGATGTGTGTAATCACATCTTTTTTATCCACAGAAGGACACTGGTTGTTTCCATGTCTTGATTACCCTAAATAATGCTTAAATAAACATAGAGGTGCATATATCTTTGTAAATAAATTTTTTCAAAATTTTTTAGTAGATACCCAGAAGAGGAGTTGCTGGGTTATATGGTAACTTTATTCTTAATTTTTTGAGGAAACTCCATATTGTAGAGTATCCACAGTGGCTATACCAGTTTATAATCTCACCAATAGCGAATGAAGGTTCCTTTATCTCCACTACTTCTCCAGCACTTGTCATTACTTGTCTTTTTGATAATAGCCATTCTAACATGTGTGAGGTGCTATCTCATTGTAGTTTTGATTTTCATTTTCCTATTAGCTAGTGATCTTGAGCATCTTTTCATATATCTGTTGGCTATTTGTATATTTCCTTGGGAGAAGGTCTATTCAGGTCCTCTGCCCATTTTTTAATTGGATTGTTTGATTGTTTTGTGTTGAGTTGTATGAGATTTTTATATATTGTGGATATTAACCCCTTGTAGGAGCTGTTGTTTGAAAATGTTTTCTCCCATTTCGTTCTTTGACTTTTTATTTGGTTGTTGGTTTCTTTGGCTGTGCAAAAGCTTTTTAGTTTTTGTTGTTATTTTTTTAAACAAAAACATGACTTTATTTTGAAAAAAAATCCAAAATAAGATATATTTAAAGATGAAATCATGAAGCCTGTAATTTACTTCAAAATATTTTAGCAAAGAAGGGGAGAAGGGAGGAAGAGAGGAAATATGGTAAATTTATAAGTATCTTTTTCTTAAAAAATCATAACTGGGACATGTCTAAGAGTCTGAGTAGACTGGAGCCTTCCCAGACCTGAGAATGATGAGTAAGGTGCTGTCACAGGTGGAAATGGAGAATCAGAAATAGAGCTTGTGACTTGCAGAGTTGGTCACATTCTGTCCCTCCACAGGGAAGCAAAGCCAGAAAAACCAACAGGAGCCCTGCCCCTGTTCACTGCTGTTCCTAAGCTGTTCCTCTCAGAGGCCCAAGCTGGTGAATCTGAGCACAGGGTTGGCATGGCACACACTAGGCTGTGCATGCACATGGCCAGCAGCACCCAGGAAAGTAGTTTCAGCTCAAATGTCTCTTACTCACTGAGTTCCCATCAGGATGACAGGAATGAAGGTGAACATGCTTTTGATCAGTGGGGTACCCTCCCAAAGTGCAGAACCAGGATTGTAAGGCAGGCAGTCTTGTTTCAGAATCTATGCTGAAATGGACTGAACTTTGGAGGTGAGACATTCAATCAGAGGCCTGATAACTATAGAATTGTGGAAAAAAGGATGCCTACGAGGGGCAGAGACTAAGAGAAAGCTAAGGTCCTTCATTTATTTTTGCCTTTACTTCCCTTGCCTTTCAGGTTAAATTCATAAAATATTCTCTATGACCATTTAGAACCTATGTTTTCTTCTATGTAATTTATTTTTTCAGGTCTTATATATAGGTTCTTTGATCCATTTTGAATTAATTTTTGTATATGGGAAAAACTGTAGTCTAGTTTCATTCTTTTGCGTGTGGTTTTCCAATTTTCCCTGCACCATTTATTAAAGAAAGTTTCTTTTCTAAATGTGATTTTGGGCTCATCTGTCAAAAATTATTTGCCCATATACATGTGGTTTTATTTCTGGGTTGTCAATTCTGCTCTATTGGCCTGTGTGTCTGTTTTTCTGCCAATGTTATGCTGTTTTGATTATTGTTGCTTTGTAGTATAATACCAGTAAAGTTTTTGAGTGCTCCTAAATACACACATATTTTGTATAAGTTTTTTATATACCCTATGGTTTTATTATAAAAATTTACATTGAAAACTATATGCAAAACATACATTTTAAAAATACATAAAATAAATGTAAATCAAATATAACAATTGTGAGTTAATTATTTATTTTTTTACTATAATCCAATGACTCACCCAACATAGCTTCTAGTGATATTCCTAGTTGTGGAGATAGCCAGCTTAGACTCACAGCATGGGAGCTCAAACAGAAAAATCTATGCATGACAGTAATTGAAGACCAAGGCCTGAGCATTTTCCTAAATATTCTAGCCAGGTATTCCTCTCTTGTTCTTTAATTCAAATGGCTTCTAGGGTGATATCAGAGTGTGACCATTGATTGCAAAAGTTTGAAGTTGATTCTCTTATAAAATTTGTAGCAATCACAAATTTTTTACAAAAGTCTGAATCTTTAGCAACAGCTGCAGTGGATCAACCGTATAATTTTTGCCATTTTGTAGTGATAGGAGCAGAAGCTTATTGTAGGTCCAATAGACCTAAAATAAGTATTAGAACTATATTAAAACTAATTTCCAGCCCTAGATTTTTTTTGATGTATTTCTTTCAGAGAAAATTAGTCACCTCTTATGGAGTCTACAGAAGTCAATGACTATTCAATTTAGTACGTATTGATCTTCTTTAAGATCTAGATTTAAAATTTGAGCAGATAAATTAGAGTATTTTTATGCCAGAAAGAGATACTGGGGCAATATCTGCAAATGGGGAAAGTATTCCTAGCAGAAGAGAAGTAGGTAGGGAAGAGTGGTGGCAATGCATGAGCAGTGGTATTACCAAGACAGGTGGTCAGTCCCAGGCAGCCCAGGGGAAGTCCTGAACAGAGTACTGGGTGATATAAAATGTGTGAAGACAGAATAATGATTATAAAGTTCATTTCTTGTGACAAGCAATAACTATTGACTCAATCATTTGAAATTAGAGGGGTCACATAACCACAAATCAACCAAAAGAATTATAAACTATTGCCAGTGTATCTGGACTGTTCACCATGGGCCTTCAGTAAAACAGGCTAGTCTGAGTGATTTCTGAGACAGACTTCATATCAAGGCCATACCCATCAAACTTTTTAAAAAGCATATTTTTTTTTCATTTTGTGGGAAGAGATCAAAGTGCCATATAAATTGCTCAATAAACATGGATATTTGGTATTTCCATGGGATCATAATGAGCATAAAATTTTTGAAATGGCTATACTGGTTTTTATGAAGTTTTCAAGCATATTAGGAGAATGGAGAATAAGTTTCATAACTGAGTTAAGAAAGCCCAAAGGAATGTGCCTACTGTTTCTTCACAAATTTGGGGGGTGGGTGGGGAACAAACAAAAAACAAATCAGTAACAGCAATCCCTGTCTTCATTAGAAAAACTCTAATCAAAATTGCCCCTGAGGCCATCCCTGGAGCAGAATTGAGAGAACCATTGTCTTGGTTTTTACTGTGAATGTGGGGTTCATATCAAATTTTTAAATGCCTCACGTCCTTCTGACAATGTTTGAGAAATGGAAATATTTGCTAAAGTACTGAAATTCTCCAAAGAGTGCTCACAATCAAAATAGGGTTACATGAGCACACATAATTAAAAGACACCCACCTTAATGGGTTAAATCAAGGGATTTTTTAAAACCAGTCTAGATACTGAGTTTGTTAACATTAAATTTAGAAAAAAAATAATACTATATTTAAACTAACTGTTATTTATTCAGTGACTTAGTGCTAAGACTTTAGATTCCTTTGGAAAAAACAACAACAAAAACAATTTCCTGAGCAATGGGTGCAAACACAATTCTGAGCAAAACATCACCCAAATACCAGCTATATTGGAAAATGAAACTGGGCCGCTATCTTAAACCATATACAAAAAACAACTCAAAACTGATTTAAAACTTAAATGTAAAGTCAGAACCCTTAAAATTCCCAGAAGAAAGTATAGGTGATAAGCTCCTTGATATCAGTTTTGGAAATATTTTTTTTGATTTAACACCAAAAGCAAAAATAAACAAGTAGGACTACATAAAACTGAAAAAGGAATTCTACATAAAAAAAGAAATCATTAGCTAAATAAAAAACAATCTATAAAATAGGAGAAAATATTTGCAAACAACCTACACAGTAAGAGAGTACTATCCAAAATATGAAAGGAACCCCCAAAACTCAATAGCAAAAACAGAAATAATCCAATTAAAAACAGGTAAAATAGTTGCATAGATATTTTCCAAAGGAGACATATAAATGGTCAGCTGATAAATGAAAAGTTGCTCAATGTCTCTAATCATTAAGAAAATGCATATCAAAATCACAATGAGATATCAACTCACACCTGCCAGTATGTCCATTATTTAAAAAGTCAAAAGCTAATGAATGCTGATGTGGAGATAGAGAAAAGGAAACCCCTATACATTGTTGGTGGTTATGTAAAGCAGTACAGTCAATATGGAAAATTATATGATGTTCTTCAAGGAATTAAAAATGGAATTGTTATATGATTCCAGCAATCCTACTTCTAAGTGTATATCTAAAACAAACAAACAAACAAAAACTCTATCTCAAAGAGATATCTGTACTCCACCCATGTTCATCATGTTCATTGCAACATTAATCACAATGAAATATTCAGCCATAAAAAGAAGAAAATAATACCATTTGAAAAAAACATGGGTAAAACTGGAAGGCATTTTGTGAAGTGACATAAGCCAGACAGAGAAATACAAATACTGCATGGTATCACTAATATGTGGAATCTTTAAAAAAAAAAAGAACTCATAGAAACAGAATAGAATGGTGGATGCCATAAAGAAGATACGAAGAGCCTGGTAGAAGGATGCAAATGTTAAGTTATAAGATGAATAAGTTCTGAGGATTTAATTATAGAGAGTACAATTTAAGTATTATTACCACTAAAAACAAGTAAATATGTTAGATCTTGAAACTGTTTATTAACTCAATGGGAATCCTTTAACAATGTATACATATATAAAATCATTATGTTTTACCCTTTAAATATATTATAATTTTATATTTCAATTTTGCCCCAACAAAGCTCAAGAAAAGAATGTATAATCTAGTGAGTGATTCATGGTGGAGGCAGGGAAATAGAGGAAATCTTTATGCCTTCTTCCCAATTTTGTTGTGTCCCTAAAACAGCTCTAAATGTAGTTTTAAAAATAAACAAAAACAATCAAAAACACAATAAAACATATATTTGTGAAGATGCTCAAAATGAGACAAGTCAAAGCTTAGGAGTGCATGTGTAAATGGACATTTAGTGTTCTTAGAAAAGACATACAAGAGAAACAATGAAGATGCTTTTTCTACAATAGCTATAAATTGCTAAATGACAATGTATCTACATATATATTATAAATAACATATGTATGATATATGTATTAAACATACATAAATATATACATGCAGATATGTAGATATTCTTTCCATCTCTCTTTATCTCTCTCTCTGTCTCTCTCTCTCTCTCTCTCTATATATATATTTCTATATGCCAAAGTGATGACAGGTTTTCACAGGTAAAGAATAATTTTGAGTTTAGGGGTAAAGGAGCAACTGTGACAGAAATAGAGTGCCAGACAGTATTTAGGAGACATAATAATTAAATTTCAGTATATAATCCTGATAACATTTATATCTTTAATGAGAGAATGCAAGTAATTAGCAATAACTGGCCAATTTCTTTTTATTCGCAAGTTTAGCTAAAATATTTAAGTTTTCAAAGATGACTCAGAATATTGTCTCTTATAAGTATTTGATTAGGACTATCCAATAGTGATATTTTGCATATCTCTATTGCCACGTTAATGTCAGTGACCTCTTTATCACTAAAAATAGTATTATTAGTGCCTTTAAATCTAATTGGATTTGAGAACCAATTCTAGAATTTTAGAAAACCCAGAAACTTTAGAAAGCTCACTCTTACAGGTCTGTTTCTTTAGAACCACACTTGCTACCAGAATCTGAATCAGTCAGGGTTCTCCAACGAAACAGAACACATGCACATAATAGCCACTATTCTAACATCATTGGTAAAATATGTATATGTCAGAGGGTGGGAAATATATCTGACAAAAATTCAGAGTCCTTCAAATTCAGTGAAATTTCTAGAAGTCCAGTGATACCCCCTCTCTGGTGAAGTTGTGATAGCTCTGTCCTAATATGCCCCAAAAAGAGGCACAATACTTCTTGAGCCTCTTTGGATCTTTGGAGGCTACATGTTTTCTTTTGGGTTTACTATTCCAGGTCATTTACCAAGGAATCCAAAAAGCTGCTGACTTTGTGTGGGACCCAGAATATAAAGTCCTTAGGAGATGAGCAAGGTGGACATTAATCATAGAAGCAGAGAAGTTAACCTCAATAAAGGGAGAATGAACATATTTAGTTAAACTGAATGAAGGAACCGAGGTTGAGGAGAGATCTAAATAGTGTGTTGATGAGGGTGGAGGGCAGAGATTTGAAGCTGCTAAGAATGAAGGAATGAGGGAAAACAGTCTAGATGAGAGAGGTGAGTAAACTTTAAAGGGTGAATTTCAGGTAAAACAACTATTGACAGATGTAAGAAATGCAGCTAGCCAAGAAATAAAAGATTTTTGAGGTCTCCACTGAGATCCTTGATTATAAATTCTTGTAATTTCCAGAAAGTTTGTATTTCCTATGGCAGTTTGATCTAAGAGATGAATTTTTTCCTTTTGTTACCTAGAAGGATTTTCTTTAATAGCAAAGCAATCTGTTTAGGATAACTTTGAAATGTGTGCTATCAAAAGGTGTCTCTGGATCTCAGAGTTCATTAACTAATAATATGTGAAAAGACATGAGCAGTGGTTTAGTAGGACCGATGCAGAGCATACCAGCTTAATTGCCTCTCATACTGTAATTGTGTTTGTTACACTTATAATTGCCTCATGTTCCCGCTCTGCGTGATCACACCGCTTGTTTTAGAAGAGCCCAAAGAAGGAAAAAATGGTGTGACTTAGTCTAAATCATGTACTCTAAATTGGGAAAAGAAGTTAAGTTGGAGAATTTCTCCAACACTGCCCTAACCTAGTTCAAGCCTAATGTAATTTAGGGAGATATAATTTTATGTCTTAATGACATAAAGTGCAAACTGTTTTCAAAATAAGTGTTCTTAGAAAAAACCTTTATATAAGCCATGTTGATAAATATGCTTCATGTATCTCGGCATCCTCTTTAAGGTTTTTAAGTCAGAAAGTAGTGACTCAAGGTATTAGTGCTGTATATTTTCTTTCCTTCCTAAATCCTGAAAGTTCCTCTTCCATTAACACATAAATGATTTGGGAAGAGAGATAAATTAGCTTGGTAGCAAAAAAAAATCTTAAAGAATGATCCCATAAAGTTATTCATTTTTATTAAAGTGTGTTAGATGAACTTTATTAATGTGGAGTTTTTGTTGTTTTCTTCATGGAAAGATAAAGTCACTTAATAAAACATATTCAGGAGGTATTGCAAGAGATATTTGAAGTAGATTGATCAAATAACTTTTAAAATTTACTGTTATATTAAAAATAATTGAGATCATAGAAAAAAGACATAGCAATCCAGCAAAATTTGTAAATTAATATCAACCTAGTATGTGTGAGTGAGAGAACAAAGGGTGTGGGAGTATGTTAAATTTCTTGTCCAACACATACAAAGATTATATATATATGAACTTTTTAAGATATGGAAAAACAATTGGAATTGCCTAGTAAAGTTAAAAATGCACAACACTTATCCAGCAATTTCTCATCTACTGTGTAGTCTAAATAAGCTTGCAGAGATTCACCAGAACCTGTTAAAGAATGGTTTTATTAATATTGTTCCCAACAGCAAAACACAAGAAAGACTCTAAATGATAGATTACATAAATACATCTCATTTCATTCATGCAATTGAAAATGATAAAGCTGCAAAAATAAATGAAAAATAAACACTACATTCAACAGCATAGATAAGTTTCACTAACAACATAGGGAGAATAGAAAACAAGTTGCAAGAGAATACGTTTAATATGATTTTATTTCAAAAGCATGCAAAGCTAAATAATGTTTAGAGACATAAATGTAAGTGGTAATGTCATGGGTAAAATCAAAGGTATGGTAAACACAATTATGGGATAGGATTTCTACTAGGGAATGAGGGAGGTATGCCCCTACATACAAGGGACTTCTAATAATAACAAGGAAAGCCTATTTCTTGGAACAAGTGGTGTTTATTAAATTGAATTATATAATTATATTACATATGTTTTAAATCAACTTAAAATATATGGAGACATAGCCTTTGCAAATGCATTCAAAAAAAGAGGATGTGATAAAAATATCAGAAAAATAAAAAAAATCCTATGTATTTCTATTACTGAGGTTAGACTCAGTAGGCAGTAATAACAGTTTTCTTTTCCATTTACAAGGTGTGGGCTACATTCATTCAGAGTCACATTTATTTCACTGAATCAGTGCAACTTAACGTGAATAAAACTCTTCTCTTTACTCTGAGTCTGAGAGTTGGTATACATGTTGGGGAGGTGCATTAGAGAGCTTCATGTTTTTCATTGAAGGGAGTTTATAATTGCATAAAATTGACCAGGAAAGTCAACATCACCAGACCACAGATCAAAAATATACAAGCATACCTAGTTTTATTACACTTCACTTTATTGTTCTTTGCAGATAGTGTGTTTTTGGTTGCGTGTTTTTTCTGGAAAAATTTTAAATTTATTTTTAAACTTACAGCAAAACTCTTTTTGTTGTACAGTTTTATGAGTTTTGAAAAATGCATATTCATGTAACCGCCACCACAATAAAAATACAGAACTGTTCCATCATCTTTGGCAGATAGTGTGTTTTTTACAAATTGAGGGTTTGTGGCAATCCCGAGTCGAGAGAATCTGTCAGAACCATTTTTCAAACAGCATTGCTAACTTTGTGTCTCTTTGTCACATTTCAGTAATTCTTGCAATATTTCAGATATTTTCATTACGGTTATATTTGTTATGATGATCTGTAATTAGTGATCTTTGATGTTACTATTGTAATTTGTAGAGGTGCCATGAACCACACCCATATGAAACAGCAAACTTAGTAAGTGTGTGTGTTCTGACTGCTCCACCTACGAGCCTTTTTTTTTCATCTCTCCTGCTTTTGGGGACTTCCTATTTCTTGAGACACAACGATATTGAGATTGGGCCACTTAATAACCCTACAATGGACTCTAAGTGTTCAAGTGAGAGAAAGAGTCCCAAGTCCATCACTTTAAATGGAAAGTTAGCAATGATTAACCTTACTGAGAAAGGCATGTCAAAAGCTGAGATAGACCAAAAGCTAGGCCTCTTGCACCAAATAGTTGGCCGGGTTGTGAATACAAAGAAAAAGTATGCTAAGTTAAAATAAATCAGATAAAAAAAGGCCATATCCTTCATGCTTTTATTCATATTAAATGTGCAGAATAGGCAACTCTGAAGATAGAAGGTAGAATAGTAGTTTCTAGCAGAAGGTAGAACGGAGGCCTGAGGTGTAACTGCTGGTGAGCATGGGATGATGAAATTTTCTGGAATTAAATGCCAGTAATAATTGCAAAACTGCAAAAATTAAAACGAACAAACACTAAATCACACACTTTAAAAGGGACTATATTATGGTATGTGTATTTTACCTCAATTTAAAGAAAGAGAAAAAATGTACTTGTGACTGTTTAAAGATAATGTACTCTTTAAAAGTAACTTTATCCAGTAAGCTATTTGAGTAGAATGTTAAATGATCTACACTGTGAAAGGTAATGACATTTTTTGCAGAAAAATTAATTAATGCCAATAAGCACCTACATCCAATGATAATGTCAGTAATTAGGCATTATTTAGTTTTCCTTTTACAGTTCTGGTGGAGGGGAAAAAATATATATATATTTAATTATTTTAAATTTTGCAAATCAATGAAGACCAAGAAAACATTAAAATGCCCCCCAGAAGAATACAACTTGCTCAAACACCAGACCATTACATTCTTTTCCAGTTTTTCCTTTGGTTTTGTCTTTTAAAATGTCATTTCTCCCCCATCCCTCAATATTACAATTAGAACTTCCAGAGAATATAGGAAGACATTATATTTAAGGTGATAAAATGAGCCAATTTGAACATATAAAATTCTGAAAAAATAGCTTAAGAAATAGTATACATACATCCTGAAAGAGTTAAAATGAATTTCAGGAAATAGCTTATAAAAAATAGTGAGTTGCAATAGATGTTTTCAATGCTTGAGGCTTCAAGAGAAACTTTTTATCTCTATTGATTTTACATTCTGTTTTTCTTTTTTTATCTACAACAATATCTCAGACTCTATTTGTCAGAAAAAAAAATGAAAACAAAGAAAATATTCAATAGTAATACCTTATATGTTACCTTACATTTACTGGGTTATGGATTTCTCATATATATATATATGTGTGTTATATATGTTATATATATATATATATATATATATAATTTTAGAATAATAATGAAAATAGTGGCACAGGGACATTTTTGTACATGTCTTTGTAAATGATTCACATTGTTTTATTTTATATTAAACAAAAGTTTTGATGTTGAATATTTATACAATATATAAATTTAACTATAGTCTTGATTGTTACCTGCCATTCTTAAATATGCCAAATGCTTTAAATGGAAATGTAGCAATATTGGCAGTAAAATAAATTACCTAAATTAAGCCAAGAGATTTTGGCTTTGTTGTTTTGTTTTCTATTATTTACTTTATTGTGTGGTTTCAGCACATTTCGTTTTTTATTTTGTTTTTCTTTATTTTTTTCTTTTGTGGGAAAACATTGTATAGTGATAAAACAAAGCTTGCAAAATGTACTCTTATTTTATAGTTATTAGATAGGCTCAATATTGGAGTCCAAGTTTTTCTGAAAGAAGATATGTTGAATTATCTGAGCCTATCTTGTATAACAAAGGAGTCAGTTTACATGTAAAAAAACTGGAGAATGTTTCTATTTGGTTTTGGATTGTATGTTTTACTCCCTCCCCCCCCCCCCCCCCGCAAATGGCTTGTGTTCAGATCCTCTCCTTGAAAATACAAATAACTGTGTTCTTGTTGTTGTTGTTTGTGTTTGTTTTTTTTTAATTTTATGTATTTACCAATAAAAGGCTCAGATCAAATGTACTTGACAGTAACAGGGTTTGAATATTGGATTCATAGTGATTAAATTTAAACTTGTTATAGCTCCAAGGCCACTCATCTCTCAATCACACTATTTCTGGACAACCATTAATATTCCCACTTCTTATTTAAGAAATATCTTACTGAGCAAGAAAATTGTGTAATTGCAGTTATGTTCTGTTTGGAGAAACCTGTTAATTTTACAATGAAGAGGAACCAAGCAAGGGCAAGCATGATATTAAATGTAAAAAGATACAAGGAATCATAGCCCTGACCTGTCTATTTATATACACCTTTATGCTTATACCTAAGGATCCCAACTGTTATATAAATGTCCGGAATACTTTGATTAATGAACTAATGAGTTGCTTGGGACATGAAAGCAGTAACATTACTAGGCAAACACTGACACATTAGCATTCAATGATATCTTCCTACCAGCAGAAACCTAATAAACAAAGAAGTATGCAGGAAGAAGATAAAAGAAAGACAGCATGCACTGAAACAATGCTTATTAAACCATTTGGAGATTCTTCTCTCTAATTCTTGCTTTCTTTAATGAAGTCAGGAATTACTTTGACTTACTGCAAAGAAGCAGACAGGATTGTTTCAAATGCCATTTGCCTACAGCAAGGTTTTGAAATCTACTAACACCGGTTTTTGGAAATAACAAAGTGGTTTTACTGTTAATAATAAATGTCATTCTTATAGCCCCACTGATCAAAACTCACCTTCCCAGGAATTAACCAAAAGTTTATCCTACTGAAACTTGTCTCACATTTTTCTGGTGTCAGAACAGAGTGAGTATATATGTGTGTGGGTATATATTTCATCATATGCACTTTAATTATTTATTTATTTATTTTAATTCTCACCTGAGAGTATTTTTAAAATTATATTTAGAAAAAGAGGAGGGAAGAGAGAGAGACACAGAAAGAGAGAAACATATATGTGAGAGAGAAGCATCACTCTGTTAGCTCCCGCATATGCCCCGACTTGGGATGGAACCCACAACCTGGGTATGTGCCCTGATCGGGAATCAAACCCTCCACCTTCTGGTGCACGGGATAAAGCTGCAGTCTAGCGCTCCCATTCCAGCCTTTACAATTGCTACTTTGAAGATAAGCAAGAGCAACAAAATTTGGTAGAAACAATGACCTTTTTCCCTCCCCTGGCTGTAAACTTTGTAAAAGATTCCCGCCAGTAAAAATTCCAGGGAATAATTAAATGAAAGTTAATTAAGAAAGTTAATGCTTATTTTAGCTTCTGTCTGCTGCTTCACTAGTCCCCCACTTGCCCCTCCTTAGCTAAACAGAATGCGGGGTTTGCCTTTATATGCTCCCTGTGAAGACTGTTCGGCGCTGCAAGTCTGTTTAGGGCAGGAGCCCACTCGTAGCCGCTGGCTAATAAATCTCCAAGCGCTCAATTCGGTCTCTGTGTGAATTAGTCTCGTATGAATCAGATATAACAAAGCTCTAACCAACTGTGCCACGTGGCCAGGGCTCACACATTTCCGGTGTCAGAACAGAGTGTATATACACACACACTTATATATGTGTGTTGTGTGTATATTTCATCACATGCATTTTTATTAAATTCTGACTTTTTTGACAGACATTTCAAATTTGTCTCATTTTTATCATGCCTCATTTTTCAATGATTTTAGCAAGTCATTGCATTTTGTTCGTTTCTCGGCCTCCTCTTGTTTGATACATGGCAAGTAATAAAATAGTTGCACTGCTTTCCTGATTCTTCTTTTACCCATGGGTTAGATAGCTGTTTGCAGATGGCTTAGACTTTGTTACGAGCAAGACTTCCCTTCTAGACTTGGTGCTTGTGGGAGAGTTCCCCTAATCATTTTATTAATTTTATTATAGTCAAATGGCAAGTTTGATACAATCTGTGTTGTATCAATGGTAGCTGTGTTGGCATTTGTATCATGTGAGTGAGGTTTTGGTATGGTTGTATGGGCTGCGTATGGTATGGTTATGTATGGTCATGAGCATGATTGTGGTATGTCTCCTTCCCAAGGATTTTTAATCTATAAACCAAAAGACACAAAATCAAATGCTAGCCCTGCAATGAACGGGTCGGTGGAGGTGGCCTACAGTGCATAGCAGAGCCTGTGGCAAACAGACAGCAGCTTTCACCAGCAGGCTGTAGATTATTCTCTTCACAAACTACTCGGTAGTCTTCTCCGAGTTTGCAGGTTTTCAAAAGAATCTACAAATTTACTTTGCTTTAGTTTTCCCAGGTTTAAAATAAATTTTAGTTGTAACAAATGTGTGTGTTTTTAGATTGTTTAAAACAATGTTTTGATGAGACAGAGGACATGTATGGGTCAGATCTAGCATCTGGGCTCCTGTTTGCTATTTCTCCCCTAAGCTGTATTGAACGGCTTCTATTTTATCAATTCCTGACATTCCTTTGTGGTATTATATTGAAGTTCTCTTGGATGATTTTGACAATTGGCAACTTCATTTCAGCCAAGAATGCAATGCTGATTAATGACGTAGTGAGGTGCTAAGGTCAGGGTGAAAGTCTAAGGCTCTGAGAGGGTCACTACATATGTAAATTCTCATCTATTACCTTAGTTCTCATTTTTTATTGAATAAAATGTTTGCATTTTAATGAAAAAATAATGTTGACATTACATACTATTGATGAAACTAACATTCAAGTAGCATAAGAAACATTTATATTTTGGATTTGATAGGGGCACTTAGAATGTCCAAAGATTGAGCACCTGGATTAATCTGAAATATAATTATAATTACTTATAAACACATATACTTATGTGAGCAGGGATTCAAGGTTTTTTTTTCTTAGGCTTCTTTTTCCTAGGCCTTTGCACCCTACACTCCCCTTGACCCCAGACTGAAGCAATTAAGGAGGTGGTGCAACTGTGAACAGTGGGTTAAGATGTCACCTCTTCAAGAAATCCCCAGGCAACCAAGATCAAAAGAACGACTTCCAGGCAGCTGCCTTCCATTCCCAGCCCCAGTTTGCCCCATATAACCCGATTCCTCAGGCCACTCCTTGAGACAGGTTTTGGATGCTCGTATGCCCCCTGTCTTCTTGGTTGGCCGGCCTCCCCAATAAATACCTTGTATGATTCAACCCTGCCTCCGTTGAATTGGATACAGCGACAGGCAGCCCTGAGCCCCACCAGGGTTTCCAGTAACAGATTCACACAGCCTCTGGCACAATTTCAAGAACTTGAATGGTACAAGGATCACAGTTTGAGAGCAATCCCATCTACCAGATTATATTTTATTCACCATTATGTACTCCATAAAAGTAGATTATGTGTAAATTGTAATAAAAACACCAAAGGACAAAACTAAACTTTTGGATAATGAACAGAGGACCTTGCCCATTCTATAAGAGGAAATTGCTCTGGTCTCAGAATATGAAGCTGGGAAGAAAATCCACCGGCGAAGAATAGGGTTGAGAAATGAGTCTCAGTTGCAACCAGAAAACATGAGAAACTTTTAATTTATATGGATTGGTTTACCCTTAATTTGTGGGATAGTGTTACATTGATTATTTAATTATATAAAATTCAATTTGCTCCCATCATGTTCAGATCTCTGCAAGCAGAACAAAAATTAAATCTTTAACGTAAAATTGTTCTTTGCTTTTTATATCCAATTACTTTCTTAATTCCTGAACTGATGCGTGCATGCTGAAAATTTCAAATGATATTCAAAAGGAGTAAAATAAAGTTTCTCATGATTATGAATTTGAGTCAAACTTGTTTGCCTTAAAATGATTTGTTTAGAGCCAATGACATGAAGAGAAGAGTGGTTTGAGAAAATAGCTTCATATATTTTTTTTTAATTTCACTCAGTGAATATTAATCATTCTGACTTTATGGGAATGACACCTTCACCTATTCCATAGTACTTTCTCTTCAACACTTCCATTCATGGCATCATTAATAACCTAGGGAAGAAATTTTATTAAGGTATAATTTTCTAACTATTAAACAAATAGTATAGTGTAGAAATCCTTATTTGTTCACACTAGTTAATACCACTTTTAATTTTCCTTCTTTTTATTTATTTTTTGTTGTGGTTTTTTGTTTGTTTGTTTTTTGTTGTTTATATTTGAAATAAAAATTCCCCTTTTTTTGTGAAGCCTCTTCCTTTGTGCCTTTGAAGACTACATGAAGTCATTGGTTATTTAATTCAAAACAAACAAACTCAAAGGGCATGTTGTACTAATGAGCTTGCTAGAATCACCATTTCATCAGTAGCTGTGGGAATATGGAATCCTCAGGAAAGGTTTGAGGACAGTCTGAAAACTGAGATTTCCACTAGGAAAGGTACATGCTAATTAATATAAAGAGTTATATTACTTGTTAAGTAAACACTATATAAAATGAGATTCAAAGTATTAATTCTTTTTTTCCTATCATGTTGTTTTAATGTATCTTCTTTGAATTCAATAATATGTGCAGTTTTATTCTTGAGTAAAAATTTTAACATTGCTGAAGCTTCATTGGTTTGCTATTTTTTTCTTTCATGCATTCTGATTCTGGAGGATATGAAAAGCTTAAACGTCAATTTTTCTCAGACAAATGGAAGACTGAATTCTAATGATTTGTAATCTTTTCTTAAGCTGGCAGTTTGGCTTGTTTTTATCTATTAATCAGTATAATTTTGTTTTTTCAGTAACTAAAAAATAGGTAAGTAGATTTGTATAAATCAGCTTTAAGTAGTAGCTATTAGAAAGCTAAATTAAGTTGCAATAATATATTTGTGGAATTAAATTAAATGAAAATAAATTTTAGCTTGAGCAACCTTGCATAATCTCAATTTAACTTCTGCTTTTAAAATAGTCATATGTGCCCATATTTGCATAATTTTAAATTAGAATAAAATAGATAGTTTTTGGTATAATACTGTACACAGGCATCAATTATCTGTGGGAAATATATTGGAACTGAAATGAAATGGACAACATCAGTATGAAATAAAGCTAGACATATATCCTCCTGAGTATAGAAGAAATATTTTTATATATAAAATGTAGGGGGGAACTAATATTGCATACAAAGGCTATAATATGAAATAAATAGAATCCAGTTACTTTAAATAATAGAACTGAATAAGAAATGTAGGTCTTCTTCCAAAATATATACTTAACATGATTGGTTGTGATAGGATTCCATTTTAAACCATATTTTTTTACTTATGTAATAAGATGAAAATTGAAGGTTTATATATACTTCTTAATTTGACCAGGCTATATCTTTATATAGGATTAAAATCAGAGTATCCCAAATATGTGCATTCTGGTCCTTAAATATTGAAGAACTATGTTGGTTTAAATTTTTTATTACAAGGGACTTTGACACAAGAGTTATGAATATGAATTTTACCTTAAAACCAAAACCAGTCGGAGGCATCACTGGTTGTAGAGTATATCACAATCAGCACACTAAATTATAGTAGGATATGAACACTAGTACAAAATAACTTTAATAAAATCAATGCAGATGTTCTTATTAGAATTATACCATTTCATGACTTTAAAAAGTTGTCTAAATTAAAATTAAATACCAAGATTATTAATATATAAAGATATGCATCTTTTTCTTAATAATACTTCCAAAAACTGTACCTGCATATGAGTTTACAAACATATGCAAAAGTATTCAGAGCATTAGTAATGGAAGGGAAACAAAATGTTATAACAATTTTAAATTTAACTATTTTTATCTATGTCTGCATCTATTTAATTATGTATATACATATATACATAAATGCATGTACATTCACAAATACATTTTGCAGCTTTGGTTCACATTTCCAGTTCTATAGACCTATATCATTATTTTATCAGTTTTTCTTAACCTTTAAATAAATAGCTACTTCAATAAAATCATCTTTATTTTTAGATAGCATTTACAGTTAAACCAAGGCCTTTATTAATTATTATACTTGCTGTTAGTTATTTAATAAGTGAAAAAAATAATGGATTATCTACTGTTTTTTAAAAAAATCTGAAAATGCTTATTTTATATTATGAATATGAGGTAAATTATAAATTATATTCTTTATTTCTCACAACTGGTTTTGTGGAGAGACTAATTAGCTAAATTCCAAAGAAGTTGTTTTGGACTTACTGAATGTCCCCCCCACACTGCCAACTTAATAGGTTGAAGCCTTAAATCCCAATGTGACTATGTTTTGAGATAGAACTTTATTGGAAGTAATTAGGTTAAATGAGGTCATAGGCAGGACCCTGATATCGTAGAATCAGTGAACTTATAAGAAGACACACTGGGGCATATGGGAGGCAGCCGATCAATGACTCTCTCATCATTGATGTTTCTATCTCTCTCTCCCTCTGCCTTCCTCTCTGAAATCAATAAAGATATATATATATGTATATATATATATACATACACATATATACACACACATATATACATATATATGTATATATGTGTGTATATATACATATATATGTATATATGTGTGTATATATATGTATATATATATATATATACTTAAAAACAAAAAGGAAGACACGCTGGAGAACTCTCTTGCTCTCTCAGTGCTCACAAAGAAGTAATGTGAATACAGCAGATAGAAGCTTCCTGCAAACCAAGAGAATACTCCACAGAATGAAGCCTCCCATGATGGTACCTTGATACTGGATTTCTCAGCTTCCAGAACTGTGCAAAATAAATTTCTGCTTTGTAAGCCATCCGGTCTGTGTTACATTGATATGGCAGCCCAAGTAGACTAAAACAGAAGTGAATACAACATGAGGACCAAGAGATTTGAGCACTAGGAAAACCACACTCCCCACACCAAACCTGGTGCATAGCAAATGTACAGCAGTCAAAGACTCAGAGCTTTCTGAATGGCCATATGCTGTATATTTACATTCAGATCTCAGGTACCTCCATCCAGAGACCTCTTCTGGGTGCCTTTTGTCAGGTGTCTTTGCCAAAACCTTTGTATTGGAGGAGAGGGAGAACTTTTAAAATATTTTTCTCCTTCTGACTCAGTACTCAATGCATTTCACTCCTGGCCTTTCTTCTTTCTTTTCCTCTGGCCACCCAGGTACAGAAAATGGCAGGAGCCTTTTGTCTGAAGTTCCTCAACAGTGAGATTATGTCCTATCTCATTCCACCTCCACTCCACCTGCAATGACAAATCTCACCTTCACTTCGTACCCTTCTTGAACATAGGTGCAGTTGATGTTTTTTCCCTTCTTGCTTATACTGTAATCTAATATATATATGTGTGTGTGTGTGTGTGTGTGTGTGTATATGCCTTGCAGGTAGCTTAGCATAAACTAATTTTTATTTAAAATTCATAACTTTGAAATAACCACTAAACACATAGATTACCCCTAATGTTAAAAGGTTTTTGTAATCATATCTTGTAATTTGCTAAGAGTTTAACAGAAGGGCTGAGACAATAAATTGAACTTTCTTCCATACCTATGACATGACATCCTTGACACTGACAATTACCAGACCTGTGTTTTTAGGAAGATACCCAGAAAGATTTGCTGAACAAAGGGGCTGATCCAACTCAAAAAGCTTGGGCTGGCTAAGCAGCCTGAAGGAACCCTACCCACCTCTTCATGAACTACTTTCATTATACCCTCATTATAATACTAAAATCTCCTCCTGGGGTGGAGATTTTCCACCATTTTTGAACATGTGATATATGTATAGGCATGTTTTCTAACTTCATATGTTCAGGAATGTCCTCACTTATACATGCGATGATAAAGTTCACTTCCATGTTTACGCAGATTTCCCTGAATAAAGCAGAACACGATCCTTTATTAGAGTAGAGATCCTCCCTCTCTCCACGGCCTCTCCCCTGTGTCCTTGCTTGCTGGCCAGCTGGCAATAAAGAACCTTCCTTCTCATAACATTTTTGAATTGTCTTTTGTCTGGCAACTACTGAGTAATTGGGCCCGGTTAGGTCTAGTATCAATACTATTGCAGTATGTGATTAAACCTTGACTGTTGCTTTCATTTTGGCATGTTGCTTTAATTAACTATTCAATAATACCTGGTAGCTGAGTTCCCTCTAATAGTCAGCTCCTGACTATTTCTTTAAGAGTTCCCAAAACATCTTTAAAAAGGTATTGTTGTGTCCAGAATCTGCCTTAACAAAAGAGTTTGGTGACAACTTTATAGATTAAAAATGATATATGGTCAACCAAATAATAGAGTGAAAACTTTAATTTTAAATATTATCATTTTCTTTTATAAAATGATAAAATATATGCACTTAATTATGCTTAAATTTTAGAAAACTGTGTATTTAAAAAAATAGTTCATAGACATAAAAATTAATGAGCAGAGACAGTTAATTGCCCCCCTTCTCTCTTTACTAACTTCAGAGAAGTCCTTGAAAAGAGAAGTCATGGTTGCCCTGGCTGGATGGGTTGGTTGGTTGGTTGGAATGTTGTCTGGTATACCAAAAAAAGTTTGTGGGTTCTATCCCCAGTCAGGTGCACTTACAGGATTCAATTGATTGGGAGTCAACCAATTGATGTTTCTCTCTTCCATTGATCTCTCTCTCTCTCTCCCTCCCTCCCCCCTCTCCTCTCTCTCTAAAAAGCAATGAAAAAACAAACAAACATATCTTCCTGTGGGGATTAAAAGAGAGAGAGAGATGTCATGCCCCTTTCTTTGGCTCTTTTCTCTTACTAAAAGGAATGAACATGTAATGGCTGCTGGCTGAACTTTAGTCACCACAATGGAATATATATATAATTGAGACATGCTATGGATAGAGACACTGTTAAAAGAAGAAGTCAGGTTCCCTGAATACATAGTGAAACCATCATACCAAACTGGACTACACACTGCCTACAACTTGACTTTTTATTTCAACTTGGCTTTTTATTTATTTTTATGTTTTTATTTTTGTAGGAAGAAATTTTATTTTAGATATATTATCATTTGCTTGTTACTTCAAGCATTCCTAAGTTCTGTCCTCTAGACAGTTTTAAATGCATCATACTATTTAGGGCTAATGAATAGCACCACATTATTCTTCAAGGGCTGAGACTACTAATTTTAATTTCCTCTACTCCCCAACATTGACCAAGCATTTAGATCTCTTTCTATTACACACAAAAGTAACACTTCAGATAAATTAATTAGTATCATATTTTGGTTGATTATTTTCCAACAGTTTTTAATTAAATTTATTGAGGTGACATTTGTTAATAAGATTATATAGGTTTCAAGATCATATGATACATGATCTGTATATTGCATTGTGTACCCACCACCCAAAGTAAAATCTTCAGTCACCATATATTTGACCCCTTTACCCTTTACTACCCTCCCAACCCCTTCCCTTTGATAACAACTACACTGTCGTCTGTGTCTATGAGTTTAAATTATAAAATTGAACATTTTTAAAATTATTACTTAAGGTTTTTGGTAGAAAGTTTAATCCCTCTCTCTCATGCATGTACATCCACACATCCACACTACATACAGTTAATTTATACACACCCCATACAGTTGCTGCATTATATTTTTCAATCTTCTCTTCCTTATGTTTTTAAGAAAAAATCATCTTTCGTACTTTTTTAAGAAGGTAAGAATGTTCAGAGTATCAACATCTAAAGAATAACAACTAAATACAGTAAAAACATACTCTTTCATTAGTAGTTCATGTTCTGAGATGAAACAGAGGCTGAGAGACACTAAATAAAAAGGCTAAGATTTTAAAATATGTAAGTTGTGGAGACAGGACTTAATAAAGTCAAAATTTCTGATTTCACAGTCTATGTTTTTTTCCATTGAGATTTAAGTTTCAGCCAAAATATCTTTGACTATGACTATTTACTTTTTAAATATAAATTGGATGAGGTATGGCAAATTCTTAATGTTGCCAGTGGTCTTCCTAACAAGAATGCCAATAAATACACCACTTCTAGTTCTCAAACTACATATACAATTTCAAGTCATCACATCATAAAACTACTTACAACTTGTAGACTATTTCTCCAACAGCCATTAATAATACTATACTTATAAAAAGTATTACAACCAAAAACTATACTACTTCATTTACATAAATAATTGCAACATTTACAAATATTTGTATATATACAATGAGAACATTTATTTAGTTATTCAGTGCTATTTAGATGGTGCTATGCATCTTAAATAAATTATCCCTTAATTTTCAATTAATCCTTTGATATATCTATAATTATACATGATTACAATTGTCAGAAAAAGTGATCAAAAGAAGGAGAAAGGGAAGACTTGAAGATTAAAGAGTTCTAGTAATTTTTTTTTTAAATTTACCCACATCTAGTAAATAACAGAAATAAGATCCTTATTTGAATCTCTGTGACAACAAAGCACTCTACAATTCTATAGTCAATGTTTTTACTGATTTATTTATGAATTGGGGCCAATTTCCCACTAAAACTCAAACTTCAATATATTCTCTTCAATTAGAATGCAGCCCTCAATTCATCTCAAATTTAAAGTCTTTCAAGATACTCTATTAAAAAATTTAATATAGTTTTCTTACTAATAAATTTCATATTGGTATCTTCATTTCCAAGTCTTTGAATATTAGCAAAATATGAATGTGTAATGTACCTTTAACAAATATTTTCACAATGCTTTGGAGAAAACTTTGTGGAAGAATTCTTTACAGCTTATTGACAAAACAAAACTTATAGGCATTTCGCTTTTGCGTTCATAGCTATTTAGATATTCTCCCACAAATACTGTATTACTTTTTAAACTTCTTGTTACAGATTTTCTAGAATTGCTACTGTGTTGCCTCATTAGTATACTCATGCAGTTTGCTCTGCTGTCTATCCAAATTCAAACCATGTTTTGTATTATATCTGATAGAACTTCACCAAGAAACAGAAACATCCAAAGTGTCCTTTGATAGATGATTTGATAAAGAATATGTGGTACATATATACAATGGCATACTACTCAGCCATAAGAAAAGATGAAATATTACCATTTGTGAAAACATGGATGGATCTTGAGAATATCATGCTAAGTGAAAAAAAGTCAGACAGAAAAAAATCAAGAACTGTATTATTTCACTCATATGTGTAATATATAACTGAAAGCAACAAATGAACGAACAAGAAAAACAAACAAAAACTCATAGACACAGGCAACATTATGGTGTTTACCAGAGGGAAAGGGGTGGGAGGTAGTAAAAGATAAAGGAGATTAAATATATGGTGATAGAAGATGATTTGACTTTGTGTGGTGGGTACACAATGCAATGCAAAGATGATGTATCATAGAATTGTACGCTTGAAACCTACATAATTTTATTAAACAATGTCACCTCAATAAATTTAATTCAAAAAATATTTTTAGAATAAATTCCAGATCATACCTTTTGTTTTATTTTGTTTTTTAAAAATATGTCTTTATTGATTTCAGAGAGAGGAAGGGAGAGAGAGAGAGAGAGATAAAAACATCAATGATGAGAGTCATTGATCAGCTGCCTTCTGCACACCCCCTGCTGGGGATTAAGCCTGTAACTGGGGCATGTGCCCTGACCAGGAATCTAACCTCGACTTTCTGGATCATAGATTGATGCTCAACCACTGACCTATTCTGGCTGGGCATACCCTTTGTTTTAAAAGCTCTACCATGCCATGCATCCTTTAGCAACTTCTTTTTTGCCTGAGCCCAAAGTGTAGGCATTCTGTTTGTATTCACCCTTAATCAACCTTCTCATAAGTGTTATTATGCACTCACAAACCTTATAAAAATCATTTGTCTCTGTCAACATCCAGGAAAAAAATGCCAATTCCTTTATGAAAAATTTTATTATCTTGATATAATAAATCACTCACTGTATCCCTAAAGAATGACAATTATAATTTAGTTTAATGCTTAATACATCTTTTAATAACAACTTTTTACATGTTCTTTCCATTATATTTAACTAACTTGTAGAGAGAGACTGTATTTTTCACTTAAGCATTACCTGAGCCCAATACCTAATGGGTTTTCAATAATGTTCCTTTAACTTAAATTGGGTTTTTCTCTTTAAGATATTATTTCATTGAATAAGGCAACACAATTCACAGTTAAATTATTCTGTTATAAATATTGAAGTCAGTCTCCATATATTATGACCTCCTTCACCCCCTACCCCCTACCCCCTTCCCTCTGGCAACCACAACACTCTTTCTGTCTACAAGTTTCAGTTTTATATGCTACGTATGAGTGAAATCATACGATTCTTAGCTTTTTATGACTGACTTATTTCACTTAACATAATATTTTCAAGGTCCATCCATATTGTTGCAAATGACAGTATTTCATCTTTTCCTATGTCTGAGTAGGTTTCCATAGTATATATGTACCACATCTTCTTCATCCAGTCCTCTATCACAGGGCACTTTGGTTGTTTCCATGTCTTGACCACAGTAATATATGGTGATGAGATAAGATTTTACTTTGGGTGGTGGGCACACAGATCTTGTAACATAGAAACCCATACATGAAACCTACATGACCATATTAACCAAAGTCACACCAATAAATTTAATAAAAGAAAAAAAAATGAAATTGGTGACATATTTTCTCTTAATTTTGATGTCTTCTTGTGGGAAATAAAGATACACTATTAAAATAATAAAATTCATTATGAAACAGATATAGGTCATTTTAGGGAGTAATCTGATTTGAAAATCTAATGATAAAATAAAATATTCAGTCCCTTTGTGCTGCTATATCTTTTTTGTAATCATATGTGTTTCAAAATTAAAATAAATTATTTTTGAAACATTACATTATTTACTTCTATGTACCTTTTTTAGTAAAGTTATATAAACCAGAAATTCTAAAGCAGAGATGATATCAACCTCACAGAAATCAATAGCTTCATAAATTTATTTTATATATAATTGATTATATTATATATCAATGTGTATCTATATATAATATAGCTACATATTGATTATAAATATAATAAAATTATATATATAATAAAATATATAATATAAAATAAAATTTATTATGACATTATTACTGTTATCTTTTTATAAGTTAATACACCTCATTATAAGTTAACATCCCATTATTTTTTTCTCAGAAGGTAAATATTTACTACAGTAAGTAAAGAAGTTGACTTGAATACCTTTTCCTCAATGTATATAAAATAATAGTATAAGCAGATATGCACAAAAATGTTAATAATTATGATACAGTAAGTCCATCATGATTATCATGATCCAAATAATTATTTGATAAATAATATTAAAGATAAAATATGATCCTATTTTACTTACTTCCACTCTAATTGAAAAGACATTTCTCCAAAGAAGACAGACATGAAAACATGTTCAACATCACTAGTCATCAGGGAAATGCAAATTTTTCTGAGATACCACTTCACACCAGTCAAAATGGCTATTATCAAAAAGTCAACAAATAATGTGCTGACAACAGCTTAGAGAAAAGCAAACCCTTGTACACTTTTCTTGGGACTGCAAACTTGTGAAGCCCTTATAGGAAACAGTATGGAGATTCCTCAAAAAAGTTAAAAATAAGTATACCATCCAACCCAGCAATTTCACTTCTGGATATTTATTTTAAAAAAAGAGAAAATAATTCAGAAACATATATGTGTCACCTATGTTCATTGCATCATTTACATTAACCCTTTTATTAAAGCAACTTAGATGTCCATTGATAGACAAATGAATAAAGAAGTTGTGGAATATATAAGCAATGGAATAGTACACATCGATAACAAAGAAGGAACTCTTGCCATTTGTGACAACAAGGATGGATCTTGAGGGTATTATGCTAAGCAAAATAACTCAGGCAGAGAAAGACAAATACCATATGACTTCATTTATAGGTGGAATCTAAACAAAAACAAAAAGAAAAAGAAATAAAATGATCAACCAAAATAAAACAAAAACAGACTCATAAAAACACAAACCAAAGGGATGGTTATCAGAAGGGAGGGGGTGGAGGAATGAGAAAAACAGGGAAAGGGAATCTAGTCAATAATATTGTGATAAGTTTGCACAGTGACAGATGATTACTAGAATTAGTGGGGTTATCACATTGTAAGGTATGGAAACATCAGATTACTATATTGTACACCTAAAACTACTATAACTAATATAATATTGAATACCAACTATACTTAAATATATTTTTCAAAAAAATAAAACATTTAACATAAGTTTTATTTGCTTTTATAAAGGCTAGTACTTTTCTAAAATTAAAATTTTCACATTAAAAATGCCATTAGTTTATGTTAATTTGAATGTTATGTAACATGAATGTTTACTGTATTCACTTATTTTATTATAAAGTACACACACACACACATATATATATACATATATGTAAAATCTCAAGATGCGTGATATGGAGGTAAGAAAGTGATTTTAAAAAAAGAAAGAAGTTATATTTTCATTTGTCTAGTAACTAGTAATTCAATATAGGGATGTGTTCCATGTATAAATTTAACTCAAAATGGAAGATTACACTTTAAATTCTGAATTTAACTCTAAGCAAGAAGAGGTTCATTTGTCATATTATCATCTCCAAGTATAAGCTTGAGATTGTGAGACATTATTTTTAATACTGTGAAAAAAAATGTGGGATGATAGCAATAAGTAACACAGACCAAATTCAGACATCACCTACCCAATTGCACATCTAAAGATCATAGAATATTGATAATGTGGGTAATCACAAAAAACAAAAAGCAAAGAAGCTGCAATGTAAGTTATTAAAAGGAGTGAAAGGCCTTAGCTGGTTTTGCTCAGTGGTTAGAGCATCAGCCCACTGACTGAAGGGTCACCAGTTAGATTCCGGTCAAGGGCAGTACCTCAGTTGTCTGTGAAGCAACTTATTTCACCATCTCTCTTGATTGATAATTTTGCTGGATAGAGTAGTCTTGGTTTCAGATCTTTACCTTGCATTACCTTGAATACTTCATGCTATTCCCTTCTGGCTTGTAGAGTTTCTGATGAGAAGTCAGATGACAGCCTCATGGGGACTCCTTTGTAGGTAACAGATTGCTTTTCTCTAGCTTCCTTTAAGATTCTCTCAGGAGCATTTTAATTAAGGTGTCTCTGGGCATGGGCCTCTAGATTCTTCTTGCTTGGGACTCTGTGCCTCCAGAAACTATGTGCCTTTTTCCTTGACCAGGATAAGGAAGCTTTCTGCTATTATTTTATCAAACAGATTCTCTAAACTCTGCTTATTTCTGGCCTCCTCTGGCACTCCTATAATATGAAAATTTTATGTTTCATGCTGTCCCACAGTTCCCTTAGACTGTCCTCCTGTTTTTTAATTGTTTTCCTTTTTGTGTCTCTGATTGAGTGATTTTGTTTTCTACCTTGTCTTCTAATTCACTGATCTGATCCTCAGCTTCCTCTAATCTGCTGTTCATTCCTTCCAATGTATTCTTTATTTCTGCTATGTCATTCTTCATTTCTGACTGGTCATTTTTCATAGTTTCCATCTTTTTTCATGCTGTTGCACATCCTTACAATCAGCATTCTGAACGCTGTATCTGAGAGATTGCTTATCTCCATTTCATTTAGCTCTTTTTCTGGAGACTTCTCTTGTTCTTTCATTTGGGGCTTGTGTTTTGTTCTCCCCATTTTGGCTACTGTGTTGGGTTTGTTTCTAAGTATTGAGTAGATCTGCTAGGACTCTCAGTCTTTTTGGAGGGTCTCTGGTACAGGCCAATGTAGTTTTTGACTGGCCCTGAGAACCCTGTTTGGAGCTATCAACAACCCTAGGCTTGAGGTCTCCTTTGCTAGGGCTGGGTGCTTTTGGACAGGACCAAGATGCACACCAAAGTCTGCTTTTCTAAGGTCCATTCAGAAGCATATCAGGTAAATACTCAAAGCACCCTGACCTCTGCCTCTGCCTTCAGACTGATTAACCTGATTCTCTTAATGAGCCTCAGGCTGTAGAATCTCCACAAGGTGGAGCCCCTGGTTGTTATCAGTCTCTTAACAAGCCTGAGCTGTAGAAACTACTCTGGGCAGGGCAAGGGGCTTTCCAGCAGGGTGGGGCAATTGCTTCTCCCCTCAGGCAAAAGCCAAAAACTTGCAGCGTAAGAAAGATGTCCTCCACAGTCTGGAGGAATGACTTGGCACAGGAATCCAGACGGGCATTCCCTAACCTCACTCTCCAGGACCCACAACCCCAGATTCTCCCCACACAGCTCCAGTCCACGCCACTCCCCCTCCGCCAGAGGCCAAGGTGAGTGGCTGCACAGGAAACTTTGTGCAATGGCTCTTTAAGAGGGTGTCTGCAGTTCCAGATGCCTCTCCCTGGCAGATAGAAACCCGGCTGCTTTTCACAGCCAGATGTTAAGTGGGCACATTTCTCAGTGCTAGTGCTCTTGGTTGGGAAGCCCAGCTTGGGGTTTAGACCCCAGAGTCCTCAGTGGGAACCACCCATAGCTGAGATGTCCCTCTGGACCTTCAGCTTCTACCTGTGGGAGCCCAGGCAGCCCTCTAGCATCTGCACTTCCAACCAGTCTCTGTGCAGGCTCCACTTTTTCTCCTTGGTTATGAGGGTGCTCTCCAGCTCATCTTTGGTTGGTTTTCAGGATGGTTTTTCTGTATTTTATTTGTAAATCCAGATTGGTCCTGGGAGAGTGTCAGTGTAGCTTCCACTTAGTCCATCATCATCTTGGATCTCTAATTTTTTATTTTAAATTGTTGTTTATAATTTTAATATCTACCTGCAATTCTCTATGTAAAATATTATTTTATAATAGTGCTAAGAATATGCACATAGTCATTGTTTTATTTTCCATTAAAACTGCAAATATTGTTATAGTTAAATTTCAGTAAATAATCATCTGAATACCCATTTCCTACATCTCTGTTTTTGTTTTTTGTTTTTAAATGAAAGTAACTCCTATTGAGATGCAAGGGAGATACCTATGTTAAATAAAGGAAAAGAACAATGAAAAGAACTCTCAAATTTAAGGTTTATTATTTTATTGCACAGGGAAGAAAAAATCATAGTGTTAGGGAATACTGTATTTTTTTCTTTTTTTGTGGAAGCTTCAATAATTTACGCTGTTAATAACATCTATTATTGAGGCTACATTTCCATTAAACAATACTGGTATTTCTAAATCTAAGACAAATATATGTGCCAGCTAAATAAAATATATCTTAGTAAACATACACTTATAGCTACAATCATCTAGCTTATTATTCCTCTAATATTTTATTCCTATTAATATGACACACAAAAAATGTGATACACAATTTCAAAGAATATACAAATGACAGATAATCTTGCTAAAAATATGTTTGTGTCACATTGGGTAAGATAGATGTATTATTGTCTCAACCATATTTATACATAAAATAAAGATATTAGAGATAAGGGAAATATATTAGAAATAAGATATAAAATATAATAAATTTTTAGGCAGCAGAAAATTTACTTTCATAAGAGTGACTGTAATTTTTCCTGAAGTTATATAATCACAATGATATTTTTTTCAATTATCAATATTTTCTGATTTGAATCACACTAATATTTCCCTGTTTTTCTCCAGGCTGAATATAAACAATTTGATGTGTTTGTTATAATGTGACATTGTGCCAAAATATATTTCTGGCAATACAATAAGCTGTCAACACTAGTAGGATGAAAGACTATATATTTTTAAAAAAAAAATTCAAACTATATCTATGAAAAGTTATTCATAGAATGCTCTTTTATTTTGTGGGCATAAGTCAGTTTTCTCAACTATTTTGTTTACTGGCTGTAATTATAAAACTACCTACTAATAGAAAACAAGAAAGAAGCTATTTCTCCCTTTTAAAAAAAATTTTTTTTTTTTTTTCTTCAACATTAACTTAAACTGGCATTTGCCGCCCAGCCGGGCGTGGCTCAGCAGTTGAGCCCTGACCTGGGATCCAGGCGATCAGGGTTCGATTCCGGGTCAGGGCACATACCCGGTTGTGGGCTTGATCCATGACTCTCTCTCATCATTGATGTTTCTGTCTCTCTCTCTCCCTCTCCTTTCCTCTCTGAAATCAATAAAGATATATATATTAAAAAAAAAGTTTAAAAAGAAACAAAAAAAAACTGGCATTTGCCAATGCTGAGATTTAATCAGCGTGATCACTGCTTATTGTTACAATCTGCCAAATAGTTAAAAATTGTACATTTTATATTTGAATAATAACATTTGAAACACTTACAAGGAGAGAGAAACTGTGGCTACTTAAAAGAAATAAAGGATCCAGATTTCCAGTTTGGGTTTTGTGTGTATGTGAAGAAATTTTATTGTAACAAATTCAGGTGCCTTTTCTCACCCTTTCACTTCCTGCAAATAGGCCATTGGGGTGATTTGGGAATGATCAAATTTGATAGATATCTTAATGCAAATACTTTTGGATTTCAATTTTTGAAAGTTGCAAAGCACTACTTTCAACATAATTACAACTAAGTAAAAAATAAAAATAAAAATGCCTCCCAGGTTATTTAAGAACAGGAATGGAAATGATATAGTTAACTCGAGAGAGGGAGAAGAGTGAAAGGATTGGATGGTGCATTAGTTTTATTTCTAATGTTAAAAAAAAAATAACATTCTGGGAAGTGAAATATTTATGTCAGTTAAGCTGGCCTTATATTGTTTTGTATACAAGTCTGTGTTTAAACACTTTAATATAATATTTTAGTAAAAATTTTCAAACTATAAGCTTTGTATATTGCAAGATCTATCCATAGTAGGAGCATTATATTTTAATGAATAATTGAGCACTTACTATGTGACAGGTATTTACTAAATATTTTATTTGTGTTATTTATTAATAATTATATGAGGTAGATATTATTGTCTACTTTTAACTGATACAAATTTTGAGAGTTAGATTAGGGGCTTCTCTATTTTCTTAATTGCTGTATCTCTGGTATCTAAACACATAGCCAGCTTTTAGAAAACTAATAAATATTTAAATTCAGCCACAAATATTTTTAAAAAAACACAATATAGCTAGACATAACTCTAGGGATGTAACAGCAGCAAATAAAATAAAACCTGCTTCCTTAAATCTTCTATTGTGGTAGGAGAGACAGATTAAAGAACTATTGGTGCCCAGCCGGCGTGGGTCAAGGATTCAGCATCGACCTATGATCCACGAGATCGTGCGTGGTTTGATTTCTGATCAGGGCACACGCCTGTGTTGTGACCATGATCCCCAGTAGGGGATGTGCAGGGGGCAGCCGATCAGACTCTGTCATCATTGCTGTTTCTTTTTTTCTCTCTCTCCCTCTCCCTTTCTCCCTCTGAAATAAAGATATATTTTTAAAATTTCTAAAAAAACAGAACCAAAAAACTATTGGTGAGAAGTGTCATGAAGAAAAATAAAACAGGTTGAAAGGACAAAAAAATGAATGAATAAATAAATAAGTGAAAATGGTTGGTGTAATATAGCGTTTGGAGAGACAGAAGTCTTTGGGTCTCTTGCGGTCTTACACATTCTGCTGGTGTGCCAGGCTCCAAACCCTGACCACTAGGCTATTTCTCAAGGTTCGTCAAGGTTGAGAGATGAGGTAATTCATCTCCCTCCTTTGGATAAAGAACAGGCTTGTTAACTGATTGCTATACAAATAACGATTCCTCAAATTCAGTGCTCCTCAGCTGTGATGCAAACCTGTTGCTCATGTAGCATCCATCTGGGTTTATCCTATTGCCCCTGTGAGACCTGGGGTCAAGGAGAACCAATGCAAATATGCTGACACTTATGTTCCTTTCTGTGTTATGAGAAATAAGGACATTTGTTTCTTCCCCAAGAATCTTATGACTTCTGCTGGAGTCCATGAAACCATAACAGGGTATCTTAGTTTGTAAGTAGGGTAAAATCAAATATCAGAGAAAGACAAATACCATATGATCTCACTTATATGTGGAATCTAATGAACCAAATAAACTTCTGAACAAAATAGAACCAGAGTCATGGATACATGGAACAGACTAACAGGTCTCAGAGGGGAGGGAGGTGGGGCGGATGGGATGAAAGAAGGTGAAGGGGATAGCCAAAGAACATACATGCACAGCCCATGGACACAGAAAACAGTGTGGCGAGGGCTAGAGGGAAAGGAGGGTGGCCTCTGAGTTGAGAAGGGCAAAAGTGGGGAAAATGGGGGGCATCTGTAATAATGTCAGAAACACAATATTATACTGAGTCATGCACTGTGGCAAAAGGTTTGACTGAATAGCCAGGGGTTTGGATATCAAAGGAAAAGAAGGAATATCTTCCAAAGACTCTATCCTTTTATGGGGAGGGGCTTACTATGTTTTTGATTGTATGCCAGAAAGTTGTATCTTGTAAGTGGAAATATTATTTTATTATTGTCTATATTTGGAGATTAAGTGCTATTTAAATAGATGTGTGCCAAATTGACAAAGAGTGGATTGTCATGACTGTTCTATCACCTACCTATGTATCATCTATCTGTCATCTATCATCTATCATCTATCATCTATCCATCTATATACAAACACATACACACACACACACACATTGAACCCTGGCTGATACAGATTTTGATACCAAAAGTGATTCCAGAGAAACAGAATCTTAAGGATGTGTTATTTTAAATTTCCAGGAATTGGATTTCTAATCTGATTTGATTTAAAGATACTTATGATCCTGGTTCCAGTGATAAAAAGAGCGATGATAGTCCATAGTATAGTTATTGCCTATAGAAGATGAGGCTCATGTGAGCTTTTTGAAAGAGGGTCTAGAGGTCAGAGATGGAAAAAATGAAAGACATTTGAAACAGTATAGATGCTTTTCTGTTGGATTTTTAAGAAGCAAACTACCATGCTGTGGAGAGCGCTGCAGGGAATAATTAGGTAGCCTCTTGTATTAGAAGACCTCAGTCTTACAACCACAAAGAATTAAAGTCTGCAAACAATTTTTGAGCTTGAAAGAGAACAGAAAGCCTCAAATGAAATCATGTCTTTTTCCAAAGTTTTGATTTCAGTATGGTGAGACCCTGAGCAGAGGATTCCCCTACCTTGTGCCTGGATCCTTCACCCTAAGAAACTATGAAATAATACATTTGTATTGCTTATTTACTGAATTTATTGGGGTGACATTGGTTCACGAAACCATACAGGTTTCAAGTGCACAATTCAAAAAAAGCATCATTTGCACACTGCATTGTACACCCATCACCCAAAGCAAAGTCTCTTTTCATCCACTTTATGACCTCTTTGTTCACCTCCATCAAGCCCCCAATCCCTTACACACTGTGTGTGTATGTGTATGTGTGTGTGTGGTGTTTTTTGCTTAATCCTTTCATCTTCTTTCATCCAGCTCCCCAAGCCCCTTCCCCTCTGACAGCTCTCAATCTGTTCTGTTTAAGCTACTTCTCAGTAAACTTGTTTATACTTGTTTATAAGATTCCTTTTGGGGGGCGGGGGGGGGGTATTTTGGAGATAGAACACCCTGTAGTGGATAGTAGAGATTGAGATGAAACTTTTAAATAATGTAGATATAATTCACATGCCATTTCATTTATCCATTTAATATACACAGTTTAGTGATTTGTTAGAATCACTGGTTGTCCAAACATCACTGCTACCTAATTCTAGAACATTTTTGTCACTGTCATAGTAACTACCTTCCTCATTAGCAGTCACCATTCACTCCTTTCTTCTGCACCTAGAAATCAATATTTTACTTCATGTCTATTGATTTGCCTATTATGGACAGTCCGTATAAGCAGAATCACATAATATATGTCATTTTGTGGCTTGCTTCTTTCACTTAGCATAATGTTTTCAAGGTTTATTTATATTGAAGTATCTATGAGGACTTTATTTCTTTATATGGATGAATATTTCCTTGCAGATAGACCACATTTTCTTCATTAATTAGGCTATTAATACACACTGGAATGCTTCAACTTTTTGGCTAATATGCATAATAACTTTATAAACACATTGCATGTTTCTTGTGTACAACATGTACCTGTGTACAGCATGTGGAAAGATGATTTTAATTCTCTTGGGTATATGCCTAGGAATGGAATTTCTGGGTCATATGGTAACTTTATGTTTAACATTTTGAAAAACTGTTTAACAAAGCAGTTACACCATTTTATATCTACATTAATGATATTTGAGAGTTCCAATTTTTATACATTCTTGTTAATTCTTGTTATCATCTGATTTTTAATTTAATCATTCTAGGGTGAGGTGGTATTACAGAGTGGTTTCCAATTATATTTCCTGTATGATTAATGATGCTGAGCACTTTTTCATGTGATTATTCACCATTTGTAAATCTTCTTTGGAAAAATTTCTATTTGAATCTTGTGTCCATTTTTAAATTCAGTTATATATCTTTTTTATTGTTGAGTTTTAAGATTTTTAAAAATATATTCAGGATACTAGATGCCTATCCTTACCAGATATATAAGTTCCAAATACTTTAGTGCATTTTGTAAATTGTCTTTTTATTTTCATTTTTAAAATATTTTTCAACCACAGTTTACATTCAATATTATTTTGTATTTGATTCAGGTGTACACCATAGAGGTTAGACAATCATATAATTTACAAAGTGATCACCTCAATAAATCTAGTACCCATCTGACACTATACATAGTTATTACAATATTATTGACTATATTCCCTATGCTGTACTTTATATTTCCATGACTATTTTGTAACAACTAATTTGTGCTTCTTAATCCCTTCACCTTTTTTATCCAGTCCTCCAAACCCTCTCCCCTCTGGCAACCATCAATCTGTTCTCTGTATCTATATGTGTTTCAGTTTTATTTGTTAATTTATTTTGTTCTTTATGCTATTTTTTAAAATCCTCACTTGAGGATATGTTTTCATTGATTTTTAGAGAGAGAGGAAGGAGCAGAGAGAGAGAGAAAGAGAGAAAGATCAAGGTGAAAGAGAAACATCGATCAGTTGCCTCTCCTACATGCCTGACGCACGATAGAACCGCTACTTAGGTACCTGCCTCGACTGGGGATCGAACAGGCAAACTTTTAGTGTATGGGGCAACAATTCAACAAACTGAGCCACCCTGCCGGTGCTCTTTATATCTTTTCATTTGCTTGATAATGCCCTTTGATGGTTTTTTACAAAGTCCACTTATTTTACTTTTAATTGTTGTGCCCTTTGTGACATATATAAGAAAATGTGTAACTGAGGTTACAAAAAATTAAACTTATGTTTTCTTCAATTCATGAATTTAGCTCTTATTTTTAGATCATTGATACATTTTGAGTTGATTGTACATGTTGTGAGATGGGGGTCCAGTTGATCTTTTTTTTAAAATTTTATTTACTTATGAATTATTTGTCAGTTGTCAGAGTTACATTTGTGGAAAAGACTATTTTATATTCTTTCCCCATTGAGTAGTATTGGCATCTGGTGGAAAATCATTGACCATAAATCTATGGATCAGTTTCTTGGGTCTCCATTCATACCACCAATGTATATGTTTATTCTTATGTCAGTACCACACATCCTTGATTACTATAACTTTGTAATAATAGGTGCATAATCAGGATGTGTAAGTACTCTAACTTGTACTTCTGTCATAAGCTTGTTTTGTACATTTTTACATAATTTACTTTTGCCCATATTTTCAGTAACTTTGGAAATATTATCTATCTTGTGCCTATTTTGACAGATGCCATGCATGCATTATATTGCTTAGGTTTCATTGAAATATGTAAGGACTGTAGCACTAATGACTTGGTAGAATTTTAGTTAATAGGTCACTTTGCAAGTAAGTGACAGACTAAAATTTCACATGCTCTTGATGTCAAAATCCAGAGGATTTCCCATTCTATCACAATTTTTCTCCAGCACGTAATTTCTTTTCATCCATATATTAAAATAAATTTTAGTGTGTTGTCACTGAATTTAATATATAAGTTTTATTGCTACCTTAGATAAAATATTAATAGGATTTGGAATTGGTGGACAGACAAGCTACACAAAAGTTGTCCTTCTGATAGTTTTTTTTTTTTTTTAAACATATCTTTATTGATTTCAGAGAGAGGAAAGGAGAGGGAGAGAGAGAGATAGAAATATCAATGATGAGAGAGTCATTGATCAGCTGCCTAGCCCGCAACCTGGGCATGTGCCCTGACCAGGAATCGAACCCCGATCTCCTGGATCCTAGGTCAATGCTCAACAGCTGAGACATGCCTGGCCAGGCATAGAATTTTTTTTAATTGACATATAATTGGCCTATAATATTGTGTAACTTTAAGATGTACAATAGGTTGATTTGATATATTTGCACATATTGTAATATTAGTCAACATCTTTATCATATTATATAATTATTTTATTTGTGGTGAGAATAACTAAGATTTATCTAGTTTGTTAGCAACTTTGAAGTTTATAATACAATGTTGTTCACTATAATCACTATGTTTTATATTTGATCTCCCAAACTTATTTATCTACCATTTGCAAGTTTGTACCCTTAAATATCTGCCCAATTCCCTCAGCTCCAGCCCCTGGTAACTACCATTCTATTCTCTTTTTCACTAGTTCAGCTTTTTTAGATTTCACATTTAATTGTTATTATAGATTGTCTTTGATCTATCTCACTTAACATAGTGCCCTCAAGGGTCATGTATGCTAAATGCAGAATTTCCTTCTTTCTCATAGGTGAATAATATTCTATTGTGTGTGTATTTATATATATTTTGTATATGACATATGGATATATATACACATATATGTAGATATATAGATGATATAGAGATAGATAGATATAGACATAGATAGTGATAGATATAGATGATAGATAGATGATGATAGATAGATGATGATAGATAGATAGATGATAGAGATAATTTCTATCGTTTTCTTTATCCATGCATCTGTTGATGGACACTTAGGTTGTTTTCATATCTTGGCTATTGCAAATAATTGGTATATACCAAACGTTGATTTTATGCTTTTAAAAATTCATTTAGCACTTATTGTTACCTGAGTTGTCAGTTACATATTTACAACCCAGTTTTCTTTGCTGTAAGATTTCATCCTTTCATTATATAATTGCACATTAGGAGAATGTGCCTCATAAGCCTGGATATCACATGTTGCCTTCCTAAAGCAAAATTCTATTAGATGAAATTTTAAGTAGAAAGGTCTTACATTGAATATTTAATTTCACCATACTAATAGCTCTTTTCTTATACTATGGTTTATCATCAAAGAGTTCATTCAAAAAAAGTGTCAATATATGTCATTCCCTTATCATCTGATTTGAATGATAGAACCATATAATAGTAAGTGAAAATGGCAATGAATCAATATTTGTATTCCCACCAGAAGAAAGTTCAGCTACTTTAATAATGAATGCTTATAACTTTTATCACATTTTAGGACTCCAAATTAAAAGACTAAAGATCTATGTAGTTATGTTCTGTAAACGGAATATCCTCCAGAATATCACAGTAAAAAAACATGAAATTCTGTAGACATTTCAATCCTACTTTATTATTCCCCCTTACATAAGAGAATACCTACAATTTCCCAACTGAGACAATGAGAATAAGACGCAATTATCCAAGCAGATGTGTTTTAAAACGACGCCTCTTTTGCAAAAGAGATGTTCTGAAGGCATACATTGAAATAAGGTAAAATCTTAAGAAATCTGAGATTCACAGGAGCTTAGTTACAGAACACATTTCAGAAAAATTGTTGGCTCAGATGTGATGAAGCACATCTTGAGTTTTAATTTTGGATTAGGATTTAGACTTAGATCAGACTGTTATTGCAAAAATCACCCACTGAGTGAATACTACTCTGTGTGCTCCACAATCACCACCAACCCACAAAGTGTGAAAAGGCACATTTTTTTTTAGATTATTGAACTTTCATTTTTTCACACCTCCTTCATATGCAGCTGGAGTGGCTTAAAGTCTCAGTAATAGGTTTGATTCATTGCTGCCGCTATGAAGGCTTGGTTTTTATATTCTTAGATTTTAACTAACAGAGCTAAAACATATTAAGAGTTCATATAATTCAGGAGACATTTTACAATATTATAGATACATCTGGTTTTATTTATTTTTATTTTTTTAAAAAACATTTGCTTTATTTATTGATTTTAGAGAGAGAAGAAGGAAGAGAGAGAAACATTGATTTGTCATCCCACTTACTTTATGCAGTCATTGGTTGCTTCTTGTATGTGCTTAACTGGGGATTGAACCTGTGATATTGGAGTATTGGGAAGATGCCCTAACCAAATGAGTAACCCAGCCAGGATGATTCTTTTAAATATTTATTTATTTTCATTAAAATATCCTTAGTTGGATGTAAGAATGATCAAGCAATGCATTATATTTTACATACCATTTAAGTGTGTATTTACCACATACACACTTGACCATTTAAAATTCAATATGCTACATCAATATATAATTATATGTTGTATTATATATAATATGTGTATTACATGATGATGCAATCTGTGTATACATATATGTATGTATCAATATATGTGTGTGTGTGCGCATAAATAATTAAACCTCCCAAGGTATTGAATTAACTGAAATTTAAATCTTGCAGCAAATAAAATATGAATCCAATATGTTAATTCCTCTATCTATCAGCTACAAGTCTGTATCTGGTTATACAGATAGAAACATATGAATTAAATTCAGGGAAGAACAAAAATAATTTTTTTAATTTTGTATCACAATGCTGTAATGTGTAAATGTTTGTCAATGTTAAGATTGAATAGAATAATCAAGGTACAAAACTAATAATTCTATTTTTCTCTTCCTTAAATGCACTTTCTAATATGAAGATTTTGTGTCTTCAGGAGGCATTCAAAATTGATCTTCTACAAGCCATTGTGACTACAGATTTTCCTAGCTAACAATTTCATTTAAACATTAAATTTTAATTCCTGTTTTAGTACCTATATCTAAATATTAAAATAAAAACTGTGCTGAGAAAAGTAATGCTTTTAACTATCCAAACTAGGGAGTTACTAACTTAATTGTATATTAATACTAAGCTAAATGTTTTATTAGGTTAACATTTATGAGCTAGATTACATTAGGATATTTTCTATAATCTATAACTTGTACTATATATATCTAATATGAATTGTCTCACACATACCTCCATGTATTGAAGTATGTTACAGTCACCCCACAAAGGTGAGATGAAGCACCACCATGCAAAATCAGGTTCAGATGTCAGAAATGCTGCTGCTGCAGATACACCAGGAAGGTATGACGAGAATTATTATTCACACACTAGGTTTTCTGGGAAGAGTAGGGCAGGCTCTTAAGCTGGTCTAAAAATAATTAGAAAGAACAGGGAGGGGAAACTGGCTTTGGCTTTTATAATACTTAGAGGGCCAGCTGAGACTTGAAACATGGGCAGGGGTTTACATAGTTTTAACTTACCACTGGTGCCAAAGGAGGTGCACTAGGGCTCTCTTATCTGCTTGCTTAAAAGTGGGAAAGAAGCAGGGAAGGGGTGGAGTAGGGATTGAAGTCTGTCAGCAATCAAACATCACAAATGGAGTCAGCCTATTGCAATGTGATATAAATAAACTATCTATAATAAAGTATTATTTACCAAAAACAGAGAGCTCATTTTTATTTAACTACAAAGAACATTACCTAAAATAGTTATTGATTCAAAATATATAGCTGTACTCTTTATAATGAGTAATATAGGATAATTTATGGATTCCATGCATCATATTTTAAACAAATTTAGTTGAAACTCTGTCTATCACCGCAAGACTCTTTTAAACATAGACAATATGTCTGTCTTGTTTGCTGCCAGTCTGCTTGGCATTTTCCAGTTTTTTTAAGCACCTCTAAATTTTGTCTTTAAAAAATAAAATTTCATTATTCCAGTTTGTATAGGGTATCACCATCAGATGGATTTTCACTCATATCTATGTAATTTCCTTTCAAAACTGATGGTAACACCATTTTCTCTTTAACCTAAAATTATTTTTTCTCTCTTTTCATGTATTTCATAGACCTCCTAATAGAAAAAAATTGCCTTACCTGATGGATAGTTGCAGTGATGTTTCTGCTTTTTCAAGAAATGTCAAACATATCTTCTGGGCAGTGTAATAAAATAAACATAAAAACATAAACTTTACACAAGATATCAGGATTATATTCCTTTAATCATTATTTTTTCCTTTTTAATTTTCAAAATATATTATATATGATATGGCTTTTCAAGATTCCCCTTAATTAGGCTGTCTATAGATTGTAGAATTGATATTTTTATAAATCCATAAAAGCTCTAATAATTATAACTTTAATGAATCTGAAGAAATTATTTATAATAACATTAACTGCCCGGCCGGGTGTGGCTCAGCGATTGAACGTTGGCCTAGGATCCAGGTGATTGGGGTTCAATTCCCGGTCAGGGCACATGCCCTGGTTGCAGGCTCGATCCCCAGTTGGGCGCTTGCAGGAGGCAGCCAGACAATGACTCTCTCATCACTGATGTTTCTCTCTCTCTCTCTCTCTCCCTCTCCTTTCCTCTCTCTGAAATCAATAAAGACATATTTCAAATAAATAAATAAAATAACATTAACTGTTAAATTAGTTAAAACTCTCAAAAGACCCACTCTGAGATCATTCAAGTATATTCTTATTTTTATGAGGTTACATTTCTTAGACATATGCCTTTCATAACTCATATACACATATACATTTCAGAAAAATGTCAAGATATCATTTTGTTGAATGCTGTATTGTTTTGTTTTTGTTTTGTTTTTTTAAATATATCTTTATTGGTTTCAGAGAGAGGAAGGGAGAGGGAGAGAGAGAGAAATATCAGTGATGAGAAAGTCATCATTAATCAGCTGCTACCTGCACGCCCCTGGCTGGGGACAGAGCCCAAAACCCAAGCATGTGTCCTGACTGGGAATCAAACCTCCATCTCCTGGATCCCCGGTAGACGCTCAACCACTGAGCCACACCTGGCCAGGCAAAACTTACACTCTTCTAATCAAGGGGATGTCAGGACATTATTCTGTTTGAATGCTGGAGGATAGCACTGTAGGAAAAATTCTAAACTTATATAGAGAGTAAGTAGATTGCATAGTTATTTGAGATTGGAGAGAAGAGCACTGGTGAAGGTTATTAAGGTGGGTTCAGGTTGTGCCAACCAATGTATTAGATCAGCCTGTTGCAGATAAATTATTTAGTGATCAGCATCAAAACAGGAAAATTCTCAGTATCGTATATGCCAAATTACAGGCGCCTCACTCATTCTTTCCATTTCACTCCAACCCACCTAAAGAGAATCTCTAACAGGTATATTGGGTGAAAAGGATCTGATGTCACACCAAACATGTATTTCTATAACTTGTTAGATTTTTGCTACCAGGGGAAAAGGTGATTTTAAGAGAAATAAAACTTTAGAGAAAGAGATGAGCACAGAATGAATGTTTTTCTTGTTCTACATTTTCTTCTTTATTGATAGAACCCCACTTTAAATGGGAAGATTTAAGAAACTTGACTTTTAAAACAAAGTGTCTTGTGCCTGCAGAGACTATTGAAGTAGATATTTACCATTTTTTCTTTCAGTAACTCTTTCACTTCAGGTTTCCCATTCCATCAATATATTGTCAAGTGGCTAATGGCGTCGCAGGCAAAATTTTTTTTTTAATATATCTTTATTGATTTCAGAGAGAGGAAAGGAGAGGGAAAGAGAGAGATAGAAACATCAATGATGAGAGAGTCATTGATCGAGCCCGCAACCAGGCATGTGCTCTGATCGGGAATCGAACCCCGATCACCTGGATCCCAGGTCGACCCTCAACCCCTGAGGCATGCCCGGCGGGGTGCACAGACAAAATTTATGCTGTGCCTTAAATTGATTAGTCCAGGGACAACCACTTCATGAAAAAGTTGGGATATTAATTTGTTTTACAAATTTTGAAATATGGATTCTATAGTACCTTTGTCAGTGTCCTTTTAAAATATATAATTTGGGTGTGGTTGAAAATTATTTTTCTGACATGTACTCAAAGTCAAAGCTAAATAAATGAAATCAGAGATTAGTTCAGAGTTATGCAAATAATATAGTAATTACCAAAATAGAAATATGTATTGAGAACTGAGAAAGAAAGAAAAATCCAATGAGATCTATTCAGTGAAAAATTGAGAAGGCAGTATTTTGCCCAAATCTTAAAGGATGCATATGCTTTTGCTAAGGGCACAAGAAAAGGCAGAGACCCAGTTAATGCCATTTGTATCCAATAAACCCAAGAACAGATGAAGTTGGAGGAACAAATAACAAAAACCCCATTAGAGCCAGGCAGACCCAGCATAACAGTAAAACAGACCAAAGAGAGAGAAGATGGTGGCCCTGCGTGAAGCCACAGACTCGATTTACCCCTAAAATCCTACATAGCCAGCTTGGAAATACCAGAGAAACCTACCTGAGTGGACAGAGTGCGAGTGGGGAACACTGAAGAGACCACAGAGTCCGGTAAGAGAGGGGGGGTGTAAGAAGGGGGATCCCCCCTGAAGCCTGTGCTGGGTGCCAGGCCCAGAGGCTTGGAGGCTGCAAAGCTCCCTCCCCTCGGGAGTGCAGACGGCATCCAAAAGCAGGGACCCCACACCCGGAGCGACGATAAGGGAAGGAGCGCCCCGCGCATAGGGCAGAGGGACCCAGGGGAGCCGTGAGTCCCAGAGGGGTCGGCCCCTTCCTAGGAAACAAAGCCTCTAATGGCGGACGGCGCCTTCCTAGGAAACAAAGCTTCTGGGGGTGGAAATGACCGGCGTCTAATGCTCGGGGTGCCGACCATAGGGAAGGCTGTCCCAAGGCCTGTGGCACCTGAGTGGTAAGGGACCAGAGGACTGCGCTGAGTGGCCGCACACAGGGACCCTCTGCCTCCCTGTGGGGCACTGTGTTGAGCCCCAGAAAGCGCTGACTCTGCGTGGTGGAGGGGAGGGGAGGAGCCCTCCCGCCCTGAGCTCCTGGTGCGGAGAGGCTGGGATCTGGGACCAGCCCTGAGGGGCGCCGTGGTGGTGCCTGAAGCCACCCCAGCTTTGCTGAGACCAGTGGTGCGGGGAACTGCATGGAGCTGACTTTGGGTCCCCTCCTGCTGGGGCCCTTGGTGCGCGTGTAGTGAGACCTTGCAGGGCAGGCCCTCTGCCTGTGTGTTGCTTTGTGTGTTTCTGATTCTGATCAGGAAACTGGCTTGCACCTTCCCAGCATGCACTGGGTGGACAAGCCAGAGAAGGCTGGGATTGGGGTCTGCACAGCAGATGGTCTGAGGGGCGGGCCTGGTGCGACCAGCCAACCAGAGCTGAGCAGGTAGGGGCGGAGCCCTCCGGCCTCTCCTGCAGCCAGGAGCACCGCCCCCAGCAGGAAAGGGGCGGGTCCCGCTCACTAAAACCCCAGACATCCCCCAGGGCACAGTCCTCAGGGGGAAGGGAGAGCGGCTCACAGGAGGACATCATAAGAATAAGACTCTCAGGGACTGTTGTTTGGGAGCTGGAGGAAACGCTGAAAACCCCTGCTGGGGGCTGGGCAGGCAAAGGGCTCACTGGAATGTTTTTTAATGAAGCCCACTGAGCCCAGGCTGCTGAAATGGCCCATATGGAAAAGGCAACAGGCTGAAATCAACCTGAAGCTGCAGCAGACCAGAGCCTGGGGAACTACAATCAGAGGACAGGGTAGGGACTGAGGAGCTGGCGGTGGAGCAGAGACTAATTCCCGCAGAGTAAGTTCCTGACCGCAAAACCTCTAAGTAAGGGGAGTGATACCCTGAGCTACACTAGCCACCCTGCACCCTAAAGACGCTACAGAAGACTCTGCAGTAAGACCAGGCAGCTACAAGTTTGCAAAATAGCTGAAAAGTGGAGGTGGTCCACAAAGAGCCTCAGATCAACCATCTACCTAAGGACACCAGAGCCAAACCTAGGCAGCTCTTCACATTGGCTGATACACAAGTTCCCTCCAGGAGAACGAAAATCAGCCCACAAAACAGTGAGCCACAGACAACATAAGCTGCCCAGAAGAAACTCACCTGATTGACTGTCTTTTTTTTTTTTCCTGTTTTTTGTTTGTTTGTTTTGGTTTTGGTCTTTTTTAATGTGTGTGTTTGTTTTTTCTCTTTTTCCCTTAGGGAGAAGGGAAAGGGGGGGGTATTTGTTTTTTATTTTTATAATTTTTAAAAAAACATTTTTTAACTAAATTTTTTCTTTTTTTATAAAAGAATTTTGTTTTGCTTAGCTTATTTTTAGTTTTGTTTCTCTATTTTGTTTATTTGCTTTTTTTGGTTTTATCGTTACTTCTACTATTAAGACTTTATTGATATCCTTGCTTAATGACTGGGACTTTATCATTATAACCAAGTTTACTACATTTCTCTATAGTTTCCCCCAAATCACTTATCAGACTCCCTTTCTGCCTGGGCTTTATCTCTCTCTCCTCTCCATCTATTGACATAACTTTTTTTTTTTCATTTTAATTCTTCTTTTCTGTCATTCTTTTGTTATCCTCCATTCTGTCTTTCTGTCTTTTTGTTCAATTGTTAGTTTCTCTTATTTTTTTTATTGTACTATTTATTTTCTCATTTTCAACTATTATCCTATTCCTATTCTCTCCCTTAATTGTTTGCTGGCCTGTCTTTCAGAATCTCTTCTCTGCCTCTATTATCTCCCTGTAGCTTCTCTATTTTTTACATTTTAGTTTATCATTATTTTCTAAATTTCCATCACTATTAACAAAATATACATCTCTCTCTAAGTATTACTTTTCTTACCCTTTTTTTTTAAGTTTTTTTGTGTGTGTGTGTGAGTGTGTTCTCCCTTCACTCTCCCTGTTCTATTTTCATTTGGGTTGTTTTCATTGTGACTGTCAGGATATTTTGTAAGATGCTTCTTATTTCCTGGAAGTTTAGTTGTGTATTGTACTGCCTTGCCAACACCCGTACAACAGCTTACATGATGAGGGTAAGGCTGAGACACACAGTTAGCCAACCTGAGAGGAGAGTCATCCCAAGGACTGGTCAACAACAATCTAGACTCAAACATTTCAGAAGAACATAAAGAAACCATAAAAGGTACACCACAAAAGAGACACACCTAAAGCAAAGAGCTCAGAAGTATAAGGAGAAAACACCTCTGGGCTCCATTGGATCCACAAGAAAAAATCCCATCCCACAAGACTGGAAGACAGCAAATATATCTAATATATAGATATGAACACTAAGATCTACCAAAATGAGGAGACAAAGAAACAACCCCTAAAATTAAGAAAAGGAAACATTGCCAGAAAAAGTCTTTGATGAGATGAAGTGAAGCAAACTATCAGAAACAGAGTTCAGAGTATTGATTATGAAGATGCTCAAGGAACTTGATAAAAAAACAAGACAATAGAAGATAAGATCAAGGACTTTAGGGAAGACATAAAAAAAGATACATAACATAAATAAACATCAGACAGAAATAAAAAATGCTGTATCTGATATCAAGAATGCACTGGAAGGAATTAAAAGCAGGCTCAGTGAAACAGGATAGACTGAGTGACTTAGAAGACAAGGTAGAAAAAATCACACAGAGCAGCAAAAAGAAAAAATGCTTAAAAAGCATGAGGACAGTCTAAGGGAGCTTTGGAACAACATGAAGCAAAACAACATTCGCATTATAGGAGTGCCAGAGGGGAGGAAAGAGCAAGGGATAGAGAACTTGGTGGAGGAAATAATGACAGAAAACTTCTTTAGGCTGATGAGGGAGAAAGCCACACAAGTTCAGGAAGCACAGAGGGTTCCAAACAAGAGAGACCCAAAGAGACCCATTCCAAGACATATCATAGTTAAAATGGCAAATGTCAAGGACAAAGAGAATATATTAAGGGCTGTAAGAGAGAGACAAGCAGTGACCTACAAGGAACCTCCATAAGGCTAACAGCTGATTACTCAACAGAAACTTTTCAGGCCTGAAGCGAGTGGCATAAAATTCTCAAAGAAATGAAAACAAGCAAGAACATGCAACCAAGATTGGTTTATCCAGCAAGGCTATCATTTAAAATTGAAGGTGAAATAAAGAGCTTCCCAGACAAAAAAAAAGGCTAAAGGAATTCAGTACCACCAAATCAGCATTGTAATAAATGCTAAAAGGACTGCTCTAAGAAAAAGAAAGAATAGTGAGAGAAAGATTCATCAGCATAAAGAGGAAAAATGGCAGTAAATAAGTTATATCAATAGTAACCTTAAATGTAAATGGAAAAAATGGTCCAATCAAGAGATATAGAGTAGATGAATGGAGAAGAAAACAGGACCCTAATATATGCTGTCTACAGGAGACTCACCTGAGAGCAAAAGACTCACACAGGCTAAAAATGAAGACATGGAATAAAATATTCCATGCAAATGGAAAGGAAAAGAAAGCTAGAGTAGCAATTCTTATTTCTGACAAAATAGGCTTCAAAATAAAGACCATAACAATAGACAAAGATGGTCACAACATAATATTAAAGGGATCACTCTAAGAGGAAAAAATAACCCTTATAAACATTTATGCACCCTATACAGGAGCACCTAAATATATAAAAAATTTCTTGGGAGACTTTAAGGGAGAGATTGACAGCAACACGATCATAGTGGGGGACTTTAACACCCCACTGTCAGCATTGGACAGGTCATCAAGATGAAAAATCAACATGGAAACACAGACCTTAAATGACTCAGTAGACCTAATGGATTTAATTGGCATTGACAGAACATTTCACCCCAAAGCAGCAGAATACACATTCTTCTCAAGTGCACATGAAACATTCTCAGAAATAGACCACATGTTAGGGCACAAGGCAAGTCTCTACAAATACAAGAAGAGTGAAATCATATCAAGCATCTTCTCGGATCACAATGCCATGAAACTAGAAGTCAACCACTATAAAAAACCTCAAAAGTATTCAAACACATGGAGGCTAAATAGCATGTTATTAAACAATGAGTGGGTTGCCAATAAAATGAAGGAAGAAATCAAACACTTCATGGAAAGTAATGAAAATGAACACACAACAGCCCAAAATCTATGGGACACGGCAAAAGCAGCCCTGAGAGGAAAATTCATAGCATTACAGGCCCATCTCAAGAAACAAGAAAAAGATCTAATGAACCATCTAACACAACAACTAAAAGAACTAGAATGAGAACAGCAAGAAAAGCCCCGAGGAAATAGAAGGAAGGAAATAGTAAAGATCAGAGCAGAAATTAATAAAATAGAGACTAAAAAAAAAAAAATACAAAAAATCAATGAAACCAAGAGCTTGTTTTTGAGAAGTTAAATAAGATTGATGCACCGTTTTCCAGACTCACTAAGAAACAGAGAGAGGACCCAAGTAAATAAAATCAGAAATGAAAGAGGTGATATAACAACGGACTGAACAGAAATACAAAGGGTTGTAAGAAAATACTATGAGCAACTATATGCCAACAAACAGGATGAAATGGACAAATTCATAGAAGCATACAACCTTCAAAAGCTGAATCGAGAAGAGGCAGAAAACCTGAATAGGCTGATAACAACTAATGCAATTGAAGCAGTAATCACAAAACTCCCAGCAAACAAAAGCCCTGGACCAAATGGATTTACAAGCAAGTTTTACCAAACATTCAAAGACGAATTAACACCCATTCTATTCAAACTATTCCAGAAAATTCAAGAGGAGGGAAAACTTCCAAATTCTTTTTATGAGGCCAGCATCATCCTGATCCCAAAACCAGATAAAGACACTACAAAGAAAGAAAATTACAGACCAATATCCCTGATGAACATAGATGCTAAAATCCTCACTAAAATACTAGCAAACCGGATCTAGTAATACATTAAAAAAATCATACACCATGACCAAGTGGGATTTATTCCAGGGATGCAAGGCTGGTACAACATCCGCAAATCAATAAACATGATGCATCAAACAAAATGAAGGACAAAAATCATATGATCATATCAATAGATGCAGAAAAAGCATGTGGCAAAATCCAGCACCCATTTCTGATAAAAACTCAGCAAAGTGGGAATAGAGGGATCATACCTCAACATAATAAAGGCCATATATGACAAACCTACAGCCAACATCATATTCAATGGTGAAAAACTAAACCATTTCCATTAAAAACAGGAACAAGACAGGGATATCCACTTTTCACCACTTATTCAACATAGTACTGGAAGTCCTAGCCACAGCCTTCAGACAGGAAGAAAACGTAAAAGGCATCCAAATTGGAAAAGAGAAGTTAAAAGTTTCATTATTTGCAGATGACATGATATTGTACATAGAAAACCCTAAAGACTCCATCAAAGTACTAGATTTGATAAACAAATTTTGCAAGGTAGGTAGATACACAATCAACATCCGGAAATCAATGGCATTCTTATACGCCAACAATGAACTTTCAGAGAGAGAAACTAAAAAAAAAAAAAAAAATACCATTTACCATTTCAAATAAAAAATAAGATACCTAGGAATAAACTTAACCTAGGATGTGAAAGACCTGTACTCAGAAAACTACTTGATGCTGAAAAAAGAAATAGAGGAAGATTTAAACAAGTGGAAGAATATGCCATGCTCATGAAATGAAAGAATTAATATCATTAAAATGTCCATACTACCTAACCAAATTTATAAATTCAATGCAATTCCTATTAAAATACCAACAGCATATTTCACAGATCTAAAACAAATATTTTGAAAATTTATATGGAATGAAAAAAGATCCTGAATTGCTGTAGCCATCTTGAGAAAGAAGAACATATGAGGAAGGATCATATTATCGGACTTCAAACTGTATTACAACGCCATTGTCATCAAGATGGTCTGGTATTGGTACAACAACAGGCATATAGATCAATGGAACAGAACAGAGATCCCAGAAATAGACCCACGCCATTATGGTCACTTAATATTTAACAAAGGATGCAAGAGCCTCCAGTGGAGTAAAGACAGTCTCTTCAATGAGTGGTGCTGGGAAAACTGGACAGATACATGCAAAAAAATGAAACTAGACCACCAATTTCCATCATACACAAAAGTAAACTCAAAATGGATAAAAGACTTAAATGTAAGTCACGAAACCATAAAAATTCTCGAAGAAAACCTAGGCAGTAAAGTCATATAGTAGAATTTTCACTGATACATCTCATAGGGCAAGAGAAAAAAAAGAAAAAATAAACATATGGGGCTACATCAAACTAAAAAGCTTCTGCACAGCAAAAGAAAACAGCCTCAAAATACAAAGGAACCCCACGGTCTGGGAAAACATATTTGCCAAGGATGAATCTGATAAGGGGCTAATTTCCAAAGTGTACAAAGAACTCATATTACTCAGCAAGAAGAAGACAAACAACTCAATTAAGAAACGGGCAAAGGACCTGAATAGACACTTCTCCAAAGAGGACATAGAGATGGCCAAGAGACACATGAGAAAATGCTCAACGTGGCTAATCATCAGAGAGATGCAAATTAAAACCACAATGAGGTATCGTTTCACACCTGTCAGAATGGCTGCCATCAACAAATCAACAAACAACATGTGCTGGTGAGGGTGTGGAGAAAGGGGAACCCTAGTGCACTGCTGGTGGGAATGCAGACTGGTGCAATCACTATGGAAAACAGTATGGAGCTTCCTCGAAAAATTAGAAATGGAGCTGCCTTTTGAACCAGTGATCCTACTTCTAGGAATATATCTAAGAATCCTAAAACACTAATCAGAAAGAATATATGTACCCCGATGTTCATAGCAGCACAGTTTACAATAGCTAAGATCTAGAAACAGCCCAAGTGCCCTTCAGTAGATGAGTGGATAAAAAAGCCGTGGGGCATATACACCATGGAATACTACGCAGCTGTAAAGAAGAAGAATCTTGTACCCTTTGGGACAGTATGGATGGACCTGGAGAATATTATGCTAAGTGAAATAAGCCAGGCAGAGAAAGACAAACATCAAATTACCTCGCTTATATGTGCAACCTAAAGAACTTAATAAACTTATGAACAGAATAGATTCAATGACATGGAAGCATAGATGAGACTGACGAATGTCAGGGATGGAGGAAGGTGGGTGGGTGGAGTGGGAGAAAGTAACCAAAGAATTTATATGCATATATGCACAGCCCAAGGACATGGACAGTGGTGGGGAGAGGGACTGGGGAAGATGATGGGAGGGGGTGGAATGGGTCATTGGGGAGAAAAAGGGACATCTGTAATATTTTAAACAGAAATAAAATTTTTAAAAAAATAAAGCAGACTAAAGGATAATCCCAAACTCCCCTGTATGCTCATTTTGATGCATCAGCACATTAAAAACGCACCTGGAAAGCTGATAAATATTCCACTAAAATCCCTCCCCTAAAATTCTTGCCAACAGAAAAAACAAAAAAAACCCTCAAGGCAAACTTAGTTATGGCTCGCTCTATAGTGTTCCCATGTCCCTTCATGGGCATGAACTTCTTACTTCCTTCTGAATTTTAAAGGTTCCCAGGAGACTTGCAACCAGGGGAGCAGTGGGCAATGACAACTCATCCTGGGCTTACCCCATGATTCTGTCTCCAGGGCTCTCTTTTCTTTGAGTTCCCAGTGAGCTAAAAGTAACCCCACCTTGGCTCACTTCTATCACTGTGACCTTCACTTCCCAGTGAGTTAACAGCAGCCTCACCTTGGCTAAACTTATTTCATGTAAAATTTCAAGGCAACTATTGCAGACCACCACCTAGGCTGTCTCCTGTTCCTTCTTCTACCCCAAGTCCTCCCTTTTTTCACATTCCCTAACTTTAATAATAGGTACTCTCCCCCGGCCGGCCGTGGCTCAGCGGTTGAGCGTGACCTGGGATCCAGGCGATCGGGGTTCGATTCCCGGTCAGGGCACATGCCCCGATTGTGGGCTCGATCAATAACTCTCTCATCATTGATGTTTCTTTCTCTCTCTCTCCCTCTCCTTTCCTCTCTCTGAAATCAATAAAGATATATTAAAAAAAAAAAAAAAAAAAAGAATACTTAATAATGTGTACTCTCAAAGTCACCTGGACCCATATTGTGAAATCTTTCCTACACAAAGTTAAAGAACACACACATTACAGGCCAGCCAGAGGCTGATCCAATCTATGCTTGTCCCTTTCCAGTAACAACCCCACCCCAAATATCATTACTTTGGGGAATATATAAATATATATAAATATATATATGTATAAATATTCAACATATGAATTTTCGGAGGAGTAAGGGAGATGAAAACATTGAAACCATCCATAGTACATAGGAAAATGAATCTGAAAGGTGACTGAAAAGCACATATTGTCTAGTATGAGACAGTTGAAGACAAAATAATAACACAAACACTAAAGGTGGAAGGAGTTAGCCAGAGATGAAGAGGAAATTTTATGTGTTAACTTAGAGATATGAATCTTTTAAGGAACCTTTTCAATGGAAGAGTAATTTAAAAAGTGTTATGCTCATATCTTTCAGTCTTTAGACATGATGGTGGGATTTCAGGCACAGAGGTAAACACTGTTGCACAGGGGGAAATTTTTTCAAGAATCCCATGATCATTTTTATAGCATTGAAGTACTTAATTTATAATGTTTAGCTACTATTAGTGACATTATTAAATTTTAAAATATGTCTTCCCTGTAAGAAGATAATGCCAGTTAATATTCTCAGAAATAAGTGGGAGGAATTCATAAACAGCTTTGGTGAATCTTTAGGTAGTATATAAAAATAAATCTTTTTTTTAATGTTGAATTAACCTTTAAAGAACAGATAACTAAATAGAAGAATATAAACTAGAAATATTTCAAGTATCTACTGTAAGTTATAAAAGGAATAGCTTTGAATATTTATATTTTATTTATTAGAATAGATACAAGTACATCTCTCAGAAATATTTCAGTACTATATTTAACAAGAATCAATTTTATTGTATTAAGATAATGACAGGAAAAATGATTTTCTGTATGAACTACCAAAAAAATACAAAACTATTCATCCTCTGTTTGTAGGGGACAGTGAAATGATGTGAACATAAGAGCTTGCCATAAAATATTTTCCTCTGATTTGGAAAAGGAGTTGCACCAATTAAGGATTTGGAATTTGTCTGCTTATTTGGCATCAGCCAGGGCATGAATCAAAGGTTTCTCCTTAGCCCCATTAACCCTACCTAGAGCGCTCACTGTTAGATATTGAAATTTATATTTCTATTCTAAATTGTCTAGCTCTCCACACATTTGGCTTCATTCTGTTGTTAGTATTGGTGGTGAATGGGAATGTTAGTATTGTATATGACTGTACATCTTCTGCCACTGAAATATGTAACTGTCTCATGTGAAATTGTGTCTGTTTATATTCGCAGTAAATAATCTGTCATTTTATTTTATTTTTTAAATATATCTTTATTGATTTTAGAGAGAGGAAAGGAGAAGGAGAGAGAGAGGTAGAAACATCAATGATGAGAGAGTCATTGATCGGCTGCCTAGGTGTCCTGACCGGGAATCGAACCCCGATCTCCTGGATCCTAGGCTGATGCTCAACCACTGAGCCAGGCCCGGCCGGGCAATAATCTGTCATTTTAATTATACTTTATTGTGGAAGGAAACAAGCTATACCTTTAGTTTAGTTTATAGGTATTATGTAACATTAAATAGGCTTCCAGAATTATTTAAATACTGTGTAGAATACAGAAATACTATATAATTTAGTTTCTCTATTAAACAGTTTCATATTTGTTGGACGTCTAATGGCTCTTAAAACCAAATGAGAATTTCACTCTCTTATAGTCGGCTTTCCTGTTCTGACATAATACAGATAATTTTTTCTTAATAACTGGGGGGATTTTGAGATTGTATTGATTTATTATGTCACATCAGATATAGGAAATATAAATAATGGAAAACCCAAAGAAGCTAAAAGTGGGATATTAATTAGGCTGGATTAGTACAATAAATTTTGGCAAGTATGGGATTACATATGGCAGGTACATAGTTGCTAAAAAAAATGAAATGAAGAACATGACTATCAATGTATGATATTGATTATTTTACTCCACATACAAATACTTAGGTATATTAAAATGATTATAAAAATATATTTTATGTTCTTTTAAAATTTTTATTCTGGTTATGGTTGATGTGGAGCAGTTTTACATGTTAATTAACAATTTTATGGTATTTCTTTTCACTTTTTTTTTCTTTTGTCTATTGTCTTATTTTTCCTTTGGAAATATTGGTATTTTTATTTATTTTTTGGAGAATAGGTAATTTAGGTAGTCAATTGAAGGAGAGAAAAAAAGTTTTCAAGTGAATAAGATCTACATAAGCAAAGGAGCAGCATAAGGAATGGACACTATGTACTAATTGGATAGTGATGACATTGGTCTAATGCAGGAGGTTAATAGGTAAATTCAAACATTTCTCTCAAAAACTTCAAATTACTGAGTTTCTTTTCTGAAAAATAATGGCTACATGGTGCAAAATTTATAAAACTAAGCATACTCATTAACAAAAGGATAGTCCCCAAGAAACAATTTAAAATATCTATCCATTTTCCCAAAAATGTTTGCAGATAAATGTTTACAAAGAATTAGTCATAAGAATAGGAAAATAACTAAAAATTTACATTAGAGAATAAATAAGAAGACTTTATCCAATTGCTTCCATAATCTATTCATAGTAAAAATTATAAACACGAGGGATGCATAGTAAAATTCACTGTGAATAATATTGTTTAAATTTACTAGTTTATAAAAACTATTCATACAAAAGTGAGTCCTATTTTATAAAGATATTTCATAGCAATGAAATGTTAATTGTATGGAGGTATAGTTGTTTTGTTGTGGCTGGTTTGGGGTTTGTTCATTTGTCATTTATCTCTTTCACAGTAAATTGATTAAATACAGGTTTTTAAAACAAACAAATGAACAAACAAACAAACAAGAAGGATTTGCATTGATAGAGAAGAAAATTAGTTGGATGAGAAGGGTAATATTTGGGAAATTTTTCCGGATATACCCATTGATATTAGAGCTATAAAATATTTTAAAATAGGAAAAGTGATAAGGAAGGTGGTCTTGTGGGAAGTAAAGTGGTTTAGAAAAGAGGAAATTATAGATTGTGAATCCCACTAAAGAGATAACTACTGCTACAATTCAAGGTAAAGGTTATTAAGGTCTAGAATAGTGTGGTATTGGCCACCTAAACAAATATCCTCATATCTCTGGAACCCATAAATGCTACCTCAGATAGCAAGCAAACAAACAAGCAAAAAAAGAGTTTAAAAAAAATAGAAAAAGATTTGCAAGTGGTTAAGGATCTTCAGATATGGAGATTATCCTGAATTATCTATCTGAGAGGACCTTAAAGGCATTCAAAAATATCCTTAGGAGAGAGAGAGAGGGAGATTGCACAGTGAGTGAGAAGGCAATATGATCATAGAGGCAGAGAATGGGGTGGTGTTTACAAACCAAGGAATTCCATCCACCTCTAGTATCTAGAATAAGCAAGGAATGATTCTCCCCTACAGCCTCTAAAGAGGCCATGGCCCTGCTGGCACCTTGATTTTGGCCCAGTGAAACTTATTTTGGTCTTATGGTGTCCAGATTGTGAGAAAAAGTCTGTAATGTTTAAGCTGCTATGTGTGTGGTCGTTTTTTAAAGTTATTTTTGGAGCCTAATACCAAAGGGGTGTTATTTAATTGGTTATTCAGAAAGAGTGTTCACAATCTTGATGGCAACCATGGCATTAAGGTAATGTTAAAGGATTTAAGAGAAGACATGTTGAAATGTATCAGGTAATTTTCAATTCCAACACAAAGACTATCTTTGCAACTTGGGATAAGTTAGTTTTCTCTCCTGTACAACGGAAATACTAATCTTGAGCTCAGAGAATTATCATTAAAAGTAAGAAAGCATATGTGAAATACTTTGTAGAGTATAATTGTATCCTAGATGGTAATATAATTATTGTATTGCTTTATATCTATTTTCACTCTAGACTCTTAACTTCACATAGACAAAATTGCCATATTGATCACTTTATTCCATTTACTTATCACATAGCCAATGCTCAATACATTTATTTTGGAGTAGATAGGTGAATACTAGGATGGATATATAGGAAAGATGAGTAATACAATATTTTTCCCAGAATTTGGGTACTAAGTAGTATCAGTTGAAAGATAAATATTTAATTTTTTCCATCTTGTTTTTCACAAAAATGCCATTTTCTAATGATGGTTAAAAAAAATACCTTTAAATGACTACTTAGAATTACCCATAAGGAAAATTAAAACTGAGTTCTTCTGATTAAGTTAGTTTATTGGATGGTGAAAATCTAAGGTGAGGGGTATAATAATACCAGGCAGAGGACCTGATACCAAATTTAAGTAAAACAATTTTGATCATGTAAGAAATGTAGAAATAGTTATAAAAATATAAACAAAAATTATATTGCCTTTAGGTGGCACTCCAAATGATATTTTGCTGTGTTTATAATGATTAGATTTGTTTCTGGAAAATTACCAGATGCTCATAACATTAAGGTCAATTCAATGTTTACTCAGTGTTGAGGAGGCCATGCATCAATTCCAATTTTCTATATTCCTTCTTTAAGCTTTCACTTACACTTGATAAATTTTCTATCTACTGTTAGATTTCTAATTAGTAAATGTTTTGCCAACAGTGTACATAGCACGTCTTCACACAGTTGAGAAACCCTGGTGGCTCCCTTAAGCACATTCCCAACCTATAACGCAGCACTCAGGCTTCAGGCAGGCATGTTTTCTGGGTTATTGTGTAACTGCCTTGTTTAGCTTGCTTTATTTTAGATTTACAGATAAAGTTATGAAGCATTGCCTTGTCTTTTTCTATCACCCGTCCACACAGTACTGCGCAGTAAGTGTTATTTTATAATCTGGGTGAAAATGTTGTTAAATCGAATGTAACTGTTTTGAGCTGTGTTATAAGCAACCACCAATATGTATCACAAGCAAAAGTGAAGGGGATGAAGATGACAACATCACTATATTTCAAACAATTCAGAAAGTTATTTGATAAGTACCTTTCTCATCCCCATATTTCTTTGCTTTATCCCCGTGCCTAATTTTTCACCTGCACTGTGATGTGTGTGTCCTGCTTTGAAGGGGCAAACGTAGCTAGAAATGAAATCTAAAGGTGGAATTATTTTTAAATAGTCACCTTAGTTTACACTCAAATATCACATATTAGAATTATTTCTAAATTAGATTAACTTCCTAAAAAGGATGATTACATGTAGTCTTAAAGCATATGTAAGTCTACATAAAAAAATTGCAGTTCCTATAGAAATTTTCTTGTAAATTATGAATAACATACAAGCTATAATCAACAGTGTCCATGATAAAAACTCATTGTAGCTTTACTGGAAGTTATTAAATTCTTGTGAAATGAAAATTCAGTCAGGCATTATTAGAAGAAAATAGTTCATAAACTTGATTGCCAATTATAAACTGTTTAATTCCTAAAGCATGCACTGCATTTCATCACTTAAAGATTTTCGTAGCAAATTTCTATTAGGGAAATTATATACTAAACTACTTCTCTCAGCTGAAGTAAATCCCTTTATGTGGCTTCAACCTCATTTTTAAGTCTGCTTGAGTCATTTGTTTTAACTGAAATAAAGTCATTTGAAAAGAATGTTGTCACAAGATCACTATCTTTGAAACTATGCTTTGGCTGTAACTGAGCATTTTTTGAAAATCTGGTGATAAGTTAGAACTGCTCACTATTACTTTCAGGTTTAAGCAACATTCATAATAATTTATGCTGGTGTTCATTAAATATTACATTATCGCTTTTGACCTGTAAAACTTCATTAGATATAGTTCTTTTCACTTTATAGCACTTATCATACCCTAAGCCGTTTTCTTACCCATATTTGTCAGTATCCAAACAGCCTCTTCTTATGCTTATATAAGCCCTAAGCGTCATGGACCTAATATGCAAACACATACATAGAGTTTTACGTAGGAGAATGGGAGAAACAAAGTCAAGGAAGACAGATTTCTAATGTGTTCATGTGATTGTGAGCAGATTGGGAGAGACTATTTTAGTGAGAAGTAAATTGATAAAGTATGTGGGTATTTGTGTTAGGCTGGATAAAGTAAAGAAATGGAAAAAGTGTTTCAACATAAGCAACTATACAACTTTGAAAATACATCAATTAGCTAAACGTTTAATATAATTTCGTGTCTTTTAATGGTTTTCTTTCTTCATGTCTGAAAAACCTGTTCTTTCACCTTCTCAAGGTATCCATTTTCTTATCTGAATTATTGTGTCTCTTTATGAAACACATGCTTATATAAGGTCTAAGTATCATGGATTTAATATGCAAACATATACATAAAGTTTTACATAGAAGAATGGGAGAAACAAAGTCAAGGAAGACAGAGATTTCATATTTCCTAACAGGACCATTCCTGTTGTAAATAGTACTTCCTCTTATGTAGGCACCACTTTTAACACACGAACCAATGAAACTGTGATGGATAATTATTGCTTTTACATGGCATGACTTCTTAAGGCCTTTATACTTTAAAATTCATAAAGCATTCAGATTAAAGTCATGACAAACAGTCCCTATAGGTCACAACCTCTGTCTTAAACAAGTTTGTGTAAAGCAACAATATTTTATTAAAAATTACTCTAGAAAATCATCCAATTGTGTATGAATAAACAATTTACAATAGCATTAAAAAAAATCACACTAATAGATTAGATCCAGGGAGACATTGGTTAATCCAGAGCATGAGAAAATAGTTTTCTTGCTACCCAATTGTTTCTGTACCAATTTTATTCTGATATTTCTTTTGATATCTTTAACATGAGAAAGCCAGTCAGAAACTGCCTCTAAAGTTCTTATTAGTACATTAATTTAATATAACTACTTAGTTTTATAGTACTAGTGGAACTAAAATAGATACAATATTCCCTTCCACACCTTCATCATTTATATCATTATATTATTATCCCTGTCATTATTAATGTTTAATATATATTTTATTTTCAGTGAATAATAGAAAAATGAAAATACTATCAGTGCCACCAATTACAAAATATAAACCACATGCATATATTATTTTAAATAACAACTATTTGTGTGTTAATTTTCTGTAAAAGGCAAAAAAGTTAAATGTCTTTTTTGTGTATACTATTGAAAGCCTATTGCTTATTTAGTAAAAATCAAAATGTCCACATACTTTTTTAAAATTTATCTTTAGTGTTGAAAGTATTACAGGTGTCAACCATTTTTCCCCCATTGACTCCCTCCTGCCCACTCCTTCCCTCTCTTCATGACTTCACTTGCACTATTGTTTGAGTCCATGGGTTTTGCATACATACATATAAGTTCTTTGGATAATCCCTTCCCACTTCCTCCATTCTCTCTGAGAATTATCAGTCTGTTGCATGCTTCCATGTCTCTGGATCTATTTTGTCAATTTATTTTGTTCATTAGATTCCACATAAAATTGAGATCATATGATATTTATCTTTCTCTGACTGGCTTATTCCCCTTAGAATAATAATACTCTCCAGGTCCATCCATGTTGTCTCAAAGAGTAAGATATACTTCTTTTTTACAGCTGAGTAGTATTCCAAATACTTTTTAAAGTATATTCTATTTCTTTTTTGCTTATTTATTTTTTAAATTTAAATCCTGTTTTATTTTTTTAATTACAGCTGACATAATATTACATTAGTTTCAGGTGTACACCCCAGTGATTACTCACTATATAACTTATGAAGTGATCATCTTGCACCCATCTGACACCATAAATAGTTATTAGAATATGACTGAATATATTCCCTATGGTGTAACTTCCATCCCGATGATTATTCTGTAACAACCAATTTGTACTGCTTAAGCCCTTAACTCTTTTCTCCCATCTCTCAACCTACCCCCCATATCTGGCAACCATCAAAATTTTCTCTGTAACTATGAGTCTGTTTCTGTTTTGCTTGTTTGTTTCTTTTATTTTTTAAATTCAGTTGTTGGTAGATATGTATTTATTGACCATTTATTGTTTATCATTTTAAAATGTTTTTTCTTCTTCTTAAAAAAGACCCTTTAGCATGGCTGGCGTGGCTCAGCAGTTGAGCATCAACCTATAATCCAGGAGATCATGGTTTGATTCCCGGTCAAGGCACATGCCTGGGTTGCAGGCTCGATTCCCAGTAGGGGGCATGCAAGAGGCCGCCAGTCAATAACTTTTTCATCATTGCTGTTTCTATCTCTCTCTCCCTCTCCCTTCCTCTCTCTGAAATCAGTAGGGATATATTTAAAAAAAAAAAAAAGACCCTTTAAAATTTCATGTAATATTGGTTTGGTGGTGATGAACTCCCTTAGCTTTTTTCTTGTCTGGAAACCTGTTTATCTGTCCTTTGATTCCAAATAATAGCTTTGCTAGTAGAGCAATCTTGGTTCTAGGTCCTTGTTTTTCATTACTTTGAATATTTCTTGCCTATTACTTCTGGCCTGCAAAGTTTCTGTTGGGAAATCAGCTCTCTTATAAGTAACTAATTGCTTTTCTCCTTCTGCTTTTGAGATTGTCTCCTTGTTGCCCAGCCAATGTGTCTCAGTGGTTGAGCACTGACCTATCATCCAAGAGATCACAGCTTGATTTCCAGTTAGGACACATGCCCGAGTTGGGGGCCTGTTCTCCAAGAGGGGATGCAGGAGGCAGCCTCTCCCATCATTGATATTTCTGCCTCTTTCTCCCTCTCCCTTCCTTTCTCTGAAATCAATAAAAATATAAATTTTAAAAAAATAAATTATAAAAAAGAAGAAGAAGAAGAAAGATTGTCTCCTTGTCTTCAATCTTTTACATTTTAATTATGATGTGTCTTAGTGTGGGCCTCTTTGGATTCATCTTGTTTGAGATTCTCTGCACTTCCTGGACTTGTATATCTATTTCCTTCACCAGATTAGGGAAGTTTCCTGTCATTATTTTTTCACGTAGGTTTTCAATTTCTTGCTCTCTCTCTTCTTCTTCTTCTGAATCCCCATTATGTGAATGTTGGAACTCTGAAGTTGTCCCAGAGACTCTTTATACTATCCTCATTTTTTTGGATTACTTTTACTTTTTCTGTTCTGATTGGGTTTTTTGCTTCTTTATATACCAAAGTAATGATTGGTTCTTGATTTTATCTACTCTATTATTGGTTTTCTGTAAATTATTCTTCATTTCAGTTAATGTATCCTTCATTCTTAACAGTTTTATTTTTTTATGTTTCCACTTCCTTTTTTATGCTATTGAAGCTCTCATTAAGTTAATTGGTTATCCTTATAACCCGTACTTTTAACTCTGCATCTAATAGATTGCTTGTCTCCATTTTGTTTAGTTCTTTTTCCAAAGTTTTCTTCTGTTCTTTGTTTGGGACCTGTTTCTTTGTCTCCTCATTATCACAACTCTCTTTGTGTTTGTTTCTGTGCATAGGTGGAGCTTCTACATCTCCAGGACTTGGTTGAGTGTCCCTATATAGTTAGTTTTCTATAGGGTCCAGTAGCACAGTCTCCCCGATCATGTAAGTGGGGCACACCATTGTGTGGGCTGTGTACACTTTCCTGTTGTAATTGAGGTTTGTTGCTGTTGGCACATTAATGGGAGGAATTTATTCCCAGACTGATAGGTTGCAAAGACTGGCCTCAACCACCAACCGCCAACCACCAACCGCCAACCACCAACCACCAAATATATCACCCTCTTTTGGTTCTGCAGTTTTTCTTTGGACTGTCTGGATCCAGTGAACCTCCCTGGCATTGATCATTTGCATTACACACCGCACAAGGCAGAACTTCAGCAGGTCAGGTCTTACTGAGGTGAGAATCTGCTAGTCTGAGAGATTTTAGGAAAGTCTGAAGCATAAGACAAGACAGGTCATTTGTATGGAAAAGTCACTGGAAATATCGTGGGTTGAACATGCAAGTTTGTACCTCCTGATGTTATGAAGACTTCCTTTCTCAAGGGGAACCTCTACAGCCAAGGAATCCCTCCCAATTTTTATCCACCACTCATGGGTGTGGGACCAAGCTATCTTGCCCCTCCTAACAGTCTTGATGTGGCTTCTCCTTCTCCTTTAAATCCTTAGTTGTAGGACTTTTATTTAGCTAGATTTCAGGTGGTTCTGAATCGTTATCCTGAGACTTAGTTGTAATTTTGGTGTGGTCATTGGGAGGTGCAAGTACCATGTATACCTATACTGCCATCTTCACCAGAACCACAACCTATTCTATTTCCTAAAGAGATAGTCATGAGTTACACTGGTATGCCATATGGGACAGAATCATAATGGAATAAATGGCACCCTAGGACTATTAATTGAATGTTTTCTTCTGCCAAGAGTCATTTGTTTCTTTATACGTAAAATACAACCACTGACTGTACCTCATCATAGCATATTGGTAAAATGGAACAAAAGTAAAAGGCAGCCAATTCCAGCACAATAACTAATTATTAATGGAGCCCCAGCAAAGATGGGTTATCCAATTAAAAGGGAACCAACACTCCAAATTTATTTGGTTTTCTAAAGCTTTATTATAACCACTAACATTTAAGGAGCTTTTTGTTGTTGTTGTTTGGACCACCAGCTTGTGGGTATTGTTTGGTCCTTTATTCAGTTTCCTTTTTCTATAGTAAAATATGAAGATATACTACATGATTCATACAGATGCTTGAAATTATTTGATATGATTATTTTCTATATCTAAAACTGGTTAAAGAGAATTTTATAAATTTATCATTCTAAAGGAATTCTTCCTGAGATATATAATGTTCAACAACTTGGTTATCACTATTAAAAAATAATTTACTCAGTTCTGAAATGTGGAGAAGGGTCATAATATCTTCTCTATGTGGTTAGTTGGGGGTATTAAATTAATGCTCTATCAACTGAAAACAAAGTAAACCATTAACAGTCACCTTCACTTGGTAATTATTTTATTTTAGCCTGAAAATATGAATTATATATTACAGATATTTAAGAATATTTTTAACAGCAAAAAAAGTTAAATTGATAAAATTTATGATATAATTTTCACAAATATGATTTAATGACTACTCTTATCATATAATTTAATATAAACCAGAATATAAACACTTGTCAGAAGTGTGATACTGTTTTATATGAAGTAAATTCAATGAATGTTAGTGGAGAAGATACATAGACTGCAGGTGTCAGTAATGTATACTCAGGAACTGGGGAATTTATGGAACATTCCAGTTTAAAGAAGTAGAGTCTATAATGTATTTAATTTATATTGAAAAATACAAGTTGATTATAGTTGTAGATATGCACGTTCTGGCCTGTTTAGAATAAGTTCCATATTTTTCCTCCAACAATAAGGAAAAAAAAACAGTTTGGTTCCATTTACATATTGATTTCAATACTCCTAATCTATAAATGTGTCTATGCTTTTATCTTTTGAACTGGTCCTAAAATCTGCCTGGTTCTTTCATGAGTTAAGTAAAATCTTTAACATTATTTTTATACCTGTATGATAACCATGGTTATCATTTTTTTTTAAAGTTATCTTCACAATAGTCACTCTTATAGTCAATCTCCTTCCACTGATGCATTTTCTCCGTGAAATAGGAAGTAAAGACATTCTCAGTGCCTTGTGGTGCCCATGATGAAAGCTGTTTCTTTCTTCAGTGACATTAAAAAAGTTAGTCATAAAATTTAACTTCATCTCTTCACATTCCTCCCTCCCCATCTGCAGGCAGAATTTAACCTAAACATTTTCACTCACTATAAATAATAAATAAGAGTGTGGTTCACTTACAGTCTGAATATAAAACGTAAAATTAAAAAGATGAACAGGTTTTTTTTTATTTGGGAGTCCTAGGCACTTTCTGGGGAATATTAGAAGTTGGAATTGGATGTCAAGATCATTAATTTCTGTATCAATAACAACCGTTGCCTAAAAAACCTGAAAAGGTTTTTTGTTGTCTCTCCACTTATTGCTTGATGAGACTTTCTAAAATAATGAGAATATCACCAGCTTATTCTATTATCAGTAAATTCATCAAAATGAGTATTGAGCAATTTCTTCAAAATATCTTAATGTTTGCAGAAATCAAGTACATTTAAATAAGAGACTTCTATTATATATATACATATATATATATTATTGAGCAATCACTCTATGATATAAATTTTCTCAGCACTATAAACCATAAACAAAACAGAAAAAATCCCCTCAAATAAATTTACTGTAACATAAAATCAAGTAGTGCTAAATGTTGTGAAGAACACAGTAGATAAGTGAATAACTTGTGCGTAGGGCAGATAGTAAAGTAAGGTGATCAAGGAAGTCATTTGATGGCACAAACTTTGAACATTAATTCAAATGAAAAAGCTTGAAGATTAAATGCAACTGCTGCTTCTGTCTTTATTAGATCACAAGGGAGAAAACATATTGAAAATGACACAAAAGACCAAATTCAGTCATGCTTCATGATGTCACTGAGCTATTCCAACTGCCAGCCTTCCATTGATTGCGAAGGATCTCTATGCTCAGATCAGCTCTGCAGAGACGCAGAGCAAAATGAGAAATTGACTGAGAGATACTTGACATCCAATGTGCTTGATTCAGTTTTTCTAGCTCAGATAAACATAGCATTTTCTCAGGTTAAAAAAAAAAATGGAGAATTTTTTTATGGCTTTATTGAACTTGAAGTTATTATTTCAAGTATTCTCTTAAACGAATTTTCTTATAAATAACTAAATAATTCTTATTTTTATTCTAATAAACTTTTACTGAATCCTTTCATGAAAAACAGAAAAACTTAGCATCGCATAATTTGAAAAAATTATTCTAAGAAAATAAAACATTGATTTACAAGCCTTAAAGAATATATTTGGGGACATTTTATATTATTGTACAGTGCAAAAAAAAACTATGTTGATAGATATAGCTCAGAAATTCTTTATTTGTGTATTTGTTTATGTATATCTACTGACAGTGATAAATATCTGACTAAAGAAGTTTTATAGCCTGGCCAGGTGTGACTCAGCATTGAGCATTGACCTAGGATCCAGGAAATCAAGGTTTGATTGCTGGTCAGGGCATATGTCCAGGTTGCGGGTTCGATCTCCATTCGGGGGCCTGCAGGAGGCAGTGATCAGTGACTCTCTCATCATTGATGTTTCAACTCTCTCACTCTCTCTTTCTCTCTCTCTGAAATCAATAAAGATATTTTTTTTTTTAAAAGGAATTTTCTAAACCAGATTACACAAATATAAGAAATTTCAATTGAATCCTCAAAGACTATAAAAGTCTCAGCATATGTCCTTTATTTTTTAAAAAGGTTACGTTTTATTCTCCATCTTTAGGTATTCTTCATATCACTGCAGTGGCCTCCCTTAAAGGAATGTTGTAAGGTTTAAAGATATATAGACATATAAAATGTCATGTTTCAATATCTTCTGTGAGAGGGATAGAGTCTTCTTAAATGGCAAGTTTCAAAAGATGCCAGACCAGGTACTTTGTCTTCCCTTCAGCCATAATTATAATTGTATACTATATTTGTTTCCATAAATTCCCCTAGTTTTAAACTGCATTTATGTTTCCATATATTCATTGTCTTATTCAATTTATAAATGGACCTTGAGAGAATTTATCACAATAAATATTTATATTGTTTGGGACTGAGGATATCAGAAACATGTTATCAAAAACCTTTTACTCATCACATAAATAGAGGAATAAAGCAGTATCTGGGAATTCATAGCTATGATCTAAATAAATAATTAAAATTGATTAAAATAATAAAAATTGAAATTATTTACTAATAATTTCTTTCCAGGTTCAATATACTTTCCCAAAATAATAGCTCATATTTTAAAAATTGGCAGGTTGTTGTTTACCAGAAAAATCGTATTCTTCACAAAATTGAAGGGAATGTTTTCTGTCTTAATCTACCTTTGAACAGAGAAATCCTACTGATTCTATGATGAGTTTCAAGGGGCACAGAGCAAGATTAAACAAGCCGAGTGCTAGTGAGATCTGCCAGACTGCAGGCATGATTTGGTTTACCACTGTGGTCTTTTGAAAGAGAACAATATTATAGAGTGTTAGGGTAAGAAATACTATGCATTATACTCACAGTGATATTTTTCATAAGTGACTTTTTGATCCTGGTATAAACTTCATCATGACTTACAAATGTTTAAATAATGTAACCTACTTTGTAAAACTAATATAAGGAAATAATGTAGAAAACAGAATGAGTTATATCTGTTGATTAAACAATCTGATGCACTATTTATATAAATTCCTTATTGGTCTAAAAGTGTGTTTTTATCCATTCACTCAAAAATCCATTCAACCAACTTCTCTGTGAAATTCACTGGACTTTTTATATTGGAATAAACATGGAAGATATAAAGGTGATTTAGACACAGTTTATTTTCTGTGTCAAAATCTGACATGGAGAAAAAAATAAACTGGCAAATATATAAAGTAGGGCTGATCAATAGAGCTTCTGTAATGATAGAATTATTTACTACCCATGCTGTGGATTACAGTAGCCACTAGGCATATGTAGCTATTGATCATTTGAAATGTGACTAGTATAACTGATAAACTGATATTTAAAATTTATTTAATTTTAACTAATGAAAAATAAATAGTCACATATGTCTAGCAGTATCATATTGGACAGTGCAAATACATGAGACATTTTACATGTTATTATATATTGAAGAATAAACACACATTATACATTTTTATTTTTTTTAAACTCATGATTTTTTTTTTTTTTTAAATATATCTTAATTGATTTCAGAGAGAGAAAGGGAGAGGGAGAGAGAGAAACATCAATGATGAGAGAGTCATTGATTGGCTGCCTCCTGCACACCCTCCCCTGGGGATCGAGCTCAGAGCCTGGGCATGTGCCCTGCCCTGGAAACGAACCTTAATCTCCTGGCTCTGCTGAGACACGCCCGGATGGGCTAAAGCTCTTGATTTTTTAACATCTTCCTTCTTTGGACTTTATGCTTTTTTAGAAGATGAGGATATATCTGAAAACAAAATATAGAGAATAAGAAAGTCTATATCTAGAAAAGTGAAACAAAATAAATACGCACTATGTCTGGTGGCTATAACTACTATAAACAAAAAAGCTAAAGCAAGATACAGAATTAAAACTGTCTGCAGGTTACTCTTTATATATGGGACAAGTAAAGTTTATATGACAAATTGACATTTGAATACAGAATTCAGCAAAAGGAGAAGAGGAAGCCAGGTTGATATCTGAAGAAAAATCTTTCAGGGCAGATATAACAGTGATAACATGGAGAGACCCTGTGACAAACACACTTCAAGGAAGATCCCATGACCCTGGTCTCAATTCCTGATAGCTACACCCTTACATAATCTTGAATATGGGCAGAAAAGTTGATTTGCTTTTAATCAATAAACGAACGCAAAAGTGATTGGATGTCACTTGTCCAATTATGTTGCAAAAGTTTGTAATATCTATCTTGCTGGAAGACAATCTCCTTGGCTGGCTTTGATAAAACAAGCAGCCATTTGAAGAGGCTCATGCAGCAGAAACTGAGGACTGCCTCCAGCTAACAGCCAGCTAGGAAATGAGGGCAGCTGCTCTGGCTGACAGGGAGCAAGAAAATGAGGCCCCCTGGCCGATAGGCTGAAAGGATCCAATTTCTGCCAACAGCATTTGAGTTTTTGAAACAAATCCATCCAAGTCAAGCCTTAGATGAGACTGTCCCCACAGCTGATGTGTTGACTGCAGCCCTGTGGAGCCTGAAAAAGGTGACTCAGTTAGGCCATCCCTGGACTCCTGACCTACAGAAACTGAGACTTTAAATGAATGTTATATGAAACTGCTCTATCTATGGTGATACAGTTATGCTGCAGTAGATAACTAATACAGATCTTAAGGAAGGAACATATTTTTCATGTTCTAAAGCAAAATGGTAGGAAATGGGATCAAAGAGGAAAGCAAACCATTTAAAATCTGGGAATTAATTTTTTTAAATTTGATTAAGAGTAAGGTTACAGACTATATCACACTCCTATATCAAGCTGTGCATTTAGAAATATCTGTGTGGATACTTGGTGAAGGAAACTCCATAGAAAGTCAGACATAGTAAACAAGGAGGCCTGTTGGTTAGCTATTGGAAAATCTGGATGAGAAATGCAGATAAATTGGTTCAGATAGTGGTGAAAGTGCTGGGAAATGGAATAATTCTATATATGTTTGGAAAGTGTGAAACAAAAAATATTTGCTATTACTAGTGAAAGAACGGAAAATATTACAATAACCCTAAGATTTTTAGCTTTTTAGCTGTCTGTATCAATTTTCCTTGACCACATCTATTTGTGATTTTTTTATGGTACAATTATCCAAAAATATAAATTTTGATTATTTTAATTCAATTGAACCAAATTTAACTGCCATACAGTATGTCAGAATAAGGTTAATAAATGGCTCACTACATACACAGATAAATACAAAGTGGTCAGGTCTACTAAAATCTATCATTAACCTCATATATTTTTGCATTTCATTGTTTTAATGGTGTTTACTAATATGAATTCAATGGATTTAAGCCATAAACAAAAGGGATGTGAATATATCATAAAAATTTATCACTAAGAAAACAAGTATAACAAAGCAGATTTTTATTTAATTTATTAATATATTAAATTTCAAAAAAAATAATTAAAATGTATTCTATACCTGTTAAAATACCTAAATAGCTGTCTTAGCTTTATATTTTAAAGTAAAATAAATGCAAAATTTGAAATAAAGTGATACTAACCTCATGATTCACTTTTTGTAAAAACAACCAAATACTGATTATTTAAATACACTCATATTTACATATATGAATACAAAAAAAGTATTTTTAAAGTGTATAACCCCCAAGTATATCATGGATTCATTTTGGGGGGTTTATTTGCATAATCTTGTATTATTTTTGTTTTTTTCTATTTTTCTTCCAAATACAGAACATGTATGATTTTTTTTACTAATAGAAAATTAAATAATTAAAATAATTACATAATTCAAAAATTAGATAAAAAGTCTTTACAAAATAAATAAAATTATATCCTTCTAAGCAAGCATAGTTTAAACAACTCTTCTTAGGCTCATTTCAGCTCGATGACTTAAAAAAAAAAAAAAAAGGGATAAAGTAAAACAAATTTTATGATAACATAAATAACATACATAGGACTATTTCAAGAGTAGTCTCTTCTTTTATGAATCCCAACCTGAATCACTTAGGTTTAGTATTTCTTCTTCAAAAATCCTCAGCACAATACAATAGAATAAAATTTAATATTATTTATAAAATAATTATATATATGGAACAAGATTTAATGAATGTGTTTTTTTAATGAATATATAACTTTTTCATCATTGATTTATATAGCACAATAACAGCTTTAAATAATATACACATGAATTTTGCAGAATCACTTTAAGTTATTTAATAAAGGTTAAGTACACTTGAAGCCAAGCATAAAATTATTTGTAATAAAGATTATTGAAGATTAGTAGCTCTTAAATAAACTCACATCTTGAGAAAATTAGAGGAACAATTCTATCCATAGTATCTCAGCAACAAATGTATTTATTGACTTAAGAAACGATATGATGGTAAATCCTTAAATCACTTGACTTTGGATATAAACATATTACTGATTAGCGTAATCTGTTGTATGAGGTTGCAATGGAAGAAATGAATTAGGCAAAATCAGAAATGTGCATATGCCCTTTATGGATAAAAAGAAAGTAATAGGTGAAATTACTTAAAAAGCATATTTCATGGTATTTTAAAAAACATAAAGTTTCACAGAAATTCAAATAACATCCTTCTAAAAATAATTTTTAAAGGGGTAATGAACTGTGTACCTTCTTACATTTCAGGATCTCCTAGATATAATGTTCCAGTGAAAATTACATATCAGATTTCATTATTCTAGCAATATGTGGGGTATTTCCAAACCATTATTTGTGTGTAGTATGTTTTAGACCTATTTCCTTTTTATTTTTAAATGTGATTTTACATGATGGCAATAGAAATCAAGAATTATAGATTCTCAGTCTGAAACATTCGCACCATTCCCATTTCTCCTTGACCCATATACCTTCAGGGAAAGAATACAAGCACAGCCACTCGCATGAACTTACATGTTTGTCAGTAAACTAAGTACTTTCATAGGTGATCTATCTTTCATGTAAGAAATAAGAAATGAAAGTCTGAATTGGAGTAAAAGAGTCAATTGAAGGTATGGCAATGAAGAAGTAATGATAACTTGAATCTTTCTCCAAATGTAGTCTGTGAAAGTTGTGATGAGCACCTACTTAATTATCTCTGGCCATTAGATTTGGTGGTCTGAATTTAAAGGAAAAAACACCCTTATTATACATAATAACATTTAAAATTTATTGAGTGAATTATGTCATCTAGAATTATAAAATATTTGTAAATTAGATTTTTATGATTTTATAATATTACCTACCTAGACCTTCATGTTGTCCTTTGTTGCATGATTAACTTGAAATATAAAGATTTATAAATGGGAAGTGAGGTTATTAATGAGGATTTGAAAAATATACTAGCTCCTACCAAAATTCCATGAATCTGAAATACTTAAAAATGCATTGTGTTTGGTTTTAAAAAGATCATATAATTACAATAACATGAAGACTATTTTCTTTCTCTGTAAAATTAAAAAACAAGAAAAAAAGTGTATGCCCTTTAAAGCATTTGACTTCCTTGAGGGTGGGGGGGAGCTAATTCTAATTGTGTTAGTATTCGAGTAAGATTTGTCTCTATCATGAAAAGAAAACCTTATTTACTCTCTATAGGGAAGGATTATCAACTGTTTACTTAGAAATTAAAAATAATTCTTAGAGTCAGTGCTTATTTTTATTTAAAAAAAGTTTATTATAAAATACAGATAAAAGCAGAATGCCAGCTTCCAAAATTTTGTCAGCCTCCCCCAAATCACTCTGTGGAACTCTTCATGGCTTTACAGAAGACAATTTGAAAACCATCCCCCTAAGCAAATAACCAAACAAAAATTCCCCAGTATATATCAAGTTAATGAAAATATGTGATAAGGGGCATGTGCAAGACAATCAGTGTGATGTTTAAACTGCATTAAAGCAATTAAAATGCCTAGACACATTGCTTTTAAAATGCTGTATAAAAAGCCAAAAAAAAAAAAAAAAAAAGCATTTCTGGGGGCAATTCATGGCTTTTGCTATCAGCTTTTTTTCCTACAGTCTAGAGAATGTATCGTGTCTGAACTTTTAACAAACTCAACTATTATATAATAACCATTAACATTATTAAGTTTCACACAAATGTTTAATCTGAAAATTATATTAATTTTGCTTCTCCAGAATAGCATAATCTGGTGATGTTATTAATTTATTCAAATTCAATTACAAGTAACTTGATTTACTTTAGAGTCTGTGGAAAAATTGTCTTCCAGGGTGAAACTAAATACAAAAATAAGCTAAGTAGGTAATCTCAAAATTAATTGCAGATCTTTCTGTGATGTTACTATTGTTTGGTGACTGAATTATCATTATTGAATCTTTCCCACTGGCTGAAGATATCTCTCAATCCTTTTTGCTACTCCCTAAGTAGAGGGCAGATACTAGTAGCACTTTGACATATTTGTTAGAAACATTTTCAGAAAATTAAATTCCCTCACATAATCTAAGTAAAATTTTAGTTATCTATGAGGAAAATGTGTCCTTCTGATCAGATATACAGTTTCAGTAGAAAGGAAGGATGCAGAAATGTTTTGCTAATATACTAGAAAGTGTTGTTAATCGGATATATAGACACTGTAGCTGATTACTTTCTTATCCTACTGAAATATTTTGAAATCCCAAGTTATAATCATTATAGTTAAAAACTTTAACAGTGCTGAAGAAAAGATTAATAATATTTCTCAATCTTTAACATATTCACAAGCAAAATTATGATCTATGTTTATAGGTATATATATATATATACACACACATATATACATATATACATACATATATACATATATACATACATACATACATATATATATATATATATATATATTCCACACACACATATATGGATATTTTGTAGAGTCATGTAAAGATATCAAAAGTTAATTTTATTTTTCCAATATATAATTGATGGCAAATTTTCAGATTTGTACTTTTCATGAAGAAAAGTAAAGATATAACATAAAGCTAAATAAGCAGTGTTCAAATATACTCTCTCAGAGCAAGTAATTACTGTAGAATGCAGCATCTTTAAAAAACAGAAGTGTTATTTAATAACAAGTGTACCTTATCTGATAGCAAAAATGAAAAAGTAATTATACGCTCAGTAAGAAGCCAGAAGACAGGGTATGCATTTGCCACACGATGTTATAATGGACTGAAATTATACTTACAGTAGCCACCCAAAGTAGAAGGCGTATGACTGCCAGCTACCGCTCTAACTCTGTAAAATACAGACGCTGTGATTAACAGCTGCCTACGTACCTCCCCATGAAGGGCGCTTAAGAAAACCATGACTCACAGGACAAGAGAAATGACATTTTTGTAATGCCTGTGATGGTCAGTTATTAAAAATATATAAAGAACAAACTAGGACTACAAAAACAGCAATGTCTCTTCTGTCAATTTATGGCAATTTTCAGACTTTCTAAAAAGCACCTTTTTAGCTGAATCAAACCAGGGCGGTAATTTTCCAGCTGGTGTATTAGGGATCCAGCTATACTTTCACAAATGTAAGGTCCCCTGTATGAGTAAAAAGGAGCAAATCTTGCCATTTCTCTTGTTTGATTGTTTAAGCCCATTTTCAAGTCCCCCAAAAGGAGATAAAACCCAAGGCTTCTTTGATACTTCTAGTTCTTAATATCGGTATCGGAAGGAAATAACTTAGAATTTTGTCACCATGACAAAGAACAGCAGGGTGTCTCCACAGTGGAGTTACAGAAAGCTGAGAACCACATTTTCATGTAAAACCAAAACAACCTTTTTGAGCAAATGCAATGGATAGAATGGACTAGGGGATTCTGGTCACGATGGCATCAAAAGTAAATGTGGTACTTGCGTCCTCCCACAACCACTTCAAAATTACAACTAAACTACAGAAAAACCATCATTCACATTGCCTGAAATCCAGCTGAATGGAAGCACTACAACTAACAATTTAAAGAAGAAGCCACATCAAAACTAGTGGGAGGAGTGGAGACACAGAACAGGCTGGCGCCACGTCCACATGTGGTAGATAAAAATCAGAAGGGGTAGCTCAGCTATGGAGGCCCCTCTTGAAAAATGAAGGGTCCCAGACCTACACCAGGCCCTCCGGCCCAGGGTTTTAAGGCCAGGAAGAGAAGTCTCCATAACTTTTGGTTGTAAAAACCAGCAGGGATTGTAGCTGAGAGAGATGGAGCTCTATTGGAGGCCCATAGAGTTCCTCCTAAATGGCCTATGAATGGATTTACTCAGACTCACTAGCTCTGAGTTCAAGTGCTGTGAAGCAGCTTGAAAGATACCAGGGACATACAGGAAGGAGCTGAATTGTCTGGCATCACTGTGAGAGCTGAGGGGCAGCTTTCGGCCAGACAAAAGTGCTAGAAGAGGACATCGTTTTTTCTCAGGATCCCCCCACATAGAGCTGGAAGGCAGGTGTCATATCTGAGTCTCAATATACCTAGCTCACTATTTGCCCTGCCCTCTTGATTCCCTGAGACCCTGATCTGTTGTAAGCTCACCCAATCTGTTTCCAGTGTCTTCCATACAAAAGGCTTGTCTTAGCTCATACTTCAGACTCTCCTAAAATCTCTCAAACAAGCAGACTCAAGCTTCAGCATGCACCATACCTCTCACTAAGTGGCCCCAGGCCCAGCACTAGCAGCAGCCAGCCTTGGTTCACAGCTTGGCCTCACCTGGACACCTCAAAACACAGAACAAGTAGCAATCATCTGTACATTGCTTTGTAGTTCATGTTGGGTGGCCATGGGAAGAACACAGGTGTCTGATGACCTTCACCTGCACATTCTGGGAGGCCCAGAGCCAGCACACCCAGTAGAAAGCTTTGGACCAAGTTGAAGCACCACCCAACCACCTCCACAGGTGACACACTCAAGGGGTGGACTCAGTGGGCACCAAAGCCATGCTGAAGAAAGCCCTCCTCTGTGGGGCAGTCCTTACAGCTGCTTGCCCTAGAGATAAATATCTCTCATTAATGTGCCAACAACATTGAAGACTTAACTACAACTGGAGAGTGTACACAACCCACATGTGGTAGGAGAGGTACATGTGGAGTGCTTAGCTTGGGTGATCTGGGAAGCTGTGCCATGGGGCCCTATAGAACCCCCGTTACATAAGGCAACTTTACCCAGCTTGGGATACATAGCAGCTCTACCTAACACATTGAAAAAAACACACACATATGGATGCTGCCAAATGAGGAGACAAAGAAATATATTCCAAATAAAAGAACAGAACAAAACTCCAGAAAAATAAATAAAGACAAGCAATGTATTAGATGCAGAGTTCAAAACACTGGTTATAAAAATGCTCAATGAACTTAGCGAGAACATCAATAGCATAAAAAAGGACATGAAAACCATAAAAGAAAATCAGTAAGAAATGAAGGATACACTAACTGAAATGAAGAATAATTGATAGGGAATCAATAGTAGACTAGATGAAGCCAAGAATCAAATCAGCGATTTGGACTATAAGGAAGCAAAACAAACAAACAAACAAAAATAATCAGAACAACGAAAAGAAAATCTAAAAAAATGAGGATAGTGTAAGGAGGCTCTGGGACAACTTCAAGCATACCAACCTTCACTTCATGGGGGTGCAGGAAGACAGAGAGCAAGAAATTGAAAAAAGGAAAAAGAACAAATAATGACAGAACACTTCCCTAACCTGATGAAGGAAATCGGCATACAAGTTCAGGAAGCTCAAGGGGTCCCAAACAAAATAGACACAGATGCCCATACCAAGGCACATCATAATTAAAATGTCAAAGGTAAAAGACAGAATTTTAAAATCAGCAAGAGAAAAGCCATTAATTACCTACAAGGGAGCTCCCATGAGACTGTCAGTTGATTTTTCAACAGAAAATTTGCAGGCCAGAAGGGATTGGCAACAAATACTCAAAGTGATGAAAAACTAGCACCTACAACCAAGATTACCCAACAAAGCTATCATTTAGATTCTAAGGACTTATAGCTTCCCAGACAAGGAAAAGGTAGAGTCCATCACCATCATCCAGTATTACATGAAATGTTAAAGGTCTTCTTTAAGAAGAAAAAAAATCAAAAATATGAACACTAAATGGTAATGAATACATATCTATCAACAATTGAATCCAAATACAAAGTAAAGGAGCAGAACAGCGGGGAAAAAAAGGAATGAATCTAGAAATTAGAATGACATAGTGCTGAATAAAAAAAATTGTAATTATGGTCACAAAAGAAATATGATTTTATCACTGTGAGATGAAAATAAAAGTTGTTCTAATTTTTCAGCTAGTCATAAATCTCTTTAGGTTATAGTGTGATATATGAAGGCGCTTCCTTTAACATAACACAAAAAGTCATTAAAAAACAAAAATTATAATACAGAAACCATATATCTATAAAGAAAAAAAAACTACGTTAGACTTAACTTTTAACTTTTCTAGATGTTTGAATAGTTTGTGTTTCAAAGTTGTTTTAAGAAACCATTTCAGGAAATAAGGTTAAAATTAATGATTTTATCCACAAAATATTTAATAATCAGGAAATGATTTATTTTATGTAATATTAGCATATTTTATATAGTTATAAGTCAAAGCCATAATGTTTCATTAAGTCATATTGTGGTGTTTTTTTCTGTAAAAGAAATGAATAACACATTTATGTTGCTTAATTAAAACTTTTTGTTTTGTTTTTTGTTTTGTTTTAAAACAGCTATGATGGTTTGCTTGTATTTGCTGAATTTCCATCTGTGCAATGAAGTTCACCACCTTCATTTTCTCTGTCAATTTGAATTAATATCATTCCAGTTAAAAGTAAATTAATGTTAAAAAACACACACACACAAATCCAGCATAATCTTTTATTTTAAATTATTTGGCATGATTATCTCTACATAAAACATGTTTTGATTTCCCTGAAGATGGAGGCAGATTAGGAAGAAGATCTACTAACCTACTGCACAGACCAAACTTGTATTACTAATAAATTATTGAAAAATCATCCTGAATAACCAACTGAAGACTAGCTGGAGAAAAGCCTTATAACAAAGGACTTACTGAGGAGACCACATGAAATAGGAGGTGTAGAGGCTCAACACACCTGTCCTGACACTCAGGGACAGCAGCTGAATTTCCAGAGGGATATATCAGCTGTGAGCGGGACCCCCTAAGTGTGGATTTTAAACCCCAAGCCAGGCTCCCTAGCCCAGAGCATCAGAACTTGGAAAGGTACCCACATAATATATGGCTGTGAACAGCAGCAAGCTTTCTGTCTGCCAGGAGAGATGGCTAGAAATGCAGGCACCCTCTTAAAGGGCCAACACAAAAAAATTTGTTTGCAGCCAATCACCCTGAGCTCCAGGGGAGGGAAGGCAGAGAAAACTAGAGCTGCCTGAGGAGACTGAGGTGGTGTCTCTGGGTAGAGAGCTGAGAGGTTAGCCGCCAGGATCGCTGTTCTCAGTCATTCCTCCATATTGCAGAGGCCGTTTTTTCAAGCAAAGTATTTCCCTCCATGCAGCATCAGCGTGGGGGGAATTAATAGCTTCACCCATTACAATCCCTCTCACCTCACCCTGTGCCCCTTAAACCCTGCTAAAGAGTATAGCTGGAGGCTCCTTAAGTGACTGAGTCTAGCAGAGAGCCTGCAGGCAGAGACAGATCTCTGGTGCTTTGAGAATTTTGCTGACTTGGCCTTGGGCCTGCTGCTAGTAAAAGCAGACCTTGGTTCACAGCTTTGTCCTTTCCACATGCACCCAGGCCACATTTAGGGAGCCACAAGCTGTGGATCACTGATAGTTCTGAACAGATTGCCCAGAGCCAGTCACAGGCAACATCTGACATTGGCCTAGACCAGAGTTTATCGGCAAAGAAGCCAGATCAACCTGTTATGTCACTTCTTTGATAAAAGCTCAATGACTTTCCAAATGAAGATGAAATCTTTATATTGCATCCTACTACTGATCTCATCTCTTATCTCTGACTCTCTAGTTTATTATCTTCAAGGCACTCTGACTTTCCTCTTTGATCATGTTTTGCACTTATCATTTCTTCTACCCAGGGTTCGCTGTCTCTCTCTCCACCCCCCTCTTGCTGTCTTGCTTCTCAAATTCCCACATAGCATTCTTTCTGGACTCTCTGACCACTTTTATTTACCCCGCCCCTATTCTCTGATACTTTTGATCTCCCTTTATTATTATTAGTTCTTTACCATAACACTTATCATCAATTTACATATTATACATATATTTGTTTATATACTGTTGTCTATTAACCCTCACAAAAATATAATACCAACAGTTAAGGGACTTTAGTTATTACATCCTCAAGAACTAAAATAGCACTCGACACATAGTAGGCACTCATTATATATTTATTGGATGAATGGGTTACTTTCTTCTCTACCGTATGAAGGTAAGAATTCTAAGTTACAGGATGTCAGTGAAGCTTAAATTATACCCTTGTTACAGGATGGATGATCAGCGGATATTAGTTCCTTTCACTCTTGGAATTGCTTTAGATTTATATTTTATGGATATTTATCAGATATATATCTATAATGGTTCTTACTAATTATCACAAATTTGGTAGGATTTCAAGCAATGTTTAATTAGAGAGACATTCTTTCTCTCCTACAACATAATTTGAAAAATATCTGCTGCAGTTACCTATATGCTTGGGCAGGCTTCTTTCTGTATTTTCTGTGCAGTGGTCACGGAGAGATTTTACTCTTTGATTGACTTAATTTTACCAAAAGAGAAAAATTAAAAGTCTCATAATTATTATTATTTTTTTCCTGTGATTTGTTTTGTGGTTGTTCATTTATTTTTAATGATTGTCAAAATTATTTATGGTCAATGAAGAGTGGGTTTTTTTTATACATAATACATGTACTAGAGTGTGGAGTTGACTTACAGCACTTCTCACTCCAGATAAAACCATTTGAACATAAACTGAGATTACATGTCTGAATAGAGAAATTTGTCATTTAAGATATCTATATAATGCTTACTCTTCCTTTTGTTATATATTGTGAACCTAGTCTTTCTCTTCTATTTCTGTGTCCTATGATTCATTTTAACTGTTTGAAATGAAAACAAAATGTGTTCTTCAATTTAGGATCATCAAAATTGAGAATATATATTTATTTAACAGTAAAACTTACTTTTCCTGTAAAAGGGCCAATCTACTTAGTATTAATAAGAAAACATTGTAAATTAATTTTCTATTTACTTTCATATATTCCTTAAATAATTTCTATCTTGAGTGGAGGATATGAGTAAACAATTTCACAAAATAATACTTATGTGCCTGATAGCTGTCATAATATTTGAACATAGTATTTAATCATGTATTTATGTGTTACCACTAAAAGGGAAAGATGGATATAATTTGAAGACCACTACTCTAAATGATCTATCTACAGTACCTGACACACAGTATATATTCAGCAATTATTTGTTGTATTGAATTGGAATCATTTTTTTTTCTTGTTTTTCTTTCTGCCCTCTAAAACACTGGGTTGTACTACTAAAAAAGAACCTATAGCCTCTTGTATTTATGTATTATTTCTTAATCAATTAGATATGTGTTTGTTGCATAAATCCTTAGTGTGTTGTGAATTTAGAATGATAAATTGAATTAAAAATTCCCCTTGCCTTTAAACAATGTATATTCTGTTAGAAAGAAAAGGAAATTATTCTGTATAGCAAAATAAGATAAAATGAAAAAATAAAATAAACAAAATGAGAAGACAACCTAGGGAATAAGAGGAAATATTTGCAAACCATATACTTGACAAGAGGTAATATTCAAAATATGTAAAGAACTTATATAACTTATTAACAAAAATAACAAATCTCATTCAAAATAGCCAGAGGAACTGACTAACATTTTTCCAAAGAAAACAAACAAATAACCAATAGTATGATAGGATGTTCAACATCACTAATCACCAGGGAAATGCAAATCAAAACAAAAATGAGCCCAGCTGGGCATGGCTCAGCAGTTGAGTGTCGACCTAGGATCCAGGCAATCAGGGTTCGATTCACGGTCAGGGCACATGCCCAGGCTGCTGACTCGATCACCTGTCAGGGGCGTGCAGGAGGCAGCCGATCAATGACTCTCTCATCATTGATGTTTCTCTCTCTCTCTCTCCCTCTCCTTTCCTCTCTCTGAAACCAATAAAGATATATTTTTGAAAAATTGCATTAAAACAAAAATGAGATATTAGCTAATCCTGTTATAATGGCTATCATAAAAAATACAAGTTATAAGAAGTATTGGTGATGATGCAGTGAAAAGAAAACACTTTTGCACTGTTGGTGTGAAAGCAATTGCTGCAACCACTATGGAAAAGTATGCAGAGTTGTTTTTTTATGTTTTTTTAAATTTATTTTATTTTTGTTTAAAATATTACAGATGTCTCTTTTTCTCCCCAATGACCCGTTCCACCCTGTCCCATCCCCCTCCTCAGTCCCTCTCCCCACCATTGTCCGTGTCCTTGGGTTGTGCATATCTGCATATAAATTCTTTGGTTACTCTCTCCCCCTCCACCCACCCGCCCTCCTCCATCCCTATGACATTCCTCAGTCTCATCTATGCTTCCATGTCATTGAATCTATTCTCTTCATCAGTTTATTAAGTTCTTTAGATTCCACGTATAAGCGAGATCATGTGATGTTTGTCTTTCATTGCCTGGCTTATTTCACTTAGCATAATATTCTCCAGGTCCATCTATACTGTCCTAAAGGGTAAGAGACTCTTCTTCTTTACAGCTGCATACTATTCCATTGTGTAAATGTCCCACAGCTTTTTTATCCACTCATCTACTGATGGGCATTTGGTCTGTTTCCAGATCTTAGCTATTGTAAACTGTGCTGCTATGAACATAGGGGTGCATATATTCTTTCTGATTAATGTTTCAGGATTCTTAGGATACATTCCTAGGAGTGGAATCACTGGGTCAAAAGGCAGCTCCATTTCTAATTTTTTGAGGAACCTCCATACTGTTTTCCATAGTGGTTGTACCAGTCTGCATTCCCACCAGCAGTGTACTAGGGCTCCCCTTTCTCCACACCCTCACCAGCACATGTCGTTTGTTGATTTGTTGATGGCAGCCATTCTGACAGGTGTGAAGTGACACTTCATTGTGGTTTTAATTTGCATCTCTCTGATGATTAGTGACATTGAGCATTTTCTCATGTGTCTCTTGGCCATCTCTATGTCCTCTTTGGAGAAGTGCCTATTCAAGTCCTTTGCCCATTTCTTATTGGGTTGTTTGTCTTCCTCTTGCTGAGTGCTATGAGTTCTTTGTACACTTTGGAAATTAGCCCCTTATCAGATTCATCCTTGGCAAATATGATTTCCCAGACTGTGGGGTTCCTTTGTATTTTGAGGCTGTTTTCTTTTGCTGTGCAGAAGCTTTTTGGTTTGATGTAGCCCCATATGTTTATTTTTTCTTTTGTTTCTCTTGCCCTAGGAGATTTATCAGTGAAAAGTCCACTACGTGGGATGTCTGTGACTTTACTGCCTATGTTTTCTTCCAGGATTTTATGGTTTCATGACTTACATTTAAGTCTTTTATCCATTTTGAGTTTATTTTTGTGTATGGTGAGAGTTGGTGGTCTAGTTTCATTCTTTTGCATGTTTCTGTCCAATTTTCCCAGCACCACTCATTGAAGAGACTGTCCTTACTCCATTGGATACTCTTGCCTCCTTTGTCAAATATTCACTGACCATAATGGCGTGGGTCTATTTCTGGGGTCTCTGTTCTGTTCCATTGATCTGTATGCCTATTGTACCAATACCAGGCCGTTTTGATTACAGTGGCTTTGTAATACAGTTTTAAATCCAGTAATGTGATCCCTCCCACTCTGTTCTTTCACAGATCCCAGCCTCTCGGCACCGGGAGCTCAGGGTGGGAGGGCTCCTCCCCTCCCCCGAGCCACACAGATTCAAGGCTTTCTGAGGCTCAACACAGTGCCTCCCTGTCGGTCCCCGGTCCGTGTGCGGCTCTCAGCGCAGTCCTCCGGTCCCTCACCACTTGGGTGCCACAGACCTTGGGACAGCCTTCCCTATGGTCAGCACCCTGAGCGCTCACGCTGGTGGCAGCTGGCACTAGAGGCTTTGTTTCCTAGGGAGGTGCCGTCCCCTCATCTGGGACTCACAGCTCCCCGGGGTCCCTCTGCCCTGTGCGTGGGGTGCTCCTTCCCTTCTCATCGCTCCCAGCGTGGGATCCCTGCTTTTGGATGGGGGTCCGCACTCCCAAGGGGAGGGAGCTTTGCAGCCTCCAGGCCTCCGGCTCGGAGCCCAGCACAGGCTTCAGGGGGACTCCCCTTTCTTATGCCCCCCTCTTACCAGACTCCGTGATGTTTCCTCAGTGCTCCCCACTCTCACTCCGTCCACTCAGGTAGGTTTCTCTGGTTTTTCCAAGCTGGCTCCGTAGGGTTTTTGGAGTAAATCAAGTTCGTGGCTGGGAGCGGGGCCTCTGCTGCTTCTCACAGGGTCACCATCTTCCCTCCTTTGTCTTTTTTGTTTTTTTTAAAAAGGTCAACCATATGACAGCTTTCTCACTTCTCACTGTATATCCAAAATAAATGAAAATGGGATCTTGAAGCATTTTCTGAACTCCCATGTTCATTGTAGCATTATTCACAAGAACCTGATAAGAAAAATACCAAAGTGACCATCAACAGACAGATAGATAAAGATGATGTATATGTACACAATGAATTATTATTTAGCCATAGAAGGAAGTAAATCCTGACATTTGCAATTACATGGACGAAACTTGATGGCATTATGCTAAGTGAAATAAGTCAAGCAGAGAAAAACAAATACTGTATGACATTACTTACATGTGGAATAAAAAAAAAAGCTGAACTTTTAAAACAGAATATAATGGTGGTTACCAGGGGTTGGGGCCGATGAAAATGGGGACATGCTGTTTTAAGTGTACAAACTTCCAGTTAGAAGATTAAAAAATTCTGGGAAATTGATGCACAGCATTGTGATTCTAGTTAACAATATTGTATTATATAGCTGAAAGTTGCTAAGAAAATAATTCTTAAATGTTCTCACTGATCAGAGAAATTTGTGCCTGGTCTTTCTCCATTCCAGTGGGAGTGGGGTTCTTGGGGTACCACTGGAATAAGAATTTCCAGAGGCCCCCACTGGATAATGAGATGTGGTAGAAAGCTTTATTTGTTTGGAATTACATTCCTCGGTTTGCAAAGTCCAATTTCCTTTAACCCAGTTCTCAGAAATGTGTATCTGGAGATTCAGTAAAGCTAGAAAGCAAGCCAGTGTCCAAAGTTTCCATTCCAAGGGTGGAGCTGGGTTGGGTTTAGCATTAGGCTAGTTGCCATCCATCTGTCTGTTGTGTCAGGTCCACATGGCTGTGAGACATGTGCGAATACAGGAACTTAAATCAAGCAAGTAGCACGAGCTTGAACCAAGAGACAGAACTCCTTTGTTTAGGAGATTAACTATCTTAAACTTGTGCTTGTAGTGGTCATGCCTACTCTGCCAATGACCTGTTTCCAGGTGTGACTGAGAGGCAAGTACCTTCCCTATTTCACCTAGATTTTACTGGGCATGTGTCCCTTCCTCCAATTATCTGTGGGGAATAGACTGGGGAGTGTTAAACTGCAGCTTCCTGGCAAAGCTGCAAAAATGACTATAATATTTGGCCTTCCCTTTGCTTCTTTCCTGTTAATTAATAACAGTAGCACCACAAAAAAATAGAAATGATAATTATATAACATGATAGAGGTGTTAGCTAATGTAGAGGTGGCAAATTTATTGTAATATGTAAGCATCAAATCTACAAATTTTACACCTTAAACTTACATAATGTTATAAATATCCATAAAGCTGGTGGTGGGGGTGAAGAAAAAAAGAAAAATGAATCAGTTATTACAAAACAAACCAATTCTGCGTTAAAACTTGCAAAAGGGCCATATTCATAAGGAAACAGGTAAGAAATTAGAACCCTTTAATAAAACTAGAAAGATATTTTCCCCCTTGAGTGAAGTGGCATTTGTGTTCAGTAACACATTTAAGTTTTAAAAGAACCAACAATTAATGGAGAAACATGTTTGGGGAAAAGACATTCCACACTGGGGAACCATCATATGCAAAAAGGTGAAGATCTTTTGACAGGTTCAGATTAAAGCTATTTTATTTTGGCTTATACAGCAGGTATAACAAAAGTCAAGGTAACAACTATTTGTGGTGTTCCTAAATGACTTGATTTCCAGCTTGGTCAAACCTCAGTCAGATTGCCAATTCTTTTTTAAAATACTTTTTCATTTTTAAATTATTTTTATTTTTCAGTTATAGTTGGCATACATTATTATAGTAGTTTCAGGTGTATACCCAAGTGATTAGACATTATATAATTTGCTAAGTGATTATCCCAATAAATTTCACACCCATCTATTACCATACATAGTTATCAGAATATTTTTTACTATATTCTCTATTATACCCCCATGACTATTCTGTAACTACCAATTTGTACTTCTTAATCCTATCACCATTTTTTCTGTTTGTTTAAAGTAATATTCATTGGAAGTGGTAACTACATTGATTTCAAAAATTTTTTCCAAAGTAACTTGTATTATTTTAGGAATAAAGGTCATGTTTATCACCTTACCCCTACATAGTAAAATAAGTGTGTTTAATAGTGAATAAAAATTTAAGATTCAGAATCATTGACACAATGTTAATAATAAAATTGTGTCATGATAACTTTTTACATGTTTAGTTTTATAAGCAGAAATAGGGATTTAAATATATGTAAATTACAGTCCCACCATACAGGTTTTTAAAGGAATAAAGAAGAAGGAAGGAAGGAAGGAAGGAAGGAAGGAAGGAAGGAAGGAAGGAAGGAAGGAAGGAAGGAAGGAAGGAAGGAAGGAAGGGAGGGAGGGAGGGAGGGAGGGAGGGAGGGAGGGAGGGAGGGAGGAAGGAAGGAAGGAAGGAAGGAAGGAAGGAAGGAAGGAAGGAAGGAAGGAAGGGGGGGGAGGAAAGATACTGCCTATTACTAAAATCAGGATAATAAGAATATTCTCATAAAATTATTTGAGGACTAAATGACTAGAACTGCATTTCTACAGAATAAAGAAGTAAAAAAGGAAAGAAACCACCTAGTATGAGTGATTTTTTTTTTTTTTTCTTTCTCTTCGGTTAATCTGATAAAAAGTATTTTTGTTTTTGTTTTTGTTTTTTCTTTACGTAGCTGGTTTTCTTTGGAAGACACTAGGCTACTACATAAAGTAGGCTTATTGTGCTTTCATTCAATTCCTGCTATTTTCACTTCTGGATTTTATTACCAGAGAAGTGTTCTCTCAAATAAAGCATAACCTGTTAATGTTTATTCGTTCTGTTAATAAACATTTCATCTTTTTTTTTACAGTGTATGCACATACATATATATGTTTGTTTATTGCAACAAATGTTTCTTAAGCATTCACAATGTGCTGGATAATTTGTTGTATATCATGGTGAACAAAACAGACCGCATTTGGAAATATTAATTTTAAAGTTAAACACGTCTAAGACTCAAAAGAGGCATCTATAATGGAGAATCTGTAGGTTCTGGGGGAAATGATGGGAAGCTACTTGGGTGTGATATTTTTGCACTTTTCTCTTTCAACAATGTCATCAACTCTTTCCCCAGTTCAAACTAACTATTAGAAATGATTAATTGACAGTTAATTCAGTGCCAGGGTAGCTAACTACAAGTGCTATCTATGGCTTAGTACTTGTTTTCAGAGATTTTTACAGTTATTTTATTAACATAGTGCTTATCTGTGTAAAGAAAAGAAAATTAATAGGTTGTCTATTAAAGAAAATTAAATTAGTATAATTCATAAAAATAGCTGAAGTGCCCAATGAGAAAATAAAACTAGTTCTAATGAAACAATTTATTCATTTCAAAAAATAAAAGATACCTTTGTTCATCATAGCAAATTAAATGACCCGAAGTATCTACATTTTTAATTCTACTTTGGTAGGCAACTTGTGAAAACTGAAACTAGTCCTTGTTATTCGCTATTGCGATTTGTAACATGACTGTATCTCACACACAAATTCCTTTTTTGGCAAAATTTATACCTCCTGTAATATTTTTCTAGGCAATCAAAAATTTTTTATTTTTTAAAAAAATTTATCTTTATTGTTGAAAGAATTACAAATGTCCCCTTTTCCTCCACTGACACCTTCCACCCAGCACACACTCCCTGCAACAGGCCTTCATAACAGTATTGTCTGTGCCCATGGGTTATGTGTATATGCATATAAATTCTTTGGTTAACCTCGCCCCACCTACCCACACCTTTCCTCTAAGATTGGTCAGCCTGTTCCATGCTTCTATGTCACTGAATCTATTTTGTTCATCAGTTTATTATGTTATTTAGATTCCACATATAAGTGAAATCATGTGATCTTTGTCTTTCTCTGACTGGCTTATTTACCTTAGCATAACATTCTCTAGGTCCATCCATACTGTCCCAAAGGGTACGAGATTCTTGTTCTTTACAGCTGCATAGTATTCCATGGTGTAAATGTCCCAAAACTTTTTTATCCACTCATCTACTAATGGGCATTTAGGCTCTTTCTAGGTCTTAGCTATTGTAAATTGAACTGCTATGAACATAGCAGTGCATATATTCTTTCTGATTAGTGATTTGGGATTCTTAGGATATATTCCTAGAAGTGGGATCACTGGGTCAAAAGGCAGTTCCATTTTTAATTTTTTGAGGAACCTCCATACTGTTTTCTATAGTGGTTGCACCAGTCTGCATTCCCACCAGCAGTGCACTAAGGTTCCCCTTTCTCCAGATCCTCACCAGCAGGAGTCGTTTGTTGATTTGTTGGTGCTAGTCATTCTGACAGGTATGAAGTGATACCTCATTGAGGTTTTAATTTGCATCTCTATGATGCTAAGTGACTTTGAGCATTTTTTTTTTATATGTGTCTTGGCCATCTGTCTATCCTCTTTGGAGAGGTGTCTATTCAGGTCCCTTACCCATTTTTTAATTAGCGTGTTTGTCTTCATCTTGTTGAGTTGTATGAATTCTTTGTACAATTTGGAAATTAACTCTTTATCAGATGGATCCTTGGCAAATATGTTCTACCACAATGTGGGGTTCCTTTGTATTTTGAGGCTGATTTATTTTGCTGTGAAGAAGCTTTTTAGTTTGATTTAGTCCTATTTGTTTATTTTTTCTTTTGTTTCTCTTGCTGTAGGAGATGTAACAGTGAAAATTCCACTATCTGAAATATCTGTAACTTTACTGCCTATGTTTTCTTCCAGGACTTATATGGTTTTGGAACTTGCATTTAGTTCTTTTATCCATTTTGAATTTATTCTTCTGTATGAAGTAATTTGGTGATCTAGTTTCATTTTTTGCATGTACCTGTCCAATTTTCCCAACATCATTTATTAAAGAGACTGTCTTTACTCCATTGTATGTTCTTACCTCCTTTGTCAAATATTAACTGACCATAATGTCATGGGTCTATTTCTTGAGTCCCTGTTCTATTCCATGGATCTATATACCTGTTGCTGTACCAATAACAGGCTGTTTTGATTAAATTTGCTTTGTAGTATAGTTTTATATCAGGTAAAGTGATTCCTCCAACTCTCAAGATTGCTGCACCTATTCAGGGTTGTTTTTTTTGGTTCTATGTAAATTTTTGGAATGTTTGTTCTAACTGCAAAATATGCTGTTGTTATTTTAATAAGAATTGAATTGAATCTAAAGATTGCTTTGGGTAGTATGGACATTTTAATGATTTTAATTCTTCCAATCCATGAACATGGTATATCCTTTCACTTGTTTATATCTTCCTCTATTTCATTTTTCAAAGTCCTGTAGTTTTCCAAGCACTGGTCTTTTATATCCTTGGGTAAGTTTATTCCTAGGTTTCTTATTGTTTTAGTTGCAATGGTAAATGATATAAATTTTTTTAGTTTCTCTTTCTGATAGTTCATTGTTGATGTAAAAATATGCCATTGGATACATTGTTGTTGTATAAAAACTTTTGGATGTTAATTTTGTATCCAGCTACCTTGCTGAACTCATTTACCAAATCTAGTAGTATTTTGGTCAAGTCTTTAGGGTTTTCTATGTACATTTTCATGTCATCTGCAGATAATGACAGTTTTACTTCCTGCTTTCCAATTTGGATACATTTTATCTTTTCTTCCTGTCTGATGTCTGTGGCAAGGACTTCCAGTACTATGTTGCATGATAGTGGTGGAAGCAAACAACCCTGACTTGTTCCTGTTTTTAAGGGAAATGATTTTATATTTTGCCCATTGAGTATGATGTTGGCTGTAGGTTTGTAATATATGGCCTTTACAATGTTGAAGTAAGTTCCCTCTATTCCTATTTTGATTAGAGTTTTTATTAAAATTGGGTGCTAGATTTTCTTGAATACTCTTTCTGCATCTAATTGATATGGTCATTTGATTTTTGTCCTTTTTTTTATGTTATGTATCACATTTATTGATTTGTGAATATTGTACCATCCTTGCATTCCTGGAATAAATCCCACTTGGTTGTAATTTATGATCTTTTTAATGTATTGCTGGATCCAGTTTGCTAGTATTTTGTTGAGGATTTTAGTATCAATGTTCATCAGGGATATTTGCCTCTAATTTTCTTTCTTTGTAGTGTCTTCTTTATCTGGTTTTGGGATTAGGATAATGTTGGCTTCATAAATAGAGCTTGAGAGATTTCCCTCCTCTTGAATTTTCTGGAATAGCTTAAGGAGCATAGGTGTTAAGTCTTCTTTGAATTTTTTATAAAACTTGCCTGTAAATCCATCTGTTCCAGGACTTTTATTTGCTGAGAGGCTTTTTTTAAATTCCTGCTTCAATTGCATTAGTTGTTATTGGCCTCTTCAGGTGTTCTGCCTCTTCCTGATTCAGCTTTGGAAGATTATATGTATCTAGGAATTTGTCTATATCATGCAGGCTGTCCAGTTTGTTGGCATATAGTTGCTCATAGTATTTTGTTTCAATTCTTTGTATTTCTGTTCAAATCTTTGTATTTCTGGGGTCAGTTGCTCTACCACCTTTTTCATTTCTGATTTTATTTATTTGGATTCTTTCTCAGTTTCTTGGTGAGCCTGGCTAAAAGTTCATCAATCTTATTTATCTTTTCAAAGAACCAGCTCTTGGACTCATTGATCTTTTGTATTTTTTTTTTTAGTCTCTATGTCATTAATTTCTGTTCTCATCTTTATTTTTTCTTCCTTCTACTTCCTCAGTTTTTTTCTTGCTGTTCTCTTTCTAAATCTTTTAGTTGTGTTAAATGGTTTAGTAGAGCTTTTTGTTGTTTCTTGAGGTATGCATGTAGTGTTATGAACTTTCCTCTCTGGACTGCTTTTGCTGTGTCCCATAGATATAGGGTTATTTGTTCATTCCAGGAAATGTTTGATTTCTTCCTTGATCTCATTGGTAAGCCAACCATTGTTTATTAACATGCTAGTTAGCCTCCACATGTTTGAATACTGGTTGATTTCTAGTTTCATGGCATTGTGATCTGAGAAGATGCTTTATATGATTTCATTTTCTTGAACTTGTAGAGACTTGCTTTGCTCCCTAACATGAGGCCTATTTTTGAGAATGTCCCATGTGCACTTGAAAATAATGTGTATTCTGCTGCTATGGGATGAAATGTTCTATAAATGTCAATTAAATCCATTAGATCTAGTGTGTCATTTACATTCTCTCTTTCCCTGTTGCTTTTTTGTCTTGATGAGCTATCCAATGCTGATAGTGGGGTGTTAAAGTCCCCTACAATGATTGTGTTGCTATCTCCCCCTTAAAGTTCCCCAAGACATTTTTTATATATTTAGGTACTCCTATACTGAGTGCATATACATTTATAAGGATTATTTCCTCCTGTTGGATTGATCCCTTTAGTATTATGTAGTAACCATCTTTGTGTCTTGTTATGGTCTTTATTTTGAAGTCTATTTTGTCAGAAATAAGAATTGCTACTCCAGCTTTCTTTTCCTTTCCATTTGCATGAAATATTTTACTCCATCCCTTCACTTTTAGCCTGTGTCTTTTGTCTCTTGTAGACAGCATGTATTTTGGCCATGTTTTCTTATCCACTCAGCTGCCCTATGTGTTTTGATTGGAACATTTATTCCATTTAGATTTAAGGTTATTATTGATATATACTTACTTAATGCCATTATTTTCCCTTTTTGATGTACCTTTCCCTCAATATTTCTTCATTTTAAATCAGTCCTTTTAGCATTTCTTGCAATGCTGGTTTGGTGGTACTGAAGTCCTTTAGCCTGCTTTTGTCTGGGAAGCTCTTTATTTCACCTTCAATTTTAAATGACAGCCTTACTGGGTAAAGCATCTTGGTTGCATGTTCTTGCTTTTCATTACTTTGAGAACGCCATGCCACTCCCTTATGGCCTAAAGTTTTTCTGTTGAGAAATCTGCTGTTAACCTTATGTGGGCTTCCTTTTAGTTCACTGCTTGTCTCTCTCTTGCAGCCCTTGATATTTTTTCTTTGTCCTTAACATTTGCAAATTTAATTATGATTTGTTTTAGAGAGGGTTTCTTTGTTTTCCTCTTTTTTGGAATCCTCTGTGGTTTCTGAACCTGTTTGGCTATTTCCTTCACAAGCATAGGGAAGTTTTCTGTCATTATTTTCTCCAACAGACTCTCTATCCCTTGTTCATTTCCCTCCCCCTCTGTTACCCCTATGATGTGAATGTTGTTTTGATTCATATTGTCCAAAGTTCCCTTAAACTGTCCTCATGCTTTTTAAGTGTTTTTTACTACCTTGTCTTCTAAGTGACTTATTCTATCCTCTGCTTCACTGAGCCTTCTTTTAATTCCTTACAGCATATTCTTGACATCAGATATAGTATTCTTCATTTCCGCCTGGATCTTATTTATCATATCTATAACTTTTTTTCATGCTGATAAAGCTTTCACTAAGTTCCTGGACCTTCCCATTAAGTGTCTTGTGGTTCTCATTCATTTCTTTGAGCATTTTGATAACCATTACTCTAAACTATTCCTGATAACTTGTTTACCTCCATCTCATCAAGGTCTTTTACTGGTGATTTTTCCTTTTCTCTAGTTTTGGGGTTGTTTCTTTGTCTACTCATTTTTGTGACACTTAGTGTTTTTTCTGTATATTAGAAATATTTGCTGTCTCCCAGAAAGTATATCTTGTGGGGTGGGATTTTGTTGTGTATGTCCCATGGGACCCAGAGTTGTGTTTTCCTTATACTTCTGAGCTATTTGCTCTAGGTATGTCCCTTTTATGGGTGTTCCTTTTGTGGATTCTTTGGGCTCTTCTGTTGAGATTGGGTCTAGATTGTTGTTGACCCATTCATGGTAGGACTCTTCTCTCAAGGTGGCTTACTGTGAGGCTCAGCTACAACCATGTCATGTGAGCTATTGTACAGGTGCTACCAGATCAAAAAGAAACGACACAACCAAACTGTGAGGAAACAAACAGTAACTTAAAAAATATACCAACAGTCACAAGGAAAACAACCCAAGGGAAAATAAAATTGGGAGAGCAAAGGAAGAACACAAATGCTAAAGGAAAAAAGAGAGAGAAAAGTATGTTATTCCTAATAGTAAATAATAATAATTAAAATTAAAAGTAAATAATAGAGAAGATACTGGGAGACAAAAGGGGTAGAGAAAATTTTCTGAAAGGAAAGAAGGGAGAGCAAAAAAAGTGAGAGTAAAAAGTAGCAATAAGAATGTGGTTGAAAAAGAAAAAATAAAAATAAAATAAAAAGACAAACACAAAGAAACAAAAAAACAGAAGACAGAGAATAAAAGAGATGAAAAAGAAAAAAAAAAGTATATTATGCCAATGGAACAAGCAGAGAAAGAGGTAAAGCAAGGGCAGGGAAACAGGCCAAAAAGAAATATAGAGTAAACCATAGAGAAGAGGAATAAACTTATTGGTTATAATGATCATATCCCAACAATAAAGCAGAGAATATCAAGGAAATCTTGATAATAGAACAAAAAGCAAAACAAATAAAAACAAAACAAAAAACAAGCAAAACAAGACAAAACACATCCTAAAATAATAATTAAAAAATAAAAAATAATTTAATTTTTTTTTTTAATTTTTTTCTTTTCCCTCTTTTTCCTAAAAACAAAACAAAACAAAAAGTCAATCATATGAGCTTCATCTAGGTAGCTTATGTTGTCTGGGCCTCACTGTTTTGCATGTTAATTTCAGGTCTCCTGGGAAGTACTTATGTGTCAGCCAATGTCAGGAGCTACTTAGGTCTGGCTCTGGTGTCCTTAGGTAGTTGGCTTATTTGAGGCTATCTGTGGACCACCTCCACCTGTCAGCTATTTTGCCTCCCCCTTGTGGTTTTCTGGTCTTACTCCAGAGTCTTCTGAAGAGAGTCTTTAGGATGCAGGTCTACTATTCTCTGTCTAGTATTTCTCAGGCTATTGACCCCCTTACTTAGAGGTTTTGCTGTCAGGCACTCACTGTGGGCATGTTTGTCTTTGCTTCAAATCCAGCTCCTCAGTCTTTACCATATCGTCCAATTCTAGTTCCCATCCAATGGCCTGCTGCAGTTTCAGGTTGATTTCAGTCTGTTCTTTTCTGTATGGGCAGTTTCAGCAGCCTAACTCAGTGGGTATGGTTAAAAAATACTCTGGTGAACATATTGCTTGCCCAGCTCCCAAAAGGAGTTTTAAGCTTTTCCTCCAGTTCCCAAACAATAGTTCCTGAGATTCTTACTCTTGTATTGTCATCCTGTACACTGTTCTCCCTTCTCCCTCAAGATTGTGCCATGCAGGGGATATCTGGGGCTTCAGTGAACTGAACCAGCCCCTCTCCCTATTGGGGGTGGTCCTCCTAGCCTGTACGATAGGTAGCCATGCTTGGTGCTCTGTCCCTTCTTTCCCATTTCTGGTTGGCTGATGTCACAGGTCACTCAGTTCAAACTCTCCACAATGCAGACACAAATCCCAGGTTTCACTGGCCTGTCTCCCCAATACAAACCAGTAAGGTGGATGCCCATTCAGCAGTAAAAAATGCACAAAGCAACAAACAAACAGAGAACTTGCCTGGTGAGGTCCCAGCGCCACTGTGCCTCGAAATTAAGCATGAGGTGTTACAATGTCAGCCCCTTGCACGCCTCCTGCAGAGCTGATCTCAATAAAGCTAGGGCATCTCCTTGCATGCTATCCAGTCTCTCTTCAGAGCAGGTCAAAAATCTCTGATTCACCCACTAGCAGCTCCAGTGGTTGGAGCCCTGCTGGCAGCTCCAGTCCCTCTCTCGTGGCAGGAGGGCTCTCTTCCCCTTCCCCATGCCACATAGTTCAAATGCTTTCTGGGGTTCTACATAATGCCTTATAGGAAAGCAGAGAGTCCCTTTAGGTTGCTGCTGAATGCAGCCCTCTGGCCCCTTTCTGTTTGGAAACCACACCCTGTGGGACAGGCTGTCCTTTCCTACAGTCAGTACCCAGGGTGAAACTCTTCTGTCCTGGCTGCTGCCATTAGGCATGTTTTTTCACTGGGAAGGTGCAGCCCCCTCCTCTCAGGCACACTGTATCCCTGGCTCCCTCTGCCCACTGTGCACAGGCTCTCCTTCCCTTCTCCTTTGGTCTGGGTTTGAGATCCCAGATTTTGTATGCCTGTCCACACTCCGAAGGGGAGGAAGCTTTGCAATCTCTAAGCCTTGGGCTTTACAGCCCACCACTGGCTTCAGGGGGGGAGTCTCCATTTCTATCCCCCCCTTACCAGACTCTCTGATGTTTCTTTAGTTCTCCTTACTCAAAATATGTCCATTCAGGTATATTTCTCTTATTTTTCCAAGCTAGCTATGCAGTATTTTAGCTGTAAATCCAGTTCATGGCTGGAAGCAAGAGTGCTCTGCTTCTTGTCAGAGTGCCACCATGTTCCCTCTCCCTGGCAGTCAGAAGTCTAAAATACCAAGTTAAATATTGCAAAATTATGAAAACAACTGAGTTGAAAGTAAATTTTAAACGCTTTTCAGATAAATATTGCTGAATCCTCAAATATATTTTTGGGTTAGTGTTTAATGGCTTTAGAAGTAGTACTGGATTTTCCCTAAATTACAATTTAGGTTTGCAGGAGTTATGAAAACAAATTCTTTTTTCCAGATTCCCAAACAGCCAAGCACAAGAAATACAAAAAGGCAAGGGATGTTAAAATCCCTGCTCACCACAACTTAATAGTCTGATTTGCTTCTTAAATGATCATTATAAAAACAATCCAGCTTGTGTAAAGTATCGCCATTTTTCAGTCAGATTTTCCTCAGATTGCCTGTACCTAAAGGAAAATATACTGAAAATACATTCAAATTAAAGTAGTTAAATCTGCAAAAGAGTCAATAATAAAAATATAACTTTGCTTGATTTTCTAATACAGCCTACTATTTTTATGCAAGGTTTGGACAACCAAAAATTATGGAAATATGCCAACCAAAAGTTGTAGAACTATGACCATTAAATGTACCAGCTTGCTGTCGTTCACCACATTGTAACTGTATTTTCTTTTAGCAAAGTGGAAATCATGGTGCTCTACTATCATGAGCTTGTTACAAAAATTTCCGAGGAAAGATGTTACTTATGCTCATGGTACAAGATATATGTAGGCTGTCACATTTTTTTTTTTTTAATATATCTTTATTGATTTCAGAGAGAGGGTAAGAGAGAGAGAGAGAGATAGAAACATCAATGATGAGGCAGTCCTGCACGCCCCCAACTTGGGGTCGAGCCTGCAACCTGGGCATATGCCTTGACCAGGAATCGAACCCCAATAACCTGAATCCTTGGTCGATGCTCAATCACTGAGCTACTCCTGACCACGTGCATTCTTTGAAACTGTTATGCAAAAGATTTTTATGTAGTCTATAATTTTCCATGATAATTTTTTTATTTGTGTAGCTGGTAACACCAACATGCCAATTTTATCAGTGTTGAGGCCTTACAGACACTTACGCATGTCATCATTTTCCATTTTATTGCAGGTCCTTATTTAAACAAACCTTGCTATCTGGTTTATCAATACCCTAACCTGGATAGTGATTTTTTGTCATATTAAAACTCAATATACAGAATTGCTGAAATAAAATGTATAAATTAAGAAAAAAATTGAAAACATATTTCTGTAAATATACATAAATGAGAGGTTTTCTTGAAACTATTTAAGAATGATTTGCAGAAGCACTGAATCTGTTAGGCCATCTACTATTTTCGAGTGCAGTTCCTTGGTCTCTAAGTATGTATATTAGGGGGAGATTTGTTTCAGAGGTTCATTATTTCAGTATATATTCATTTAGCATCTTTGTCCTCAAAAGGCCCATAACTTATATCAACAGAGAAATGTAATTTTACATTTATTATGTAGCTGGAAAAAAACTTTGGAGGTGATTGCACAGAGTGGCCCCAAGAAGGCAGACTCACTGTGCCTCAATTGGGACAAAGGGAGGCTACACAAAGGAGGAAATAGAATGTGAAGTAGTGATGTAAAAATGCCACTTGACTTACCAGGGAAGGAGTAATTTAAGAAGATAGAAGGCACAGGCTTAGAAATATACTTAACCATCTACCTCAAATTATTGAAAAGCATATCAGGGGATTAAAATATAAGATTTAAAAAAATTTGGCTAATTGAAAAAGTAGGGTTGAAGAAACTGTCAAGGAAAAGGAAGCTATGAAAAAGGGAGTAAAATAAAATATCCTCCTTTCATGATGTTGTTGTTACTTGACATTTGATTAATTAGAAAAGAGTTTCAGCCTGGCTGGGTGTGGCTCAGCGGTTGAGCATTGACCATTGAGCATTGAGGATCCAGGAGATCGGGGTTCGATTCCTGATCAGGGTACATCCCTGGGTTGCAGGCTAGGCAGCCAATCAATGACTCTCATCATTGATGTTTCTATCTCTCTCTCCCCTTCCTTTCCTCTCTCTGAAATCAATAAAGATATGTTTTTTAAAAAAGAAAAGAGTTTCAGAACACAGCATCCCTAATATGCCACTCTGGCATATTGAGTACCTTGAGTTAAAGGCACTTGAAAAACAACACATGAAAGGAAAACACTGACCTTACACCTTCCCTAAACCAGAAGGAAGGTAATATTCTTATCAGGAAGGATGGGAAGTTGAGACCAAGAGGATTCTATACAAAAACCTTATTAAAATAATTCTTACCTTTATTTACCTCTCAACATAGGTTATTTTTCCACAATTGCCTTTTTTTGTTCATTTTGTCTAAAGGACTTTGGTTTTGCTACTTCCTTAGGTCTTCATTTCCTTGTGAAGGCTTCTGGGACACATAAAACTGGTATTAAATAAATTTGTATGGTTTCTCCTGTCAATTTAATTCTCAGGCCTATCCAAAATCCTTAAGACTATGGTAGAGGTTAAATTTTGCCTCCCCTACGAATATAAGGATATGAATATGAGTTTTAGAGCCATGCTGTCTCTGGTTCTCATATTTAATATTTTTGTAAACTTATGTAAATTATTTAATAGTGTAACCTCCAGTTAATCAATGATGCATAAGTAATTACATTGGGCTATTGTGAATATTAAAAGGGATAATGAATACATCTATTATCATAATGCAGAGTCCTGCTCCTGATTAAAAATCTGTGTGTGACTTTCGAGGTCTGGCCATAGGCAATTATAAAGGTTTTATCTGGCAGGCCTCATGGGGAAAAGCTGCCCTCTTCATATCAGACTTGGTACACAACTAGTGCATTACAATCTCTAAGAAAAAATGCAGTCAAGGACTCAAGGTCCCTGAGCTGGTCCTGCTCTTATACATATTTGCATTCCGAGCCCTTATTCCTCAGTCTCTTCATGTGAGTTCATGGGCCTAGGTCCTCTTCAAGTGCCTCTGCAGAAGCCTTCATATGTGCGTGGGGGGGGAGGGGGCTTGAAAACAATTTCCCCGCTCTAAGTACCCAGTACTTTTTCACCGTGAGCCATAAAGCTGCTGGAGCCTTTTGTTCTGGCCGTCCTCAACAGTGAGGTCACCGCCAGGTCTGTGTGAATCCACCTGATCCTTTACCTGCGTGCCATTCCGTGGGGAATGAAAAACAGGGGGAGTCACCACTGACTCTAGTTTAGGCTCTTGCTTAGACGATCAGAGTAAGTGAATAAAGGCTTAACTCAATTTTGGCTTTTGTCTAATAGGCTGCTCAGACACCTGGTAGTTGAGTTCCCAATTTCTCTCTCTCTCTCTCTCCCCCTTCTCTCTCTTCCTTCCTCTCTCTTGCTGTCTCTCTCAGCTCAGATCCTGACACAGTAAATATTCCTCCATGATTAAACTTAAACCCAGGAGAAACACAGAGTGTGAGGCCCGCATCAATAAATTAGAGCTATAAGAAATACAGAGGTAAGCATTACAGGTATCTATTACCTGGCCATTATATTTCCTGAGGAAATGTCTTGAAAATGAATCACCTACTCCAGAGTAGAAACTCAGTAGGAGATGCAGTAAAAAATAGAATTTGAAATTCCTTCCTTGAGATAGAGCATTCCTGCCCAGTTACTGTTAGAACCTTCGTAATCTTTATTGTCAACTTTTCTATTTTCAGTGATCTAATTGTCAGGGCCTGTCTCAGGCAATCTGGTATTTAATCAAAAGTCAGTGTATATGCCTTTAAATCAATGATTAATGCTAAAGTGGATATTGGATGTTACCTTAGTATTAGAATTCAGCTAACTCACAGGTTAATTATAATTTTGTGTGTTTCTCCTGGGAACACACACTTCTATCCAGAATTAGATATCTATGAATAAAATGTTTTATTTTTTTTTAATCCAAGTAACATTTCCCTCCCCCCGAATTAATCAGAAATAATGTTGCATCATTTATGTATACAAATACAAAAATAAACAACAGCAAAATAATATGTGTGTTTGTGAGTTATAATATACATTGCATATAATCAGACATACATACACACCTTTATGTGTGTGTGTGTGTGTGTGTACAAAGTAGCCCACACTCACTTACATACCTATGTATTTTTATAGTAAGACATGTATTTTGGTAATATGAAATATTTCAAATTGTAAAACATTTATTTTCTGGTTGTATATTTAACACTTGGTCCCTCTATATTGATGCAAAAACCAACTGCACCATGATCTGCAAGTAACAAATGTAATTAAATTACACAGACCATGTTGAATACACAATGGAGTTATGAAGTGCAAATTCAAGTTTAGAAGAGAAAGCTATTCTTGTAGTATTTTAAATCAAATCTTTAGGGAAACAAAAGCAATCAGAGGAAGCCAACCATTTTGCCACATTAGAAATGTAAACACAAATATACACAGTTAGAATATATAGAGAGAGATGGCAAAGGTGCATACTTCCTTAAACTAATAAATACTACACATTATACATATGCTATGAATATCACATTATATTTATCTTAAACCAGAAAACACTATATACAGCACTGTATATCAAATACTCTTACTACATATAATATATTCAGATAGAATTCCCAAATTTTGCCATTTGTATATACTATTACCATAAGAAACATGTGCAATTATGTAAATCAACTCAGGAAGTTACCTACTATCTGAAACTCTGTAAAGCTTGTTATTTACCACCATAAGCACTTCAGTCAAAGACTTTCATGCCCAGAAAAAAGGACATGAAGTTTTCAGGTTACTTTGTACCCAAAGAAATATGGTCATATGATATTGTACATAATTACCTAAAGTGCTATTACAAACAGAAAAAAAAAAGTGCCTCTCAGTTCAAGCTGAGTAATCAACTCAAAAAGAAAAAATTACGGTGAATCCAACATTGAAAGTTCAAATACTAAGAACAAGTCTTCAACAATCAGCAAAAATGTAATAAAGCTAGCATTTTCTTTCATTATAACAGCTATTGATATTTAAATGAATCCAATAAAAATTAAAGCATGACATAATTCTGTTTTACACAAAACCTGTACAGATCTACACTCAAGAATGGACCTATTAGTTCTTAGTACCTTCTGAAATAAGAGGAGATGCTCTCTCTATAACATAAATTGGCAATGTCTTAAGGCATGGGCCAATTTAGAAAAGAACTACAACTGTTATAAATTTGTTGCCCAGGGGAGCTTATGTCATAAGACTAAAGCCATTCATTCCTTAAAGGAACTCCTAAAGATCACATAGTATTTTATCCATTAAAACAATGCTAAACTCTATAGTAAAGAAAAGACAGTCTTTTCAGTACATATATTTTCTGTCAAACTTAAATTGGTATTGTATATAGGCTAGGCAGAAATTTCATAAGCTTTAAAAATTGTATTTTCTTCTAACATGAAAGCAACAAAGATAACTTCTCCAAATATCTCAATGCACACACACATACATATACACACATATATTTATTAAACAGCAACAATGAAATTTATTACACATTTAAATAACAAATATTGTCTATATATATAATTATATGCATATAAAATATTTTAATTCTTGCCCGGCAGGGCATGGCTCAGAGATTGAGCATCAACCTAGGATCCAGGCGATCGGGGTTCGATTCCTGGTCAGGGCACATGCTTGGGTTGTGGGCTCGATGAATGACTCTCTCATCATTGATGTTTCTATCTCTCTCTCTCTCCCTCTCCTTCCTCTCTCTGAAATCAATAAAGATATATTTAAAAATATATATTTTAATTATTTAGCAAAATTTCCTTTTCCTTCCAATGGCATAAAGTAACATAACATTTTTACTTATCTTTTGTTATATATTAGCTTTAATAACTCTTAAAAAATGAAAATTTGACAGATAAGAAACTAAAGTATAATATATGGTCAGGCCACCAATTAATAAGAGCTTATTGGTTGTATTTTATATAATTTAAAAAATGTTTCTGTACTAGGAACAGCAAGATATAACAAAAATAAATTTATTATTCCTTTGGAAATTTCAAATTATTTGAAAAGAAAAGAAACTGTAAAAGTTTGAATAACATTAAATATAAACATTGTATAATTATGTGTTAAAATATAGAACAAAAAAATAGGAACTCAGCAATTACTTTGTATTCAATAGTCAAGGAAGTAACACAGCAGGTCCTTCATTAAAAATGCTGTCGAATACAAGAATGAAAAACTGTAAGAGAAGGAAGATTGAAGAGAAGGGAGGTAGGAAGAAAGAGGGTGAAGAATACAAGCTATTTTAGTTGTATGTTAAAGGATGAGTCACTTAAAAGGATAAACAAAATTATAAAAGTGGTATTTTGGCACTTTAACTAAAACACTGAAGAAAACAGGAGTCAGTACAATATGCCTCTGATACACGTGGTGATCGATTTTTCTGAAGACCTGGGTAAAAAGTAGTAAAAATCAAAGCAGGTTATACAAAACTGTGGCCAGGCTATATTAATAATAATTGTTTTATACTAACAGAAATTTAGGAGATCAAAATAGGCTACTTCTCAGAGGTAAATTATAATTTTATTAGAGAATTATTAAATAAATTCTAAAAGGTTATAATTCTGTTTTAATAAGATTACTTCTATATAGTTTGTAGTGATATTCTTAGCCATAACTGAAAAATACACAGAATAGTATAATGGAAAATAATTGAACTAAATTCAGAAAAGTTGGCTGTGCTCTTCCTTATTTAATAACTCTTTACATTCAATGTCTTCTACTCAAAAGTTGTTTACCTTAGGTAACATCCCTGTGTTTCAGAGCCTCCAACTGCAAAATATAATTTATAACACTACCTATTTCCTAAGGTTGTTTTGTGAATTAAATTTGATAATTAATGTAAAGCATTTGGAATTTAGAACATGACACATATCTGGCACATACAAAGACATTAAGTGTTAAGCTAATGCTATTGCTATTCCCATGCATCCCACCACCACATAGCCTTCATTTTGAATATATTTTAAACATTGGCTCAGAACTATTGTTCCATTCACTTGCCTTTTTTCAGAGGAGTCCTTCCTCCACATTCCTATGAATAACACTCAAAGAAAACCAAGCTTGTACCCACTGACAAAGTTGTGGGGAAATCAGTAGTTGTGAAAATTAGTACACATTTTAGGGGAAAAATCAGCAACAGCATGCATCACATGTCAAAAGAGAATTCATATATCTTGACCTGGTATCACTGCATTGGAATTCTAATGAAAATGTGTGGGAGTTTTATGCCCAATAACATACAAGTATTACTTATAAGCTAGTACTGTTGGAAGAATTGAAATGTTATGTAGAAGAATGGTTAATTAAATTTTAAATTATAGTACATCTTCTCAATAAAAAACTATATGCATATTAGAAATGATAATTAGAAAAATTATGAAGCATTATTGAGAAAAATGAATATAATATATTAAGTGAAAAGAGACATTATAATAAGATATTAATGTTCATTACAATGGTAATTTTGCAAAAACATGTATATGCTTAATAAAAAATACCAAAATGGGATGCATACAAAATAAAATATTAGTTTTTTTAACCTAGTGGAACTAATGATTTTTCTTATTCTTTAACATTCTGAAATACCTTATTATTATTTTTTTTTAATTATAACTCCATTTTCCCTTTGTTGCTTAAAAACATAATACTAATTCCATATTACTCTATAAGAAAAATATCAACTTTCTTATCATGTCAGGCAAGGTACATCACCAGTTTGTCACAATCTACTTTCTAGACTCATATTCTAGCATTCTAGTTCATGTGTATGATTTCTGTTGAACAAAATTTCTCATTGTTTTCCAAAATGTAATGCATAGATAGTTCTGCTTTTGAACATAGTGAGTTACAGATTACCATAATTATGATAATGAGTGACAATTGGAGCCCCAAACATGACATTATTTAATGTCTGTGCTTCATTTTTCCTCAGATATAAAATGGGGCAAGAGGTGACAAAAGTATGTACAACACAGGATTAAGAGTTAAGATTAAGAATTAATAAAAACAAAGCACCTAGATCTATGACTGGCACTTAATCAGTACAACATGGGTTTAGGTGTCATCCAAAAAATTGTAAAATTTATTGAACACTTACTCTACTGAAAGCTTTCTGTTGTTTCATTTTTTAAGCAATTCCATGTATGCTTTTATTTAACTTTCTCAAGAATTTTATGATATAAATATCATTATTATACTGATTTATATATGAGGAAATCAAGGCCCACTCAAGTTGAATAACTTACGTGGTGTCAAAGAGCTAAGGACTATGCAAAAGAAATGATTTTTTTTTAATACTGGATATACGTTGTCTTTATTTTTGCTGTTATTATATTAGGGACCGAACAAAGGGCATAGCTAAATTTTCTGACTTTGAGTCCATTTCCCCCCATTATATCATACTGTATTATTCAGCAGTCTGGGCAAAAATGTCACCATAATATATTTGGAAATCGTGTTCATACTAAAGAGATTTTTAATCTATTTATGTTTATTAAATTATTCTCTAATAAAAGTATAGTTAATTGCTATTTTCAGATTTTATTAGGTTAGTGAAAGCTTTAAGTTTCCTGGGTAATGCATGAATTTCCTGTTTTTCAAAATGACAAATTATTTCTGCAAATATGGTTAAGAAATATGGTGCTTTGCCATCTTAACCATTTTCAAATATAAAGTTTAGTGATATTAAGTACATTCATATTGTTGTGCAACATCACCACCATCCATCTCTAGAACTCTTTTTGTCTTGCAAAACTAACTCGATATCCATCAAACAATAACTCCCTATTATTCGCTGCCTTCAGAGCAGGCAACCACCATTCTACTTTGTCTACATGAATTTGACCTACTCTAGCTATTTTATGCAAGTAAAACCATACAGTATTTGTCTTTTTTGTGACTGGCTTATTTCATTTAGTAAAATGTCCTCAAGTTTAATCCATGTTGCAGCATGTTTCAAAATTTCTTTCTTTTTTAAGGTTAAATAATACTCCATTCTGTGATATACCGCATTTTATTTATCCATTGATCCACCAATGGACACTTGGGTTGCTTTCACCTTTTGCTATTGGAAATATGTTGCTGTAAACATGGGTGTGCATATACAGGGTGTCTCAGAAAATGTATACACACTGGTCCCATTTACTTGAACTTGCTGTGACAGGCTCTCATGCATTAGAGAGGTCTTGGAAGATGAGGAGTTTTATTTTCACCAAGCAGGTGGATTGGATGAAGGGGTTTCATAGAATAGCCTCTTTGTTCAACAAACTTCACACCTCTAGACTTTTTTTTAATGGGGATACTTAAAAGATAAAGTCTACCTCACAAAAACAGCAAGTTGTTGAATTGAGAGAAGCCATTGAATGACACTGCACGAAAATACAAAACAAAATTATTCTGTTTTTTTTTCATATATCTTTATTGATTTCAGAGAGAGGAAAGGAGAGGGAGAGAGAGAGAGAGATAGAAACATCAATGATGAGAGAGTGATTGATCAAGCCCACAACCCGAGCATGTGCCCTGACCGGGAATCAAACCCCGATCACCTGGATCCTAGGTCGACACTCAACCTCTGAGCCACGCCTGGCCGGGCACAAAATTATTCTTGATGTTTGCAATTCCATTGCTTTGTGTTAGCAGTGCCTGGACCAGAACAAACCTAAGTTTGAAAACAGGCATTGACAAAACAATTAAACAATGTCTGTATATTCTATTATATTTTGAGAATGAAATGTATTTTCATAAACACTACCTTTATAATTATTCAAAATGTATATTCATTTTTGGGGACTCCCTGTATATATCTATTTGACACCCTGCTTTCAATTCTTTTGGGTATATACCCAGAAGTAAAATTGGTGAATCATATGGTAATTCTACTCTTAATTTATTGAGGAAACACCATATTATTTTCCTCAGTGACTGTACCATTTTACATTTCCACTAGCGGTACACAAGGGTTTGTTTCCTCATATTCTTGCTTATTTACAATAATAATAACAATAACAATTGTTATTTTCTGGTGGTGGTGTTTTTGTGTTATTTTTTAATTTATCTTTATTGATGAAAGTATCACAAATGTCCCCTTTTATCCCCCATTGGCCTCTCCACCTTATACCCTGTGTCCCTCGATTATGCATATATGCATAAGAATTCTTATGTTAATCTCTCTCCACCCATCCCTGCTTTCCCTCTGAGATTCATCATGTGCCATTTATCTTTCTCTGATTGGCTTATTTCACTTAGCATATTACTCTTCAGGTCCCACCATGCTGTCTCAAAGGGTAAGGGATCCTTCGTTTTTACAGCTGCATAGTATTCCATGTGTAAATGTTCAAGAAGATGCTTGATATGATGTCAATCTTCTTGAACTTGTAGAGACATGTTTTGTATCCTAACATGTGGTCTGTCTTTGAAAATGTCCCAAGTACCCTTGAGGAGAATGTACATCCTGCAGCTTTGGGATGAAATGTTCCATTCACCTGATCTGGTGTGTCATTTAGAATCACTGTTTCCTTGTTGAAGTTTTTGTCTGGAAGATCTATCCAGTAAAGTCAGTGGGGTGTTAAAGTCCCCTACTTTAACTATATTGCTGTCTTTCTCTCCTTTAAAGTCCTCCAGAAGTCGTTTGGTTTTTTTGGGGTTTTTTTCAGCCTGTGTGAATTTTTTGTTCTGAGGTGGGTCTCTTATAGACAGCATATATTTGGGTCTTGTTTTTTTATCCATTCAGCTACCCTATGTCTTTTGATTGGGACATTTAATACATTTATATTTAAGGTTATTATTGAAAGGTACTTATCTATTGCCATTTTATTTCTTTATGCCTATGTTTCTCATTCTCTCTATTTCAACTACTTATTATAGCAATCACTTTAACATTTCTTGCAATACTGGTTTGGTGGTGATAAATTTCTTTAGCCTTTTTTTGTCTGAAAAACCCTGTATTTCACCCTCTATTTTGATGATAGACTAGCCTTGGTTTCAGATCCTTGTTTTGCATTACCTTGAACACTTCATGCCACTCCCTTCTGGCCTGTAGAGTTTCTGATGAGAAGTCAGTTGACAGCCTTATGGGGGCTCCTTTGTAGGTAACAGTTTGCTTTTCTCTAATTTCCTTTAAGTTTCTTTGTCTTGAATTCTTGGCATTTTAATTATGATGTGTGTGGGCGTGGGCCTCTTCGGATTCTTCTTGCTTCGGAGTATCTGTGTCTCCTGAACTTGTGTGACTTTTTCCTTGACCAAGTTAGGGAAGTTTCCTGCCATTATTTTATCATATTGGTTCTCTAACCCTTGCATACTTTCGACCTTCTCTGGCACATCTATAATACAAATATTGTTACATTTCATGTTGTCCCACAGCTCGGTTAGACTGTCCTCCTGTTTTTTAATTGTTTTTTCTTTTTTGGGTCTCTGATTGAGTGATTTTTTCCTACCCTATCTTCTAATTCACTGTTCTGATGCTCAGCTTCCTCTAATCTGCTGTTTTTTCCTTCCAATGTATTTATTTCTGCTATGTCGTTCTTAATTTTCTTCATAGTTTCCATATCTTTTTTCCATATCTTTTGAGAATCCTTATAATCAGTATTCTGGAGTCTATATCTGATAGATTGCTTATCTCCATTTTATTTAGCTCTTTTTCTGGAGCCTTCTCTTTTTCTTTCATCTGGGGCTTGTTTTTTTGTCTCCCCATTTTGGCTGCCTCTTTGGACATATTTCAATGTGTTTTGTAGTTATGCTAGGACTCTCAGTCTTTTGGATGGTGTCTGGTGCAGGCCAATGTCAAATGCTTTCTGTGACTGGCTTTGAGTACCCTGTTTGAAGTTTTCTACACTCCACAGCTTCTGGTTTTCTCTGCTGGGGCTGGTTGTGTTTGGACAGGACCAAGATGTACACCAAGGTCTGCTTTCCAAGCCCTGGGTCCAAAAGCAAATCAAGCAAAGACTCAAAGTACCCAGAGGCTGTTATTCAGTCTCTTAATGAGCCTCAGGCTATAGAATCCACATGGTTGAGCCAGAGATTTTCCAGCAGCATAGGGCAATTTCTTGCCCCCCCCCCCAAGGCAAACATTGTTTGAAAGATAAATGTCTGTCTGAGAAAGATATCTTATACCATATGAGGGAATTACTCAACACTGGGGTCCAGATGAATGCCCTCAGAGATCTATTCCCCAAGCCAGCCACCCTAGATTCTCCTCACACTGCTCTAGTCTACTGTGGCCTTCCCTCTGCTGGAGCCCAAGGTGAGTGGCTGCTCAGAAAGCTGTTCATTGGCCCTTTAAGAGGGTGTCTGAATTTCCAGCTGTCTCTCCCTGTCAGACAGAAACCCTGCTGAATTTCAGAGCCAGATGTTATGTGTATACCTTTCTCAGTTTTGGTGCTCTAGGCTGGAGAACCCAACTTGGGGGTTTAGATCCCAGAATTTTTAGTGGGAATCCCCAACAGCTGAGATAGGCCTCCAGACATTCAGCTGCTGCCTGTGGGAGCCCAGCCAGCCCTCTCACTTCCGTACTTCCTGTCAGTCTCTATGCAGTTTTCTGTTTTCCTCCTTGGTTATGAGGGTGCGCTCCAGCTTGTCTTCCATTGCAGTTGATTATTCAGGGTGGTATTTCTATATTTTAGTTGCCTTTCTATAATGATTAATGACATTGAGTATCTTTCTACATACCATTATAATGCCATTTGTATGTCTTCCTTGGAGTAATGTTTATTCAAGTACTTTGCCCATGTTTGAATTGAGTTGTTTATCTTCTCATTGTTGGGTTTTAAGAGTTCTGTATATACGCTTGATATTTATCCCAATACTTAAGGATTTTTATATAGACTGGACATTTCTTCTTTATTAGATATATTATTTGCAAATATTTTCTCTATTCTGTGGTTGTCTTTTGATGTGCAAAGGTTTTTAAGTTTCATGATGTGCATTTTTTTAATTTTTCTTTTGTTATCAGTTGTCTTTGATATATAAGAATTTTTTCATGCTTATATTTTTAACTTATTTGTCTTTCAATCTAGAGTGAGTCCTTCTTAGACAGTTTATACTTAGATAATGTTTTGTGGGTTTTTTTCAGTTGCACTTAGTTATATTTTTTATCCACAAAACATAAAACAAATTTTGTTTTTTCAGTTTTATTGAGGTATAGTTTATAATTAAAAATTGCATATGATGTACAACTTAATGATTTTATGTATGAATACATTGTGAAATATTCATCACAATTAAGCTACTTAACATATCCCTGACTTCACATAGTTACTATTTTCTTTTTTTGTAATGAGAACACTGAAGATATTTGCAAATTTCAAGCATACAGTACAGTATTGCTAATTATAGTCACATTGTTCTACACTTTACACCACAACTTACTTATCTTGGATAACTGAAACTATATTCCTTGATGAACATCTCCACATTTTCCTCCCCCCAGCCCTTTGGTAACCACTATTCAATTCTCTGTTTCTGAGTTGAACAATTTCAAATTCTACATATAATTGAGATTGTGCAATGTTTGTCTTTCTGCATCTGGCTTAGTATCCTCCAGGTTTTGTTGGTGGAAATGGAGATTGGTACAGCCATTATGGCAAACAGAACTTCCTTATGATTCGTCAATTCCACTGCTGGACGTATAGTTAAAGGAAATGAAATCAGTATCTTGAAGAGATATCTGTACTGTTATGTTTGTGTCCAATATTATTCATAATAGCCAAGACATGTAAGCATCCTGAATGTTTATTTATGGGTGAATAAAGAAAACAAATTGATATTTCTTTCTCTTTCTATCTCTCACTCTTTCTCTAAAATCTATTTTTTAAGAAAAGAAACTGTGATATATGTAATGGAATATTATTTATCCTCTAAAAATAATGCAACCCTCCCATTGGTGACAATATGGATGAATATGTAGCACATTATGCTAAGTGAAACACCAAGTCTTTATTATCTTACTTAATATTTGCTATTCTATCTGTAATAGTGAATAGGTTTTCAGGCACAATGTTTTATTTAGAACTTGGATAGTTTTTTATAAATCACGATTCACTTCTTCAATATTCTGAGCATTCATGAAAGTCCCTATGTTGAATCAGCATCATCTTTGGACAAGAAATTTGTTGCAATCTCCTTCACTACTGAAATTTTCAAAAATAATAAATCCACTAATGAAATGTTTACAAAATTTCTTCTTCTAAAAGTGCATATTATATCTAATGATAGGTATAACATTTCAAAGATACCCAGTAGAGTCTTCAGCCTGACCAGCCTACTCAATTCCTGATGATAAGCTACATGGAAAACTAAACCCTGAATACTTGGTTTGGTGATGATACAATTTGAGAAAAATATGTATCATTAGTAATTCATTTCAAAGGTATAATGTCAGACTCTTTAACCCTAAGGTACATGTCTCTATCATAGGATTATGCTTGGCAGGCAACCCAAATGATGGCATCAGTCTGGCAAGCTGTTCTTTCCCCTATACAGGGCTTAGATGGATAAAGCCCTTCTGACTAATTTAATATATCTGCATAGACTCTGTCCTTGAACATTACATCAATTTAAAATTTTATTTGCACTATTCTTGATTTAGTTGACAGATTTGTGTTTTTAAAGGACAGTCCTTAATACTACACTTCATACTTAAAGAAAATGAACTTAAATTCTTCAACTTACTTGACTATTTTTAGATTCTGATGTGATATAATGATTTGTGCCATTTAGCTTGTCTGTACTTTTATAATAGATTTCTAAAACAGTCTGCACCCTGGAATGCTGTCATAAGTTACACATGCCATTTCCTTCACTTACATGAGGAGACAGCAGCAGTATTGATTATCATTCAGTTTAAATAAGTGTTTAAATGTAACCCTTTCCTCGTGTGACAATATGCAATATGAGCCTTGCAAAGGTGGGGCAGAAAGTGCAATTGTTCAACTTATGGAAATATAATTACTGAAATATGGGAAGCATCAACTGGAAGATCACAGTGACACCCACATCTTGGCTGCTGAGGGCGCTAAAACTTAATATCACTGCTCTACACAGCAGAAGAAGATGCATAATTCAAGTCATTCAATCTAATACGATAGATAGAATTGAGCACTTTTAATTTCAGACTTATTTACACTGGCAACAAGTTCTAAAATAAGGGATTACTATTGTTTGAAGCCCTAAAAATTGGTCACCATTTTAAACCAGATAGCTTATCCTAGTTGTTACAAGCCTCCTCGTTACGTTGGTTTTGTTTAAATAGTTTAGCATTAATAGACTTATTTGAGCAAAGGGCATATTTGAGGTTGATGTTGGCTCAGAAGAAGTCAGTTGGGTATGAAATGTTCATGTCTACCTTGAGCATTTGTTTTAAATGGCTCAGAAAAGAAAGAGCTGCAAAATCTATGGCTAATCAAAAGGCGTTGTGAAATTATAGATTAATGCTCAGCCATCTATATCTAGCTTGTTAAAAGAGAGAGATGGAAGCAAGAAAATTAGCTAGTTGACTAACTGGATGATAGGTAGATATAGATAGATGATAGATAGATGATGATGATAGATGATGATAGATAGATAGATAGATAGATGATGATAGATGATAGATGATGATAGATAGATGATAGATAGATTAGATAGATATAGATAGATAGATAGATAGATAGATAGATAGATAGATAGATAGATATAGATAGATGATAGATAGATAGATAGATGATAGATAGATAGATAGATAGATAGATAGATGATAGATAGATAGATAGTTAGATAGATAGATAGATTAGATAGATAGATAGATGATAGATAGATAGATAGATAGATAGATAGATAGATAGATAGATAGATGATAGATAGATAGATAGATGATAGATAGATGATAGATGATAGATAGATAGATATAGATAGATAGATAGATAGATAGATAGATAGATAGATAGATAGATAGATATAGATAGATGATAGATAGACAGATAGATGATAGATAGATTAGATAAATATAGATAGATAGATAGTTATAGATAGATGATAGATGATAGATAGATAGATGATGATAGATGATAGATAGATAGATAGATAGATAGATAGATAGATAGATAGATAGATAGATAGATAGATAGATGATAGATAGATAGATAGATAGATGATAGATAGATGATAGATGATTGATAGATAGATGATAGATAGATGATAGATAGATAGATTGATAGATAGATGATAGATGATTGATAGATAGATGATAGATAGATGATAGATAGATATAGATAGATGATAGATTAGATAGATGATAGATTAGATAGATGATAGATAGATATAGATAGATAGATGATAGATAGATAGATAGATAGATGATAGATAGATAGATAGATGATAGATAGATGATAGATAGATAGATGATGATAGATAGATAGATGATAGATAGATAGATAGATAGATAGATAGATAGATGATAGATAGATGATAGATAGATAGATGATAGATGATAGATAGATAAATGATAGATAGATAGATGATAGATAAGTAGATAGATAGATAGATTAGATAGATAGATGACAGATAGATGATAGATTCTACATACACACACAGCCTCTGAGATTTGTTTCCCATATATGATTAGTTATATAGTACAATTTTTATGACCCTATGTTACATAATATTTTTTACACTGTTTCTTTATTCTTGAAATAATTTAGACTCATAATGTGATACTAAGTTTGATAATTGGTTGTTGTCAATTTTTTTTTTTAATTTATCTTTATTGTTGAAAGTATTACAGATGTCCCCTTATTTCCTCCCATTGACCCCTCCACCCCATTCCGGCCCCCTCCCCAGGTTTTCACCGCAGTATTGTCTGTGCCCATGGGTCATGCATATATGCATATAAGTTATTTGGTTAATCTCTTACTCCCAACCCCATTCCCTCTGAAATACGTCAGTTGTTGCATGCTTCAGAGTCTGGGTCTATTCTGTTTGTCAGTTTATTTTGTTCATTAGCTTCTTTTTAAAGATCTTTCAACATTTCATGTAATGCTTGTTTGGTGGTGATGAACTCTGTTACCTTTTTTTTGTCTGTGAAGCTCTTTACTGACCATCAATTCTAAATGATAGCTTTGCTGGGTAGGATAATCTTGCTTTTTTTTTAGGTCTTTGCTTTAGATTGATAGTTCTAGCCCTATGAGCTGGCTAGTGGCTAGCAATTCCAATCCCTACAGAAAGAGCATAGCTGCTAAAATTATTAACAAAAAGAAAAGAAAAATTATGAATATATAAGTAGCCTATAATTTTGCTGATATAAATTTTAGAGTTAATCAGATTTATTATATTAAGAAAATGTTTCTTCTCTTATTTTCCAAGGCATTATTTCATTTCATCATACAATTCTCCATTATATTTCACAGCCATTCTTGAGGTTTTGTTTTACAGATACTTTTGTCCACAGTGCTGTACTTACTTGCTTTTATGAAGTTTTAAAATGTAAATTATTGGGGTATAGATCATGGGGAACTTTCACCTAAGCCTTCACATAATTTAATTCATTATTTATACTTTGAATATAGGTGCATTTGAAAATTATTCTAGAACTATAAAGCACTACAACCAGGCTATTATGAGTTGCTTTCTCTTTGCTAAACCTTCAGAATTTTTTTTAATCATCTGCAAATCGTGATGATACATGCTATAAATGTTTGAGCACTCATTACTTCCTAAAAAACTTAAATATATTTTGCTCTATATTTCTCATATCAACCTTATGAACAGGATACCTTTATGTTCACTCTACAGGTTTGGAAACTGAGATTCAAGTAAACTTTCTAAAAATCACAGTTTGTAGGAAAGAGTACCAAAAATCAAACCCTGACTTTGATTCAAAAAACTAAATTCTCATTCACTGGATTGTCCTGCTTTCTGGTTCTTTAGTCTGAGTACAAATTACAGAATTTTAATTATTGGAAATGCCAACTACAGAACAAGTTCCATATAATATACAACTACATATATTTGTTCTGCTGACACATAGCATATACTTGATCCATACATGCCTATTCCTTGCTCCTTACAGATGATGTGTCAATGCTCTCCCCCACCCACACCCCTGGAACTGATTGTTTCTGATTGTCAGCAAGTTTTAGTTAAGAGACCATTTAGTGTACTAATTACAAAACCTATTTTTTGGAGCCACTTAAAAATACACAGGTGGTTCTCAAGTGGGGCAACTGTATGCCCCAGAGGACTTTAAACAATGTTTTAAGACATTTTTTGGTTATCACAACTTGGGGTTGGAAGTATATATTTGTTACTTGCCATGGGTGAATGGAGGTCAGGAATGCTGCTAAGCATCCCACATTCCTCAAGACAGTGTCCCCACAACAAAAAATTATCAGGTCTAACAAATGGTGGTGAGTTTGAGAAAACTTGATAGATCCCAATATTGGCTCTGTCTTTCCTAAACTAGGTCATTAGCCCGTTTCAAAGCTTTTCTGAGCCTTGGTTTTATAATCTTTAAAGAAGAGTATGCTGCTGTCTTCCATGATCATAAGGTAGGTGGGAAGAATGATAGGGTAATGTGTGCTGCACACTTAATACAGTGTCAGGAACTAAGCTCTTGGTAAATAAATCATTGCTATTAACATGGGCCACTTATCCCTGACATAGTTGGTATATAGTCTTCATACAAAGTATTTTAATATTTCAACATAATTGAAGGTAAATATAATATTTTTGAAATCAGCTTTCAAATAAGAATGCTTTTAAATTGTTTTTCTAAATATTAAGCCTTTTAATTTTTAAAAATATTCTGAAATAATTTCTAAATATGTGGAAGCTCCATTTGATTATCTGACACAGTAATACATTTATCATGTTTATATTGCAATGTTGTATGTATCAATATGCATAAGCAATAATTACATTTCTCTATTAATTTATCTCTCCATCTGAATTATCTACTATGTTAGTTAATATAAAATTAAATTTGATATGATCTCTAAAATTGCATTTATTTCTTACCTTATTCCTGGAAGATATTAACATTTTCTTTTAAAGGGAAAATAAGTTAAAACCCAAAGCTGAAAATATATGTTGTTTCCATATATGAGGTGTGTATGTTTGCATATATATATGCATATGGGCAACATATATATGCATGTTTGCACTTATATATGTATATAGGTGTAAGAATACTTTAATATGGGCATAAGCAAAAATAAAGCAGCAAATATACTATTTTTCCTGTGTTTAAATTTTTTAATATTTTTTAGGTCTGATGTTTTAACTCTACATATATTATAGACTTCCATTTTTTCTTTTTTTCTTTTTTCCTGACTTTGTATCAATTCCACAGATGTGTATTGATTGCCTAAAACAATGGATTAGGCCTCTGATGGCACAATGACACAGAACTTAGCAATATATATAGTCCCTGCTCTCAAAGAGTGTACAATCTAGTAGGTACTCTGGCAGATGAGGCAATTCAGCACATAAGCTGACAAATAACCATGGTGAGATGTGATAAATGTTGTACAAATTTTACCAAAGCTCAAAGAAGTAATCGATTCTACATGTAAGGACAGGGAAATTTTCTTACAGACAGTTTGAAAACTGAAGAGTAAAACTTAGAAATGGTAGTTAGTTTAATCTTAGTAACTGATTTGCTAAAAAAAAAAAAAAGAAAGAAGAAAAAAACTGACACGGACTTAATTGTTTTCTGAAATGTAAATCTGACTTCCTCAGAAACGTTTTTGTTTGTTAATGAAAGATCTGCATATTATCAAAAAGGTAGATGTCATTTAAAAGTTAAGTGAATTTTTCAAACATATAGATTCTCCTAATATTAAAAAAGCAATCACTTAAACAAGAATCCAAGATTAAAGAAAGTGAACTCATTCCTGCTTTAGATTTACTATGTAATAACTGAAATTGGTGGGGGCAAAAAGAATAATGGAATAATGTTGAACTTGTGTGTTCAGACAGTTGAGATTGCAGTAAGAGGGAAGTTCAATCTCAGAAAACATTTTAGAGCAGTGTCAAGTTTTAGAAACTCAGTAGAGGTGAGGGCCTTAAGGTCATCACCAGGCTTCTAAGGCAGCCTGAACAGATTGATTAGACTCGCCTATATAGCTACAAAGAAAAGAAAGTAAAGAAGTCAGGAAACACTCTATTGTTACAGCATTCTTTTTTCTGTAACCACATATTTCTCCTAATTTGTAGTAGGATCTGGCTCTTAAAGGTTCTAAACTATGCTTTTTGCCTTAGCATCACTTTCCAATGAAATCATCTGATTTAATTTCCTCTTAGGGTATTCTGACAAGGCTGGGGTCTATTATGAAAGACATAAAGTAGAAATATTTGTTATATGACTTGTTCTCTTTTCCTGTTCAACCTGCTCTAATGGGCTAACTGAAACTAATGCCTGTGCAAGCATCCCCTGGGCACAATTGCACCTGTTCTTTCCTCAAACTGACTATTCTTGTGGAAGCTTCATGCATTTCTTTGTTTGGGATCTCTTTTAATTTTCCTGTAACTTACTCATTTTTATGAGATTTTCTGGCCTCTCTATATTTTTTGTATGTCTATTTTGGTTTGCCCTTCATCTCTATTGTTTTTTCCACTTTTACAAAAATAACTCTTCCTTTATTTCTATTTAACTCAAGCCTTTATTTATTCTTGCTCATCTTTTTTTCCCTTCTAAGCTATTTTTGTCTTTTTCTTTTCTATAACTCCCCTTCTCCTCAGCTGCCTCTTTGTCTTTTTTTTCCCATTGTGCAATATATTTCTTTCTCCCCTACTTTCCTTTGTAAAGATGCCTCCTAAAGTCCATCTTTGCTACTTTCATTAATCATTTATCATTGTTCTTATTTGCTTTACCCAAACTATTATTGGTTCTTCTTATTTAGCCTTGTCTATTACCCATTGCTATCAACAAGGAAGAATAGAGAATGACTTATAAATATTTTCTTGCCTTATATTTATTGACTTATGCCATACTTTCATTCTGGCCATTATTATTCACTGTTTTGAACAGAATGGTCATGAGCTGGTCAGGTTTTTTTGAACTCAGGTAAGATGCATAATAGTTTCATCCAGTAACGACCATAAATAATAACTACAGTAATTGCCTTGGTAACCAAAAAATGAAATTGCTAAGAATAGGTAAGTGATAAAATTAATGATGTTAACACTCACAAATTGATCAAAACATGTAATTTACAGTATAGATAGAAAATAAATTTAGATTGAACCTATGAAAAATCTATGCTAATGCCTATTATAATTAAGACTTTGTATAAAGGTCTAGAATTATGATTACTCTTTTCTATTTTAAACAATTGAACACGTTAAAACATTTTGCTTAGGTCATGTTAGATTTACAAGTTATATATATATTTTTGGATACATATATATAAGTATATATATATATTATCAAAATAGGTTTAAATATATTTTGATGCAAGACCTTATGGAGTGACCACCGAGTGAGTAATAATATGTGAGGGAAAATATGGGATATGGAAAACAATGTGTTTGACACACAGAATCAAGTTATACATTAATTACTTGGCTCTATTTTCAAAATCAAAGTTTATAAAAATTATGTGATATTTGAAAAGATGAAATGGAATATAATGTAAAGCATTATACCTTGTAAAATGTAACTCATTAATTAAATGTTTATTAGGACTAGTGTGAGAAGGAAAATAGAAATATTTGAAACTGTTAGTTTAAGATTTGATTAGACATTATAACCACCAGAATTAGAGAACTATCAGCATTCTGTGGGTTTTTACAATGGAATAATGAAGAAGATTGTTATAAGACTGTATATGCTTTAGAAATTTATATATTTACTTTATTTATAGTATATAAATAATATCCATTTAGTAAAGAGAATGTCATAGAAATCAAATAACTTAAAGGACTTTTGCCAGATTGGTAAAAAAAGAAATCCACATTATTATTTCTTATAAGTACTAGAAAACGTTATGCAAATATGCCACACATGATAAAAGCAATTATATTTCAAACTATCAAAGTTATTTTTTAGCAGGAGTTAAACTGACAAAAAGTTCCTTGTATTATGATTGCTTTGAAACTTGATCTTCAAATTACTGTTGCATTTGGTAGCTTTTAAACAATACATGACCTGCTCAAATAACGCAAATGCACTTTTTAACTTCATTTCATATTGTCTTATTGGATATAATTAGATCATTTTCCAAGATAATAAAATTCATGATCATTATTCATAGGAGAAATGTTCGTTAGGCTCTGACTGGTGTTTTGAGCTTCAGAGTAAAAGGACAATCAGACCACATAATATTCTCATAGTCACTGAATCTGGGCCTTTTCCTCAGGTGCCCAAGAAATATCAAGTGTCCTTATTTAAAAAAAAACACAAAATGTATTTTAATAAGCAATCATATCTGGTTGATTTTGGGAGAAATTCTGAGTTGTTTTTACCAAAGAAGTGCAAAGACCTGAAATCTACATATTGACAAGACACTAGACAGGATCCTTAATTGTTTTCATCAGTCTATGCTGACTTATTGCCAAAATAAGCCATTATTCTAGTCTATGGGAAAAATTCAAGTATTTGATTCTGTTCCTTCCATATCATCTTGATTCTTTAGTGAGACTTGGAGTCCTAATTCATGGGAGTGACATCTTAGTCACATTACACAAAACCTGTGGCTACATCTTTTTGTTATCACAGCTGCTAATTGTTATTCATATTAGGCAGCTTGCAGCTCCCTAGACAGTTCTCTACCCTAAGTCTTCAGAGTTGTTTTACATGTTTGTTTGTTCTATTTAGTTCCAGTTAACAAGAGTTAACTGCCTCACTTTTTATTTTCCTCAGAGAAGTTTGCAAGCTAATCTTTTACTCCAGGCCATCTAGCACAATGTTCGAGAGTTTGAATTGTTTGCACCAACCTCTTCTGAATGAAGAGATGTCCAGAGGCCATGGGAAAATTCACAAAGTAATCATGAACTTGAACCCTTCATATAGGCTTTCAGTTTGGAAACAGAGATCATAGCCTGCTGCACTGAATATGAACTAAGCATGGCAGGGAGACCTATATATCTAATCACTCCTCATAAACATATTTGCAAGTTAGAACTTCTGGCATTATATTTGTAACAAAATTGGGGAGCAGAAAGATAAAATAGAGTATGTGGAACTTGATTGATTTATTTTTTCCATACTTTTATGCAATAAATTATTTATTTTTATCTTTTCTAATTTATTTATTTTTAAAATATTTTTTATTTTAATCTGTTTTTATTGATTTTAGAGAGAGAAGAGGGGAGAGGGAAAGAGAGAATCATCGATGTAAGAGACAAACATCAATTGACAGCCTCCCAAATGCACCCTGACCTGGGATCAAGCCCACAACCTGGGCATGTACCCTGACCAAGAATTGAACCAGCATCCTTTCAGTGGACAGGACAAGGCTCAACCTACTGAGCCATACTGGCCAGGGCTTATTTACTTATTTTTAAATTACAAGGTTTATTCCTTTTTCTACTTTAAAATCATTTTACTTTTCAATTACAGCTGACATACATTATTATATTAGTTTCAGGTGTATACCCAGTGATAGACATTACATAACTTATTAAGTGATCATACCAATAACTTGTACCCATCTGACACCATACATAATTATTAAAATGTTATTAAATATATTCCCTATGCTGTACCTTACATCCCAATGACTATTCTGTAACAACCAATTTGTACATCTTAATTCCTTCAAATTTTTCACCCCTCTCTTGAAACCTCTCCCATCTGACAACTATCAGAATGTTATCTGTATCTGTGAGTGTTTTTTATGTTCTGCTTCTTTGTTTATTTTGTTTTTTAGATTCACGTGTTGATAGATATGTATTTATTGACATTTTGTTGTTCAGGTTTTTTTATTGTTTTTCCCCCTTCTTCTTAAAGAAGAACTTTTAACATTTCATATAATACTGGTTTGGTGGTGATGAACTCCTTTAGCTTTTTCTTATCTGAGATGTTCTTTATCAGCTCTTTGATTCTAAATGAATGATAGCTTTTCTAGGTAAAGTAATCTTGATTGTAGGTCTTCGCTTTTCATCAATTTGAGTATGTCTTGCCAATCTCTTCTGGCCAACAAAGTTTCAGTTGAGAAATCAGCTGAAATTCTTGTGAGAGCTCCCTTGTAGGTAACTAACTGCTTTTCTCTTGATGCTTCCAAGATGCTCTCTGTCTTTCACATTTTTTTAAATTATGATGTGTCTTGGTATGGGCTTCTTTGGGTTCATCTTGTTTGGGATGCTCTGCACTTCCTGGACCTATATGTCTATTTCCTTCACCAAGTTAGTGAAGTTTTCTGTCATTATTTTTTCAAATATGTTTTCAATTTCTTCCTCTCTTTCTTCTTCTTCTGGTATTCTTTTGACACAAATGTTGGTATGCTTGAAGTTGTCCCAGAGGCTCCTTTCACTGTCCTTGTATTTTTGGATTCTTTTTCGTTTTGCTGTTCTGATTGGGTGCTTTTTGCTACCTTATACTCCAAGTTGCTGATTTGATTTTTGGCTTCATGTATTCAATGGTAGATTCCCTGTAAATTACTCTTCATTTCAGTTAGTGTACCCTTTATTTATTACTCGTGTTTTTTTATGCTGTTGAGGTTCTCACTAAGTTCATTGAGCATCCTTATAACCAGTGTTTTGAACTCTGCATCTAGCAGATTGCTTGTCTCCATTTTGTTTAGTTGCTTTTTCCAGAGTTTTCTTCTGTTCTTTCATTTCAGACATGTATTTTTGTCTCTTCATTTTGGCAGCTTCCCTGTGTTTGTGTCTATGTATTAGGTAGAGCTGCTATGTCTCTAAGACTTGATAGAGTGGCCTAATATAGTAGGGGCCCTGCAGGGTCCAGTGACACAGCCTCCCCAACTACCCAAGTTGCACCCCCCCAAGGGGGCTGTGTACATCTTCCTGTTTGTAGTTGATCAACATCTTCCTTGATTGCTGTTAGCACATCAATGGGAGGGATTTACTCCAGGGAGATCAGCTGCAAGGACTGGCTGTGACCACTGTGGAGGACCAGATGTGCATGGCCCACCCAGCAAAGTGGGACTTACTACAGTGGGACTCTGGTGATCACTGAGTATGCCCCTTGAGTGTGTCACTTGTGGAGGTGATTAGGTGGTGCTTTTACATGGTCTGAAGATGTCTACTGGGTGTGCTGGTTCTGGGGCCTCCTGGGAAGAGTAGGCCAAGGTCTGCTGCCACCTGTGTTCTGTCCAGGGCCACCTGGCATGAGGTAGAAAGCAATCTGCAGATGGTTGCCACTTGTGCTTAGCTTGGAGGTGCTCAAGTGAGGCCAAGCTGTGAACCAAGGCAGGCTGCTGTTAGTGCCAGGCTTGGGGCTACTTAGTACGAGACACAGGACACACTCATGCCAAGTGCTGCTTGTTTGAGAGATTTTACTAAAATCTGAAGCATGAACCAAGAAATGCCATTCCTATAGGAAAGACACAGGAGACAGCTTGGATGGGCCTGAAATTTGGGTGAGGTGGGGTCTTGGGGAATCACCAGGGTGGGTCAAACAGTGTGAGCCAGGTTGATGAAGTCTCAGATATGGAACCCATCTGCCACCTCTGTGTGGGGGAGTTCATCAAAGGAACAATGACCTTGGCTAGCACTTAGTTCTAGGAGAAAGCTCCCCCGTCCCTGACCTCCCTCCCCTACCCTGCTCCCATCCTGATGTCAGATGATTCAGTTTCTCTCTGAATGTCTCTGATTCCTTGAAAGCTGTTTTTTCAGTGCTTAGCTTAGAGAGAGTGAGCCCGAGTAAGTTCATTTATGAGTCTTTTAAGAGGAACTGCCTGGGGCTCCAGCAGTCCTCCATCTCCCTAAGCCTCAGTTCCCACTGGTTATTACAGCCAGAAGTTATGGAGACTTCTCTTCCTGGAACTGGAACCCTAGGATGCAGGCCTGGTGCGGGGCTGGGAGCCCTCACTTCTCAGGGAGATCCTCTACATCCAAGATATGCCTCCCAACTTTAATCTGCCACTCGTGGATGTGGGACCAGCCTGTTCTGCATCTTCAACCCTCCTACCAATCTTTATATTACTTCTTCAGTTCTCTAGTTGTAGGACTTCCATTCAACCAGATTTCAGGTGGCTCTGAAAGACAATTGTTCTGTAGTTTAGTTGTAATTTTGATGTCTGGAATGAACTGTTTTAAAAGTAACCTTGTGTCTATCTAAAGAAACATAAATCTTTTCACCCATTTTTATGATAGCATCACAAATATTATCATGGAAAAATGATTTTTAGATTTTCACAAGGATTGATATTATATTTTAATATATGGTTCTAGGAGATTTGCAAGCCTTTGTGTCTGCAAAGTGGCTATATTTAATAATGACATTACTATATTATTATTTCCAGGAAGCATGTTTTCTCACATCTGATATTTTCAATCATTTAGTCAGTCAGTTAGATAAAAAGACAATAAGCTAAAAAATTAACTAATAGTTTATGGTGTTGTCTCTTAGGGCTCATCAAAATCCTTTGCTTTTTATTAACAATATTTTATTCATTAAATAATTTCTTATGGAATATTCCTTTCCACACTGGTTATTAATGAGTTACAGTGAGGAACATAAAATGGCACAAACACCTGCCATTCTTAGGCTTGTGCTGTAGAGGGGACATGAGGCATACTAAAATTATAATTTTAGAAAATAGGTGATGTGCCATTGTAGGACAAAAAGAGAACTTATAGTGTTCAGAGCAGATAAAAACTTGTAATTTTTAGCACTCTTTGTAGTTGTTTGTAACAAAATTGAACTTTTAGTTGGGGTTTAAAATGAATAACTTTTAAAAGACTAATGGAAAGAAGGAAAACTCCAAGTAGAAAAGATAACAAAATGAAAAGTATGGTCATAAAGAATAAACGATTTAATCTAACTATTGTGTACAGCCTGGAGAATGTCAGAAAAGAAGGGAACTTAGGAATAGGAGCAGGCAAAATATTATGATAATGCCTCAAATAATGAAGAAATGTTTTCCTTTGAAATATTAAATATCTGTTGTTTTATTTTGTTTTTCTCTGATGAGTGTGTAAGTGTGTGGAGTCTGTATTTGGGGAGGAGGGAAATAGATGAAAAAAACATTAAGAGCTACTCACCTCCCCAGTTCCCCTCATGACTATATTTAGGTGATGCTAATGGTGCAAATGGGGACAAGACAATCATCACCCAAAGAGATCTATACTAGAATCTACTTTAAATCTCTGAAAGGTCAAAAGCCCCAGATAAATAAAGCTGATTTTGAGGAGGTTATTTAAGAGATAAAACCATAGATATAGTGTATAAATTAGGAGGTTCCCGCAGTAGTCTAAGTAAAAGATAATATAGAATTAAGATAGCATTGTAAACAAGAATGTTAAGAATAAAGGGATGTTGGACTTGACAGCTATGTGCAAAAATAAAAGAACAAGTGTACCAAATTATAAACAGCAGGCTTTAGTGACTAATTTAATATAATAAAAAGAGAGAGGGAGTATGACAGTTGACTGATAGTTTATGAATTGAAAGATTAATGGTGATATAACAAATGACTAGTAATCACAAATGCTACCATATGATAAATACTCATATTTTGGTTTATCATATAAATATGATCTAACTATGATTTTACGTACAAGTAATAGATATTATTAAGCATCTCCAGTTTCTGTCATAAAATATAACTTTAGCTGCTAAGTCCATGAGCATCTGGAACAATGTTCTCTGTGTTTCTTTTTCATTCCTCGTGCTGAGTTCTCTTTTGGTCATTCTGGCCTTATTTACTGTGAAGGCAGGCATTCTGGGAGGGTGACAGGGAGTAAACTTTAAACTCTCCATTTTGGAGATTCTCACAATTGTACAATAGATCTCATTGGGATAGGTACATGATGACACACCCTAAAAACTGCTTTCTTAGCATCCCCTAAGGAGAGTCTTTTCTTTGTGTTCTCAGAAACCCTTATATTGCCCAGTATTAAAGGCATGTAGGCATAAAGAATACTAAAATATGTAAAGAAAAACTTGTGGCAAAAAATAAACCTTCAGCACTTTTTTCAACAGGTTCTGAAAGTAATTGTATTTTGTTGTGAAAACATATTTTGTTGACATAAATATAGTGTAGTATACAATGGAATCTTATATTGAAGCATATATTTTGCATAAACATAAATATTACACTGGCACTGAAAAATAATTTAAGGATATAAGTCAGAAATAATACATGTATTTGTATAGTGGTAAATACTAGGCTACAAAACTCTGTATAAGCTAATACTGTAATATATTTGAGTAATGATGCTAACTAGAAAGCAAGACATAATATACAATAAATTTGAATGAATTTCTACACAGTACATGCAGACAAGGTAAATATGAGTAAACATTTATACAAAGCAAGCAGCAAAATATAATAAATTTTAATGAATCCCTACATAGTTAGCTTTAGTACATGTACACAAGCAAATATTTCAATAAAAAAAAATTTCCAGTGCATAAAATATAATGTATTTGAAGGAGTTCTAATGGCATACCCATGCATTCAGTAAAAGTACATATTATGAAATAGTAGTTTACTACACACAGGAGGAAGTATTTAAATTAATGTTTATTAGTAACAAGTGTTAAGGAATTTCATAACTTTACAATAATCAGCAATAAGATTCTTTAAAAACTATTCCCAACATTTCGATCTTCATTTTATTTATTTATTTTTATGTTTTTTTCTCTCTTATTGAATAAATAAACTTTAATGACTTTCTAGTCCAACTCTTCCATCTTACACATTGGGCAACTGAGTCACAAATGGTGAAATTTCTCTTTGTTTTTAAAATCTAAGAAATCATATCAGCAAAGCCAAGTCACCATTTCATTAAAGCCTAAAACCACAGTGTACACTAGCCATTTTACTGCAAGAATTTTATAACGGGAGGGAATTCTGGCCCACACTTGAAAGGTCTTACAGAATATTGACAGACTTTTATTAGAACAGCTCCTCTCTCTCAAACTCCTTCTTTCAGTGTCTAGAACTGAGGTACTGAGGCATGGAGAGTATGCATGATTAACCAGACTCAACATTGCAATTTGTAATAAATATCCATTTGATGTAGCATACTTTTTCTCTTTTTTTCTCCTGGGTAAAAGGAGATTCCATTTTCCATAATTGAAGATTATATGCTTACACTGACATTTATGATTCATTTTTGACATTCTGATTTTGAAACTCTTCAAATGTGTCAATCAAATATGTAATGACCTCAGCACACTTAGAAGAAACTACACCTTCCTGTCTTCTTCATGTGTAGTAGCAAATTCAGTATATCTTTAAGCTTGTACCTCTGTATTACTTATATTCTCATGGACTAAAACACTTAGAACTGCACACAGGGCCATAGCTGCTGTGCTATTCCTATTTTTGGACACACATAGAATAGTGGTAAGGAGCCACTAATTTGGGGAATCTACAGCAGATCAGAGGAATATTCATTCTATCCATTTGGGTGAGTTTATTTCATTAATTTGGGTACACTCTTTGTCCCACCCTCTTTATTCCTGTATAACACTTCCCTAAGAGAGACAATCCTTGAGCAGCAGTCACTTCATCATTAAATTTGCACAAGTATGTATCTATTTATTTCCCTTTTCACAATTATCTGTTTGCTGTACAATTAATATCTCGTATTGGTTTCTGCATCTTCATCATTCAAAATTGTCACTGTTAGAAGATATCCCAAAATTGCTCTATATCTACAGATTCCACCAAATAAATTGAATGCCCTCTTCATTCTCTGTGATCATTAGTAGTGACGTTAAGTAAATACTTTCTAGGTAAATACAGTAGCTCTACCATTTTAAAACTCTCCCCATGCTGAGCATTCTTCTTGACAGTCTTGCTTGTAGGCAGTGCACCTGTCACAAGTAGTGGCCTGAAACCTACATAGAGACTTAGCTCCACCAAGTTCTTAGGTATGGCAGAGCCCCAAACCATCAGTATGTCCATAAGAAGTATCTGAGTAAATATTTATGCTGAAAAATGTTAACTGTCCTGCTTTCAAACATCAATCACAGAAAATAGAATCATATTTAATTATTCTCATTCTTTCACTAAGAATGTCCCAAAAGAGTGAAAAGGTTTTAGAATATTCATATTACTATTAATTTCAAAATGTGTTTTATATGGTAAATGTATTACAATATTTGCTGTTTATTTAGTTCAAATCTTATATATTAATTAAATTCATTTCTCTAGTCATGCCAGATAACAGATTAATAATCGAACACACCTTATACTGTGAACAAGTAATACGGTTTTACATATGATTCTTCTTAAGTGACTCCTGGACAGAACTCAGTAGATTGTTAGTGCTGATTCATAGGTAGTAAGGATGGGGTAAGCAGAGACTGCCAAGTTATTCTGACAGAATTATTTTATAGAGTTAATATTCAACAGGTTTTAATGAACATCTCCTATATACAGGACACTGGATTAAATATTGTAGAAACATGGGGAAAAAACAGCACTCATATTGTAGTCATAATTAAAGTAGGATTATAAAAATTAAACATCTGTGAAAAAATAAGAAAAGATGAGATGAATAGGCTGGTTACAGAACCTGTATAGGAAAGCAAGTTTTGAAATAGTTTCTATTGCAAAGGATGGAGAGGACTTGTCAGAGATGTGAAATAATGCATTTTATTTAGAGCAATAACATGAGGAAGGGCATTCTAGGACATATTAAGGTGTAAAAGACAGATTTATATAAAAGCATATTTTCTAGGTATGCTTTGATATAATATTCACTAAAGATAATTATTTTTTATAACTTTAGCTCTCTCATTTTGTGGCAAAATCTATGGTAATATATTTTGTTCTATTCTTACCAACTGTATTAATATTTTGTCTATCACTTCAAAACAAATGAAAGTAGCACCTTCTTTATGAGGAATAGACTAAATTTTACTCATTAAATAGCTTAATGCTAGCTAAGAAAACCAATAAATAACGTGGGTATATTTATATGTGAAGAAAGCCAGTTGACCATGGGAGGGTTGGAGGAGAAATTTATATCCTGTATCAGGGTGGGAAGAAATGCACAACTTTAACACAAACAATGAAGATATCAAAATTATTAAACAATTTTGCTTACCTTGGTTCAGTCAGCAATATTCAAATGGGAGACTGCATTGAAGAAATGTAGATGAGGCTAAGGCTCAGATGACCAGCAGTAGAATAATTTTTAAAAATCATCAGGAGCAAAGATGTGTCATTAGATACCAAAGCTAAGGACACCCACACACACATATTCCCAATGACTATGCGTGGATGCTAAAGTTGGACAGTGATGAAAGCTGGACAGTAATGAAAGCTGATAGGAAAAATGATTTGAAATATGGTGTTGGAGGAGAACTGTACGAATACCCTGGGCATCCAGAGAGATGAACAAGTGGGTCCTAGAGCAATCAAGCCTGAAACATTGCTGAAGGCAAAAATGACAAAACTGAAGCTGTCTCGGGCACATCATAAGAAAGCAATGTTCTTTAGAAATACAATTATGATGAAAAAGTAGGAAGCACCAGAAAAAAAGGAAGAACAAATATGAGATGAATCAACTCCATAAAAGAAACCAGAGGGCAGGACATTGTGAACATCACTCATTCCTAGAGTTGCCAGGAGTCAGAGCTGACTCAACAGGTTGTACAGCATAAAAGATAATCTTCAATAGAGTTTCAAGCACCTTATATCTGTTATTTGGGGTGTCTAGTAAAACAAATTTAATCAATAGATGATATTTGAAATATACAGCAAAGAGTTAAATATTTTATCTTATAAAACACATTTTGCAATTAATGATAATATGAATATTCTAAGACATAAGAGGGTAAATATTATACCCCAAAACTTGAAAAAGAAAAAAAAATAAGTATATAAGACATTTGACATTTCAATTTCAATAAACAAGTTCAAGTTAAATTAAAATGAGACTTTTCTGTTATTGAGGAGCTGAATATTTTTTAAATGATAATTCTCAGTGGTGAAGGAATAGCAAATGGAGTCCTTTTTCTTCTTTTTTTTTTTTGTTTTTAATCTTCATCCAAGGATATGTTTGCTGATTTGAGAGAGAGGAAGGGAGAGAGAGAGAGAAAAACATCTATGTGAGAGAGAAAAATTGATTGGTTGCCTCCCATACATGCCCCAACCCACAACCTAGGTCTGTGCCCTGACCAGAATCAAACCCACAGCCTTTTTGGTGCACAGTCCAACACTCCAACCGAGTCACTTGGCAAGGCATGAATGGAGTTCTTTTATGAAGCTCATAGGAAGATTTAACTGCAACTTTTTTTTAGCTGAGGCTAATAGAAAATTTAACCACAAAAGGCTAACTACCTAATAGGGATGTATGTCTCATGCTACAAAAAGACTGAGGTCAGACTGTTCAGAACTAGTATGACATCTGAAAGACGCTGCCCACTAGTAATCTCAGCTTCTCATCTCCTTTTTCTCCACTACATATATCATTTGTCTTCATGCTTATGGCTTTAAGATCACAAGGTGGATGCATAACTTTTTATCTATAAATACTCCATTTATTGGTTTTTATGGTGTTTAATTTTAAAATATGGAATTTTATTTTGTCTTATAAAGTTTACTGTTTTAACTCAGTATTATGTTAATTTTTACTTTAGTTGTATCCAGTTAGCATGGCTATAATCCAATCATTTTCATGTTTTACTACAGACCTCACTTTGACATCCATGTCTCATCTCTCTTAGATATTTTTCCATCTTTTTTATATATCTGTATTTTCTTCTCAATATTACTAGACCTTTCTTCAGAGTATTAACTCCATCTTTAGCTCAGTTCAAATATGCTATTGAATACATCACATGATACTTTAATTTGAATTATTTTTAACTCTAGGCATTTTGCTTTTCAATATTGCTTGATGTTTACTCACATTTTCAAGTCTTCTTTATAATCTTCAGCATATTAAACATTTAATTTATATTTTGGGATTGATAATTACACTCTTGATTATGTTCTTTGTCATTATGGTTTATGTGTTTTTCCCTATATACTTTGTAATTTTAATGATGAAATCCTCATTGTTCTTGAAATTTTGCTTGTTAAATTTCTTTGAGAGTTAGAATGGAGGCAGTGCCCTCAAATAGGGCCTACATGTGTTTTTATCAGTGGTCAAGTTGCCACTCCTGGACCCCAATAAAACAAATTCTAATCCTGAGAATTCTGGAGCATAATAGCAGTGATTATTTAAGATGCGAACCCACATCAGACCTTGATTGTGGAAATAAATTCTCAAGGAAGGTGTTTGATTTGTGTTCAGCCATTTCACTTTTGGGGAATAGTTTTTACTTCAGGCCTCTAGGAGCACTGCTAGTGGGGCATTTTATTTCTTACTCGTTCTTGTGGAAGGGTCAATACCCAGGGATAGATTAAGGAGGGTTCTTAGTAGCTTACCTGCTTTCGTCAGCACTTCTTAGGTTTGCTTACGAGCCCCTGAGTCTTGTGAGAGAGACCCCGGACTAACTTGGTTTGTTGCTGGGCATTCTTAGTATTTGCAGTTCAACAATTTATTTAATGCCTTTTTTGTGATAGTTGTTTAACCAAGATTTTTAATGTTTCCACAGGTGGGTCTGAGGCAAATTAGTAAGAAACTGGAAAAATTTCCTGGCAAGTGGAATGAGGAAACTGAGAAAAGGACTGAACAGACAGCTGAGCAATTAACAGCCAGCTGATAAATCACAAGACTCTACCCTCCTAACCAAAGATACCTGAGAGCAGACGTTTTAAATCACCTTCGTCAGGGAGATAGATAACAAAAAGCAAAAACAAGCAAACAGAGTCAAACTAATCCAAGATGAAGGTAAAACTAACCAGAAAATGACCCCAGACCCATTATACACTCATTTTAATACATCAGCATATCAAAAAAACACACCCAGAAATCTAATTAATATTCTGTTGAAATCCTCCCCTTGGACCTCCCCTAAAATTCCTACCTATAGAAAATCAATAAAACCCCCAGGATGAAGAACACCAGCATGGGCTCTTCTTTGAGCATGCCCATGCCCCGTTTTCCTCAGAAGAGTACTTTGCTTCTTTTATCCTAAGCTCTAAGAGTCCCAAGGAGACTTGCACCCAGGGGAGCAGTGGGCTACAGCAGCTTGTTGGGGGCTACCCCCCTCATCTTGCCTTCAGGGGCCCTTCCTTTGCCTCACTGTCTGTCCCAAGCTTTAATAAACTTACTCTCATTTTCTAGACTCCTGTCTTGAAATTTTTCCTGCATGAGTTAAGAACCTGGAGATTGCCTGACAGGCAAAAGATCTCAGATCAAGCCAGGGCAATGCCAGCTTCAGACTCAGGAGTGATCTGGCAACAGGTCAATTCAGATATTATGTCTGAAAAATGAAACAGAAAGTGGAAGGGTGTGCAGTGCTTTAACAGAATGTAAAGAAATTAGTATAACCTTGAAACTTAATGGAAGGTAGTAACTTTATTAATTAAAGCTTCAATTTTATACAATATTTTAATGTTTTCTAACCATATTTCATTTAATAAATGTAATATATCTTTATTTATTTTGATGTTTTATACATTTTAAACCTAAAATGTATAAAAAAAAATATTGCAGTTTGCCTCAAGTAACAACCAGCTTTAATTTTCAAATGGATAAACACAAAATATACATAATGTTGATACTGATGTGTCTGAATTATTCTAATCAATATTAATCACAATCACTTCTTTATAAACTTTTACATTTAAATTAACTGGGATATAAGAATTACAAATGTCAAGCCCAAATTGAAATTTGTAGGATTTGTTTTAATTTGCTTGGCCAAATTTCCAGTTTCTATTCAAATAGAGGTAATTAAACTTTAGGGAATTAATTGATGCAATCAAATTAATTGAACCATAATTTAAAATTAAATTTTCAAAATAAAAATAAAATCTTATGAATATCTAAGAAACCCAAACTATCTTGAACAGTTTTGTAATGTTAACAAACATGTTTGATGAGGAAACACAAATATCAATACATTTTTGATATTCGACTCAGGTTTACAAAGTTAACTAGTAGTTTGTTAGACAGTATGTGTATAAATATCACAGAGAACCAAAGATGGGACCTTTTGTATAACTTGGAGTGCAAATTCTTTTTTTTTTTTTTTAATCTACTGAGGATATAGTGACAGAGCAGGAGATGAAAGAATATGTGAAGGAAATATCAAACTCTATATTGTATCTCAATTTTGTTCAGATGGGAGACAGTGTATAAATAAATGTTCATTCGACACTCCCTCTGCTTTCTGCATCTGTTTGTGGTGTCTGTCTTTTATTAGAACTGTGCTCTAGAATTCTAGGACACCATTAGCAAGATGCAGGAAACAAAAGAGTGTTGAGAATAGTACTTCTTCCTCTTTTCAGAAGAAAAAAATTATTTCACCTGGCTCCTCTGCATCCACCTCACACACAGTTCCTCTTTTTTACTGCAATTCTGCATAAATCTGTTATGCTGTTGATTTTATAAGAGCAGATTTTTCCCTTGTGGAGTCAAGCTTGTGGTTGTCTCACAATGTCTGTGATTGTGTTCAAAGGCTAATACTTGTGCTCAATAAACAGGAAGCCATGTCCTACAGCTCATACTTCATCAATAATATTCCCATTTCATTTTGCATTTTAATCTTTTATTTATTGATTGATTTTAGAGAGAGAGGAAGGGAGAGAGAGAGAGAGACATTGATTTGTTGTTCCACTTATTTATGCATTCATTGGTTATTTTTTTTGTTTGTTTTGTTTTAGGGTTAGATGTTAGCATTAGGTTTAGGGTTAGGGTTAGGGATAGGGTTCATGTTATAGGGTGAGCATTAAGGTTTGGGTTAGAGTTAAGTTTAGGGTTAAGGTTAGCATTATAGGGTTAGTGTTAGTGTTATGGTTAGGCTTATAGTGTTAGGGTTATTGGATTAAGGTTAGGATTAGTGTTAGGGTTATAAGTATAGCACTAGGGTTACTGTTATAAGTTTAAGGATAGGATTAGTGTTTGGGTTTGGGTAAGGGTTAGGATTAGGATTAGGGTTAGGGTTAGCATTTAAGTTAGTGTTAGGGTTAAGGTTAGTTTAGGATTAGTGTTATTGGGTTACTTTTAGGGGTAGTTTTAAGGGTAGGGTTAGGGTTTGTGTTATATGGTTAGTGTTAAGGTGAGGGTTGTTTTGCCTAAGGGTTATAGGATTATTGATAGTGTTAAGGTTAAGGTTAGGGTAATATGGTTATGGTTAGTGTTGTTATGGTTATTGTTAGGATTAAGGTTATTGTGTTAGAGTTAGGGATTGCATTAGTGTTAGCGTTAGGGATACAGTTTTAAATTTAGGGTTTGGGTTAGAGTTTAGGTTAGGGTTATATTGGTTATTTCCTGTATGTGCCCTGACCATGGATGGAACCTGCAACCTTGGCATAAAGGGAAAATGCTCTAACCAACTGAGCTACCCAGACAGGGTTTAATTTCCAATTCATTTTTATATTTGTCACATTCTAATTTTATGTAAATTTTAGGGAATAGGTCTGATGTAAAAAAAAAGTCTTATTTTGTGGAAAATGCAAAAAAGCTTAAAAACTAATTTTGAAAAAGTTTTCCTAATATTCATAAAAAACAAGTAGCCTGTTAGAAAATAGGTAGTGTAACTGAAGGATAAGTAGTGTAAGTGACTAGAGATAAGACATCTAACACTGTCTTTTTTACTTCATATAATCTGTGATTGTTGAGGGTTTTTCCCCCATAATAATACAAACTTTGCAGTCTGTATTACAAAGCCTCTATATGCCTGAATATATTACCATTAAAAAATATTCACTGAGGAAGAGCAGGACCTCTTGTCCACCAATAGGAAAACCCTGAGTGAAATTTCTGCCATGGCCAGGATTCATGCATCCAGAAATCAAGAGTAGCACCGCTCAGTATTACTCCTAGTAATTGACTAACAAAATGTTTGATTCTTTTTCTCATTATCTGCTGGTTAGATGGCTTAGTTCCCAAAGTAGGTATGCTTCCACTGGGAGATATACTAGTGATTCCACTTCACTGGAAGTTAAAACTGTCGCCTGGTCTCTTGCTGTTCCTCATGCCACTGAATCAATAGGCAAACAAGAGAGTTACTATACCAGCTAGAACTTGACTAAGCCTGACCACCACAGGAAATTGGACTACTACTGAACAATAGAGGTAAGGAAGAGTATGCCTGGAATATGGGAGATCTCTTAGGGTGTCTCTTGTAGCTCAGGCAGCTATAACAAAATACCATAGACTGAGTGGCTTAAGCAACAGACACTCATTTCTCACAGTTCTGGAGTCCAGGAAGTCCAAGATCAAGACGCTGGCCGATTTGGTTCCTGGTGAGAACCACCTTCTCTCTGGCTTACAGATAACCACCTTCTTGCTATGTCTTTAGGTAGGGCAGAGACAGAGAGAGAGCTCTCCTTCTTATAAGACTATTAATCCTAGCATTGGGTACTTCGACCCTCATGACCTCATCTAAATTTAATTATCTCCCAAAAATCTGCCTCCAAATATCATTACATTAAGAGTTAAGGCTTTTTACAAATTGGGGAGGGACACAAACATTCAGTCATCTCTTTGTATTACCATGCCCTGTGATGAATGTCAATGGAAAACTACAACAAGCTAATTTAGTCAAGTCTGCTAATGTTCCAGATTACTCAGGAATGAAGGTTCGTTACCTCACTAGATAAAGAATGATGACCAGCTAAGGTGCTTAGTGAGGACAAAGACAATACAATATGGGAAGCAGAAGAAAGAAGTTTATAAATAACAGCTACGTTCATGTGATCAGTTGCAAAAAGGAAGGCTGTAACTATTATTTCTTCTTTATTGTGTTATGAATACGTCTTTGTGTACATGCATGTGTATATATGTGTATATAGCAAATATTTGTTTTTTTTTCTATCACAGAGTTTAAATTACAGGACATCAAGGAGAAGAGTAAATATCACTCAAGTACTTTGCACCCTCTTCTTGGAAAAGGGATAGTGCATTTTCAGTGTAAGAAGGAAGATTGTATTATTTTGGGCAGAAACATAGCCATCTTATTATCTTTATTTGAAAATTAATTATCACACAAGGAGTTATATGCAAGGTGTCCCCAAAATGTATACATACACTTTAATAAATTATCAAGGCCGTGTTTATTAAAATACATTTTATTTTCAAAATTGGGCTATCAACTGTTAAAGTGTGTATACATTTGGGGGGGACACCCTGTATTTGTGGCAAGTCTGTGATGATTAAGTTTATGTGTCAACTTGGCTAACCTATGGTACCCAGTGTTTGGTCTAACACCAATCTAGATATTTCTGTGAGGTATTTTTAGATGTGATTAACATTTATATCAGTAAGCTTTAAATAAAGTAGATTACCTTCCATAATGTGAGTGGGCTTCATCCAGTTAGTTGAAGATCTTAAAAGCCTGAGTTTTCTGAATAAAAGATTCTATGTATACACTGCAGTTAGACTTGAGATTGCCTTACCAACTCTTACTGAAATTACCAGACTGTTATCCTGCCCTGAAAAGTTCAGATTTTTCAGCCTCTGTAATTGCTTTAGCCAATTCCTTAAAGTGAATCTCCGGATAGGTAGATGATGATGATAGATTAGATAGATAGATGATAAATAGATAGATGATAGATAGATAGATAATAGATAGATATAGATAGATGATAGATGATAGATAGATGATATAGATAGATAGATGATAGATATAGATAGATGATAGATGATATAGATGATAGATAGATGATAGATAGATAGATGATATAGATGATAGATAGATAGATGATAGATGATAGATATAGATAGATAGATAGATAGATAGATAGATAGATAGATAGATAGATAGATAGATGATAGATAGATAGATGATAGATAGATGATAGATAGATAGATGATAGATAGATAGATAGATAGATAGATAGATAGATAGATAGATAGATAGATAGATAGATAGATAGATAGATAATAGATAGATGATGATAGATTATAGATGATAGATGATAGATAGATGACAGATAGACATTCTATTGGTTCTGTTCTTCTGGAAAACTCTGACTAATGCATAAGATAATATTTAAATAGCATATTTTAGATGATGCTTTATCTGGTGACTGAATTTAACTGCTTAAAATCATATAGGATGGTCATATATTTTTTGCAGGCTATGTTTCTGTGAAAATCTAGATTCTTAGAGACAATTGAAGTACTTAATCTAAATTTTATAAAGTTTACTGAGAGAAGAAAAACAGGAACACAGATTAAAATATGATGTTTTCTAAAATCAGCAAATTGCCAGATTTGAAATAAAAGACCATTTTTTTGTTGTTTTGTTTTTAGCTTCTGGCCTTAGGATAACTATCACTTTCTCAAAAGCAATAAATTACCTTTGGTCAGGTACAGCACTCTACACAATAGCCCTCTTAGAGCACTTTGAGCTTTATAGTAATAACAAGGCCCCTAAAGTATCTCACAATGTGTACATAATTTTTAAAGCAAGAAATATTTTCTGTACAGTTTAGGAATTGGAAGCTTAAATGACAAAGAAATTGTATTTTTAGCTTCATGAAAATGAAAAATAAAAACCAGGGGTTAGCTGATTAAGAGAGAAATAGATTAATAATATATTACTTTATTTTAAATTGTCAAATAGGTACAGATTAAGAGGGAAAAGCATCTGAAGTAATTTTGTACGAGGCACCATCTACCTATAAGGTGTTGTGTGATTTATGCATTAACATAAAAATAAAAAGCTGAAGTCAGAGGCAACAAGTGTTTATTTGGGCTCCAAAAGAATCGTTCTTAGAGAAACACTGATTCAGGTAGAAACTCAAATAGTTTTCCCATTAGGAGGTGAAGCCAATGGAGTATTACTGAGAAAGAAAAGGGGAACAACTACCTGAATAGCAGGAGGACATTTTTATGGGTATTAATAAGCTAAGGAAGAAAATTCTGTTAGGTACAGATAAGCTAACATAGTGATTTTATTTCTAAAGAACATCTTTAATTTTTAGTCCAGTAGTCATAACAGTTATTTGAGAAACAATGCTGCTCTGAGCCCAGTTCAAAGGTTACTTTGTCCAGTTTTAACATTCCAAAAGTCTGAGGAGTAAGACCAGCAAGGCATTTCCTCTGGGACAGCAGCTTTGACTCCATTTTAAAGTGGCTCCGTTTATATTATTTTTTACATATGTGAAGGTGTTTTCTTGTAAACTTTGGTCTTTCAGTTAGTCTCAAGTCTATACAAGAATCTAGCCATACTTTCTTCTTACCCTTATATTTGCAATTTATATATATATATGAATATCCAGGTTTCTCAACTGTATTTAGTGGGAAGATGAGGGAAAAGTATATCTGCTCTATCTTGCCAGAAACAATACATACTATCTCTCATGCTATTTCAAATTTATATAACTAATTTTGCATACAGTCCACAAGGGCAAATATCTTTTTTCCCACTTATGAAGAGAAAATAAACCATTTCACCCCTCCTCTTCTAATAGTGTATCCTTGGATAAACAGTAAATCTGGATTGTTGCTCTAACTTTTAGAAAATAAATAAATATCCAGGACTTAAGCCCTGTGTCAAATTTTTACAATGTAAAAGTTATCTCCAAAGTCATGGTCCAAATAGCCTCTACATATGTAAACACACACCTCCAGAGTTAACGCGGGGATTTTTCTCCTGAGATGGATAGGAGACTGCCATAAATTATGTCAGATTTTGTCCTAAATTTGTTTTCACTTTTATGCTACCTTACATGCATAAAATCTGTTAATGCTTACTCAATAATAAATTGTGCCTTCTCCTTTCCTATGTTGTGTGGACAAAACAAAACAAAACAAAAAAAGGTGGTTCTACGGAAAGTAACTTCACAGGGTGATTAGATCATAAATTCTTAAATGGGCTGATTGTGGTGATTAGTCACATCCTAGGCATATAACTTCTTTAGTAAAGGAATTATCTTTACCATAAGCAAATCCAGTCTATTGTTTCACTGCACCTAGGTTCATGCCTTTTTGAAGTCTTTTCAGACCCTGCTCTCTAAAGAGTGACAGACAGCCCTCAAGAGAGCACATAATCTCATTAACTATCCTGTAATCCAATACCCTGATTTCTTCCACCCTCCTGTGATGTTTTTTTAAGGTTCCTTCTTATGTCCAAATTCATATAAGAAGATGCAGACTGTCATTTTTTGGAAGCATTTTTATTAGTCTGTTGAGATCTTACTTTCACGTGTATCCTTTTTTTGACTCAAATAAACTCTTATAAAATTTCTCTACAGGTTTGGACATTTCTAATGTCAACAATTGGAATGAAGCATTCTTTTTATTGGCAGGACTGTTCTCTTTGCCCAACAGTATTTTGATAAAGAATGGTAGCTTGACAGATTCTGATTGAGTGGACTAAATGAATGTTTTCTGTGCAACAGTGGAGAATTGTAACCCATCCCACCATTATTTTGACATTGTTTCTGTAAATATTGACTCTGACTAATATGTAGCTTGTAGATAAGCAGCATGTTTATATAAGAATCCTAGGCACTACTTCGGAAGGTACTGACTTTGACTTTCAGTCATCCCAGGTCCAGAAGATTTGCTGACCTTCAACAGTAAAATCAAGATCACAAAAAACTGGGTGACAAAGACCAGGATGACACACACCAGGCCACCACTTGACCAGTTCTGAGGTACTTATCAGAATGGACTGTACTGATCTGCACATAGAGAATTTTTCAATCCCTCTCCCCTTGATCTCTTTGTTCTGCTTTCTTTTTCTCTCCTTATAAAAACCTCCGCTGGAACTGAGATGTTAAGATGGACTTTGTGACAAAAGTCCCCCATCTTCTCAGCTCTTCATCACTTTAATAAGCCACTTTCATTTTTTTACCGGCACTTGTCTCACAAGTTTGGTTTTCATGGCAGCAGTCAGCCAAACTTTGGTTCCTTTTACAACAGTCAATGAGAGATGCTGAATTATAAAAAGACCCCTTTTATTTCTCTATTCTTTAGATAATTATTAAGATATCCAAATGGACAACCCTAAATTCTAACCCTCCAAACTCTAAATTTTATTAAGTATGTATGTTAATCCTGACTCAACAGTACAGTGGTAGACAGACAGGCTTGAGCAAAGCAAGGATGATGGTCCAGGTACAGAAGATCACCAGGTTGGAAAGCCCTGAGTGCCTAGCAATGGACAAAACTGGGAAAGCAAGGACCTCACCCCCAGGGAAACTTTTCCTGATCTTTCATATCACTGGTCATTTGGCTTGGACCCCTCAACATTCCATATTGCTGATCATACAGTTTAGACCCTCTGACATTTCCTCCCTAGAGAAAACATCTAGACCTCAGTTGTACTTCAGCTCCAGGCAAAGAAAAGTAGCAAAAGAAGACAAGCTGCACCATGGCTGACCTCAGGACCAGCTGCAGTGTATAATGACCCCCTGCCCTGGGGATGACCAATCAATCAGTGAAGACCCTGACCTGAAAGGACCTACCTGGAAAGCTGATGTATATTCCATTGAAATCATCCCCTGAACCTCCCCTACTATCTCCACCCTTAAAAGTTTTAAGGATTGATGACCCAGCACACTCTCTCTCAAGAGAGCATGCCATGCCTTCCCCTCCCCTTCTCCTTCCACCCAGGCAGGCTACCTTTCCCTTCCTCACTCCCAAGCACCAAGGGCCCTTCATTTGCCTTTGTAACTACTTTCCTGAACACATTTATTCTACTCTTCACTTCTTCCACCTCTGTGATTTTCTAAGTAAATGTTAGCTTATAGTTTGAGTCTTAACTCTGAATTCTTTTCTAGCCAGAACTCAAGTAATAAGATTGCTAAACCAAGGCTCAGTCTGATCCCACCAGTCTAACACCTGGTGTTGTTCTTGCCATCACCAACAAGTATCACTATTAGTTTTAATCAGGGAAAATATGCATGTGTTGCCTGCAGGTCTTTCTGCCATATTAGGAATATGTGTGTATATATATATATATATATATATATATATATATATATATATATACACACACACACACACACACAGACACACAGACACACACGTGCGTGCACACACACACATAAATATATTAGTGCCAATTGTAATGGCAAAGATCAGGGTCAGGGAAGGTCACTCTAGATCCAGACAGTCTGAAGGAAAACTGTGGAGTCAAAGGAGGGTGAGACATTTCCTTTATTCAGCTGACAGCAGGGCTGATGTATATGAGAAACAAACATTCTCTTCCCATTGGCAACCAGCTGGGCATAAATGAGGGGGGGGGGAGGCACATCATATCCCAGGGGACAAATCCACACTTCCAAAAGTCTCAGGCCAGTCTTATAGGATCCATAACAATAGTGGCTCTCAGCCAAGGATGGGTCAGACATTAGCTTCTCAGCCAAGGATGGGTCAGACATTAGGTAACAGGGCATCTGTTATGACTGTGCTGTATCATGTTTACATGACTTTGGCCTTCGCAGGGAGAATGTGGTGAGAAAGCCTAAGTGCTTTCATTTTCCCTACATATGTGTGTGTGTGTGTGTGTATGTGTGTGTGTATTCAGGTAATGTAGAAGTGCAAGATTTAAAATATCTTTCCTCTCTGAAGGCTGGGATCCTAATCCTTTCTTTGATGTCACCAAGCTTCTGGTATCTATATTTCTTTATCTCTCTCTGCCTGAGGCTGAACACTAGGGATGGAAAAGCAAGGATTTTGTAGATGAGCAATTCCTTCATTAAGAGGTTTCCCTGCAGTGAAAGATGAAGGTTTAAGGGTTTAACAGGTGATACATTTCCAGCTCAGTTTGAAGACATTAGATTATGTGTTACATGTCTTAGCTCACATTCTACTTACAAGATTCCTTTCAAACAACAACTAGCTAAAGAAACAGAAATAATAAAATTTCTCAAGCAAAGGATAAATGAAACCTGTACAAAAGACAGTGCTACTGTATAAATGTCTGGATGGAGAATAGTTGTGCTACTCACTTGGAAAAATGTAAACAAAAGTGAAGTTAAGCTGATGGGAAAGAAAAATCTAATGCCATGTAAATCAATATTTTTTCTGCCAAATGCAAAGAAAGCAAGATTTTAAAGGTCAGCAGTGAATCTGATGCAATTAAGAAGCTGCCAGGGGCTACCTGGAGAACCTGAAATATTAAGAGTAAACAGGCATATCTTGTTTTATTGTGCTCTGCTTTATTGTACTTCACAGGTGTTGTGTCTTTTACAAATGGAAGGCAAGATCCTCTGTTATAGGTACAAGTTTTGTGTGCCTGATGTTTCAAAAGAAAGGGGAATGTTCAATACATCAGAGTATGGAGAATGGAAGTGTTTATTGATCAAAAAGATGCCAACCCAGAAGATGAGAGAACTAATCCTCAAATTTATTTTAGGAGAACCCAAATTTAGGCATATTTTATTGTCAAGGGAAAAAAGGGAGGAGGCAAAAGGTGGGTGTGGACCTTAGACAGCTATACAACTAGGCAAGGAAAACCGATCCAAGAAAGAGTGTGAAATTTCTAAATCCCTTTGCTCCTGGTGGATCCTTTGACACCCACTGATCTGAGTTCTGTTCTGGAGTCTCCTGTAAATCTGGTAAATAGTGCCTAGTTCCTCACCTCTTTAACAAAAGTGGCCTTCTGACAAGAGGTTACTCTTGCAAAAATCAAACCCTCCAGCAGGATTCCTCTAGTAAATTAACATGTCAATAGCAGGAGCTATTAGCCTGAAGGCCATCAAAGAGAGCAAGCATTTCATTGTGTAACAACAACTCTACCAGCAAAATGGTATGGCTTTATTGAGATATCCACTTTATTAAGGTGGCCTAGAACCGAGCTTGCAATATCTCTGAGGTATGCCTGTATACACCTTAACCCCAGCTACTATTACCAATTTAAGGCTTCCTTTCCATATCCAGAAGTATTTCATGAGTCTGTGAAAACGCTCCACTGAGTGCTCACACCAGCACACACACCCCACCAGCTTTTGCCTATGTACACACACTACTGCATTGAAACCCGCTGCTGGAAAACTTTGCCTGTAAATTTATGTAAGCACTTTAACAGCCCCAAAACAATCCACCCCATTGGGAAGTGCTGTGGTCAAAAAGTTTAATTATCTATCAACTCTGAAAATGAAGGTAAGCCCAAAAGCATTAGCCCAGCAAGAAGTGTGAGCAACCATACTTGAAGCCTTTTGGCAAAGGGTGAGTTGAGAGATCTGCATTATTGTCCTCAGAATTAAAGTAAGTTCCCTACTAATTTCCTTTTTTATTGTTGTTTGATTTTGAGAGTATGTTTATTAAAGCTGGGGACAATGAAACAAGGAGGAACTTAGGACAGAAGGAGCAACAGGAGAGAGTCTAGGTTTGGGCAGCTTTGGCTCTCTAGAAATGTTACAGGGAAGAAATGAGCCTAGGTGGGGTTGCTGTTAGCTCACTGGAAATGTGACAGGCATCACTTACAGACACCAGAGAGGTGTTACATACCAGAGAGCCACCTGAGTCAGTGGGGAGAGGGCTATTCCAAACCTCAATTCTTGTCTTCTCATATAAATGAATTTATACACAAGACCTGATGATGGTGTTGTGATAAAGTGAATTTGTTAAAACATTAAAGCAAGTAAATTTATATAAATAATTAAAGCATGCACATTTGTTAAAGAAGCAAGGCAAAGAAATCTATACAACTGGCTTATGAAGTGCAGATGGGCTCTCAGTTTATCTGATGAGCAAGAGGGGTGGGGGTTTTCTGCCTTATATACCCTCTTGTCTATAAGATGTTTTATTAAAATTCCTCCACTAGATTTCCTGGTACAGATTAACTCTGAAGATCTGCTATTTTTTTTGTTATAGTTTCTCCACATTTTATGAGAAGCATCTGGCAACTTTATCTTGACAAACCCAAGACTGCTGGCTTCACAGTCTAAACAGATAGAGTGCCCTCTTCTTTCCCCCTCCTCCCAGCTGTTTTAACAGCTTCTGGATGATTTGTACTAAGTAGTCTCCTCCTCCCCTTCCCCCTCCTTTTCCTTTTCCCTTTCCCTTTCCCTTCCCCTTCCTCTCCAGCATTCTTTTGTGAGAAGAAGAGGTTTTAACCCTTTGTTCCCAAGGTAAGGCCCTGCTATAAGCTACCTGCAAAACTTTTTAGCTTTGTTTAATTTTCCTGCTTCAGTTTCCCTATTCCATTTGTCCCAGAATTTTCCTAGCTTTACATTGTCCTATAACAGAAAGTCAAAGAAAAGGTGGCATTAGAGACAAGACAGGTTCAGGAGGTTAACCTGGGACAAGCTGCCATTACCCATTGCTCCCCTGGTTGCAAGTCTCCTAGGACTCTCAGAGTTTAGGAGATGCACACCTGAGAGTAAAGAAAGGCATGGGTATGCTCCAAAGAGGGGAACTGCCCCCCTCACAATTTTCATCAGTGGTTTTTTTAAAATTTCTCAAACTTTACAGCAATAGATCTAGCGATAGATCAAAATTTCCCCTTGGTCTTCTCCTTTCTCTTTTAAAAACTTTAACTACTATCCTAGGTCAAGTTAGTGCAAAAGTGAAATGTCAACAAGAACAATGGGTATTGTTAATGGAAATAACTTCTAATGTTATATAGGTAATTAAGGAGACATGAGTAGAGAAAGGACAATGGGCCAGATACAGACACTCACCAGGGCAAAAAGCTCTGGATACCTACCAAGGGGCAAAAGTGGAAAATAAGAATCTCACCTGAGGGTAACCTTTCCTCTCCTAGTATATTGCTGGTTATTTGGTTTGGATCCCCTGACTTCATATAGATAGTTATGCAGATTAGACCTCCGGACCTTTTCCTCCCTAAAGATAACATCTAGGCCTCAGTTGTATTTTAACTCCAGGCCCAGAAAAGCAGCAAAACCAGACAACTGTCACCCTGGTTGCCTCAGGACCAGCTACATTGACTAATGACCCCCTGCCTTGGCACTGACCAATCAGTGGAGAACACAACCCTGAAAAAAAACCTCTGGAAAGCTGATGAATATTCGCTTGAGACACTCCCCAGAGACCTCCACTAAGATTTCCACCTGCAAGAAAGATAAATATGCTGAGGACAAAGGACCCAGCACTTGCTGCCCCCCAGGATAGCATGCCAGGTTAATCTTCTTCTCCCCTCCCGAAGGCCCCCATGAGATTTTCAAATAAGGGAGCAAGGGACTTACCTGCTGACCTGTCTCCGAGGTCCCCTTTTCTCTCTCTGACTTCTCAGTGAGTCAAAGCAGCCCAGCTTTGGCTCTCCTGTTACTTTTTCTATGTTCTTCCTTATTTCACTATCCCAAATATATTTTTGCTCCAGTCAATAAAGTCTTGCTTTCTTTTCTATACTTGGTCTTTTGATTGAAATCTTTCCCTCAAAAAGATAAGAACAGTGGCCTGCTTGTCTCCCCAGTAACACTAATCTGGTCAACCTCAGAAGGGAAAGGAGGAAGAGGAAACTCAGTGTGCTCATGTTGTAGGAAGCCAGGACTTTGGAATAGGAATTGTAGAAAGAAGATACAGATCTTTCAGGAATGTGGGAATCAGGAAAGCCCAGGGAGACAGACCACTTAGTAAGGAATAATTGGAAAATGGCTTAAAATGGGCAGGTCGTCAAAGTCTTGAAGGCAAGAATTGATGAATCATATATTTAGAACTTTTCCTTAGGTTAAACTTTCTTTGTCTTTCCTTATAGATACTTGTCCTCTGACATTTCTACTGAAATTTCTCTCTTTTTCTCTGAAATGATAGATCAATACAGGCTATTCTTATTTCTGTTAAGTTTTTGGCTTGCTCTTTTTCACCATGATTACCATATAGATAGGACTTCTGAAAAAAGGACATGCTTTCTTAATTTTTCCTGATTCTCCTCTAAATCTATTGAGGAAAGGCCTACTTGAAAGCTACCATAGTCAGTACTCAGGAACATAAGGCTTAAGTTGGTCACTAGGTGGGAAAAATAACAGTCTTAATCTAACCTGGAATGCACTCCTAACTGAAAGATCCTTTTGGACCCTAAGGAATGATAATAGCTGCTTAACCACAGATATTGAGCCAATAAGATAGCTTATCAGACAAGCTATGGTTCTGTATAAACAATATCCTGTATCAAGAGATCAGTTAGAGGAAATAAAACCACTTATAAAACAATCAAAAGTGCAAGGGGTACAAGATCTTAAGGAAGTGAATAAATTTGTAATTTATTTCAATAGTTCCTTTAAACCACATAACTTTTCTTTGAACAGATTATAATACCTGCTCATTCATTCACATCACATGAATAAATAAAAATATGTGTTCATTTTTCTAATTTTATCTTTCTCTGAAACTTATCTTTTAACTATTTTGGAGGTCTTCCATCGGGATGCCCAATGTATTTACCACAGTCTTGTAAATTTCATCATCAGAAAGTTCCCGTTCTGGGTGGTATAAAACTAGAGTGTGTCTTTTCTTGGTTTCTAAAGGTGAATCCAAAGCAGCAATAAGATTTGACTGATTCTCTATTTTTCAAATTTTAATTTTCCACCTCACTAATTTTTTTTTGTTAAAACCCAATAAATTATTTTCTATTTGGAATTTGGTTATAGATTGTGCCACTTGATAATTTCTTATAAATTAATTGATGCTTTATAGAGATCTATTTTCTGTTGGACAACAGATGAAGGTTTTTGTTTTTTTTTTTAGTTTTTCTGTCTCACTTCTTACCTATTTTGATCTAAAATCAATTAAGAATTTAATGCCCATCAAGTAGTGGTTATCTGGACTCATTCACAAAATTAACTCATTGATAAGTATTGTTTTTCTGTTTACTCTTTACTCATGGCTAAAATTTTAGAATTGAAGCAATAAATTTCCTTTGTCTTTTTTTTTTCTTCTCTTTTGTATCTCAAAAAGGTCTTTATTAACCATAGTGTGTAATATTTTCTTACCTCCTGATAATATTTATAAATTAGGTTATAAACATCTTAAATTAAGGAAGCTTTAATCAGATAAACTTATTAGGATAAATATGTGCTTATAGAGAGTTTACCCTTGAATTACACAGATTTGAATTGCACAGGTCCATTTATACACAAATTTATATAAACAAATAGCTGTACTGTTTTTGATCCTCAGTTGGGAGTCTGGGGATATGGAGAGATATGGAGAACAAACTGTGTGCTTTAATCTATGCATTTTATATAGGAGACTTGAATATCCATGGTACCTGTAGTGAGTCCTAAAACCAATGTCATTTGGATACTGAGGGATGACTTAAGTTTTGGGGGACTCTAAAGTTATATGCAGATTTTTGACTGTGTGAGGCATTGGTGCCCCTAACCCCTATGCTATTCAAGGATTAGCAGTGTATTGAATATTACTAAATTTCCCAGAAAATTATAAAGTTAAACTTAAAATGCTTTTAGTGTACTAGAAAAGTATTATTACAGAAACAATTCAGAAACATTTTAAGAATTCACATTCATATAATTTAGGTAAAATTTTGGAGACTGAGACTAGTTAATAGTTTTGGTTTAATAAAATGTTGTCCCTGATTATCAATATTATATATAGTACTAACATATTTGTATTCAATTTGATTATGTTCTTATTGATCAGCAACAACTGGTTTAATAGAAAGTTAAAAATTATCAGAAAAAGTATATTTCTGTTTAACCAAGTTGAATTGTTATTTTGATGAACACTAATCCAACAATAATTACATTTTCTAGTATATGAACTTAAAGATAATTTCCAAGACTTTTAGGTAACTTAAAATCATGGACTAATATTAAATTGTGTTAATGGAGCTCATTAACCACAATTCTCAGATGGATTTTTAACCTAAAATTTTGTGGCTTTAGATTTGCTTGTGTAAAATCAATGCTCTGTTGTGACTGTATACATCCTAACCAGAAGCTAAAATGCTAATTAGAGTTAAAACACTTAAAATATTCAAGCTTAATATTTATTCTGTTCCTCATATCTACCATCTAGCATCATGTTTATCTCTATGTTCTTGAATATGTTCTCAGGGATAATTTTTCAAGTTTGCTTTTCACAAAGTTAGTTCAGTTTACCAAGTGAAAATTCTTACCCTTTCTGTGTCAAATGAGTATTTTATTTCTTCTATTTCACTTTTTATTTTCTTTAAGTTTTTATTATGCTATTAGTGTGTTGTTCATCTTTTTGCCTATTTAATTTTTTCTCCATTTTGATTTCTGATTCTATTTAAAATATAGTGAAGCAGTGTAGAGGTAACATCTGGACTCCTTCTGGACTGAAAACTCTCTCTTAGAGGCCTGACTATGACTTCTTGCCATCAGTAAAATTTCATAGTTGAAATTAACCTACAACATCCTTAAAGGAGAGAATGTACAACAATGACATCTTAACTTCGCACTCTTCAAAATTGTCTTATTAATAAAATGGTAACTAGAATAATTGCACACACATTATTTTTCAGGCCCTTTTAGTGGTCTACTGACCATGGAGAACACCTTGTGACCACCTCAGGATCAACCACTCCGAGATGACAATCATAGGACAAGTAACCTCACCCTCATTCCCAGGCCCTACACCCACTTTGAGGCCCCTATATAAACAATCCAAAAGAATCCCTTAGGGAGCTAGATTTCTCTTTTCTGGTCAACTCTCTTGTACACACACTCTTTGAAATAAACTTCAGCTGCTTCATCTTTTACTGAGTTCAGTGCCCATTTTATGACTTTGAGACTCAAGAATCTGGTATTCAAGGTCCAGTAACAATACCTCTTAATTAAATCGACTAGAATGTTCAATATTTATTATATGTTTTTAAGAATAGATTTCAGACACATGCTAAAAGAGATAGTCAAAGCAAGATATTAGCACAAAATGAAATCATACATTACAGTGTTTTGCTATGTGATAGTGTGTTCCAAATCAAACTTAAATTGAATGATGTTTTCTGTTCCTGAAACCAACAAAATGCAACATAATGCCAAGAACTATGGAAATATTAATAAAAGATACATGTGAAGGGGCAAGGGAGAGTAGCATTTAAAGGTACACAAATTATATCACACATGTGACTGTCTCCTATGCTAATTGTATCTAACATGACATAATGGGGAAACTGCTAGAGTAAGTAAAAAATGTGAAGAATTTTGCACTAAATATTCTTTGAAGAACAATTTTCTTCAGTGTTTAACATAGAGACATTTAATTGGCTAAGGTCTAAGAAAACTTGTAAGATATTTCTAAGAAAGAGAAAGGTCTAATTTATTTGCCTTCTGGTTAGAAGCATCTACTATGGAGAAAAAGTATTTTGCTTTAATTCAGATTTGCTCTACAGAGTACATGAATTTTATCAACTAAATTGATGTCTCTAAACTAGAATTTGTGATACATTAAATAAATATACTTCACTTCAGATTTTAAAAATTAAAAAGATTATATATTGTAAGTACTCACAAATGTATAATATATATAAGTATATACATTTGTCACTACTGCTGAAAATATTAAAGACTGCATGAATTGTAGACATTATTACCTCTCATTATTCTAAATCTCCTTGGCTTTGTTCATACCTTTCATATGTCATTTGTCATTTAATCATTAGTTTTAAACTTATTTGTATATCCTAATAAGCTTCCAACTATTAAAGAACAGGATTCAATTTAATGTTAGCATGCATGAATCACATATTTTATAATAATAAAAATAATGTACATTTATTAAGTATTTCCTGTGAATCTAATAGAGTTGTAAATATTCACCATAAAATAAAAAAGCAAACAGGCAAGTTTGGTTTCTGAATGGAATGAACAACATTCAATTATCTTAACATTTTCCAAGTGATATATTTATTGTTTAATTATAAAGCCTTTATGCTAATTTTAAATTTTAAAATGTGCCTTTTAAAACTACTTGAGGCTATGGGAGGAACCCCAATATTCACTTCACTCCGATGAGGAATAGGTTTTATCCGTTTCCAGAGTCCATAGCCTCATCCTTTTGTCACCAAGTTTCCCATAGAAAAAAGCCAAACTTTTTATATTAAAAAAATTAAAACTGTGATCCTAACACTGATCTGTGCGTCTAAAAATGAATAGCCCACATGTTCAACTGCAGACTTCAGGGGTCTACTTCCCAGAAAGGAGAATTTTGCAGCAAATATTGGATAGGCCTTGGAATTTAAACTTGTAACAAAAAGTGTTACTGATAAAGGAGATACTCTGCTGCTTTAGAAATGTATCCCTTCCCCTCATGTTAGATCAATAAATAAATTTTAAAAATTAAGTTCATTATTTGCATTAAAATTATTTTATCAAAGTTTGCAATTAATTTAGAAAGTCAAATAAGATGTTTCATAGTCATCTGCCAGACCAGTAGAGTTATCCATTCCTGACTAAAGAGTATACCACCAAGATACCTTCTATTTTTTTCTTTTAGTCAGAGAAAAAAGTTTCTTGCAATTTTTAAATAGCCATTTATATCTTGCCCTCAGTCATGAGATCTGATTTTCCCCAGTCTCTTACTAAACCTCACTCAGTCAAGAGAAATTTTTATTCGAAAAATGACAGCCAATAGTTAGTATTTCTGGTGATAGATTTTTGTTGTTTTTTTTATTGGTTAACAAGATAGATGTTTAAATACAGGACTTTCAGTTCAATATTCAATACCAGGCAACGTACTCTTTCATAAATAGTTAAATAGTTATGTAAATAATTTATTTTTAATTAAATATTGACTTAAAAATTCCTATAAATTATTTTACTTGGCTGCTACACTGAATTGAACATTGATTCTAGCTAAGAAAGTAAAATACTGCTGTGAAAAGTTTAATTTACTTAAATGTAATATTCAATGGGTTCATGAATAAATCTGTTTTCATATGGACACATGATAGGCATATACAGTAAAAGTGTTTTATTTTCCTTTAAAAGCAATATGTCTTCATGAGATGATGTAAACTTAGAGTAACATGAGTAAAAGTTTTCATAAATAGCATAACTTTCTTAAATTATATATGAATTCTAATGTTATGTTAAAATTCTATTCACTAGTTCAAATATGTTTTTACTTTTTTCAGATATCACAAATGAAAACATTTAAAAACAGTGCTGCCTAGCCAGTGTGGTTCAGTGGTTGAGCATCCACCTAGGATCCAGATGATCATGGTTGGATACCCAGTCAGGGCACATGCCTGAGTTGCAGTCTCGATCACCAGCAGGAGACATGCAGGAGACAAGCAATCGGTGGCTTTCTCATAATTGATGTTTCTATCTCTCTCTCCCACTCCTTTCTCTCTCTGAAAATCAATAAAGACATTTTATAAAAAAATTAAAAAAGAAAAATAAACAAAAACTGTGCTTAGACACAATTATATTAGTTGCATATTTTATTTAGATTTGAAGTTGATTTAAATTAGAAATTATTCAAACTATTCAATAAATTTTTAAAAATTCCTTTAGATCTATTGATTTATAAATTTACACACCAATGAATTCATAGTTCATATGAATAAATTCCCAACTTCTTGCTAAGACTTAACAAAGTTCTACACTATCTGAACTTTTCTTCCTCCAAACTGATTTTTATAGCATAACTTCCTATCACATAAATCTCTCTCTTTCCCTCTCCCTCTCTTTCTCTCTCTTGGTCTGCTTGTGGTAGGTTGTGTGAGGCATAACTTCAGATTAACTTTATATTTTACCATATAGTTGATACCTTGACATAATTCTGATAGCATTAGAAGTCCAGAAAATTTTCTACTGTGATGGGCATCTGAATTTTTGATAAGTGTATCTCTTTACCTCTATTTCACATATGCTTTACTAAAGTATTTAAAATGTCTGCTAGACTTTCAGTCAAGATTGCAGCATAGGTAAACACAGTACTCAGAACCTTTCACAACCACCTCAAAATTACAAGTAAACTAAAGAACACCCTTAATTAAGAATGTTCTAAAATCTAGCTAAACAGAGTCCTATAGTTACTGATATAAAGAACAAGTCACATCAAGACTGGCAGGATGGGCAGAAATGCAGAATAAGCTCGGCCCACACATATGTGGTAGATAAAAATTGAGAGGAATTTCCTGACTGCAGAGGGCATTCATGAAAAGCCAGGGGTCTCAGTCCAACACCAGGCCCCCAAGCTCAGGGTTCCAGTGCCAGGAAGAAAAGTCTCTATAACTTCTGGCTATAAAACAAGTAGATATTTTGTCTGGGTAAACAGAGTCTATTGGAGTCCAAGGAATTTCTTTTAATGTTCCCATACAAGGACTAACTCAGGTGCATTGGCTCTAAACTCCAAAACTAAAGCAGCAGCTAGAAAGGCACCAGGGACATACATGGAGGAACTGAATTGCCTGGCATCAAAGTGCAAGCTGGAGAGGAAGCTTTCTCCCAGACAGAAGTGCTGGCAGAGGCCATTGTTTCTTTGTGGACCTTTCCCTCATAGAACCTCCATGTACGTACCGTATCTGAATGTCCATCAACTTAACACTGTTCCTTTGCTTTTCCTGGTGATTGCCCTAGATCCCACCATACCACACCCAACTTTTACACTAATCCAAGCCCTTTCCAGTGGATTTTCCATATAAACAACCTGTCTTGGCTCACATTGCAGACTTTACTAAAACTCCTCAAATAAGCAGCATATAACCTCTATTTACACCATATATCTTGGTAAGTGGCCCCAGACACAGCACTAAGGGCAATGGAATTTGGTTCAAAGCTTGGCCTCTTCTGAGTATCTCCAAACCCAGCACAAGTAAAAGCCAACTGAAGATTACTTTGTAGCTCATTCCAGGTGACCCCGGGCAGGGTACATGTGGCAGCTGACCTTGATCTACACTCCTCAGGAGGCACCAAAATTATCACACAGGGTGGAGAGCTTTAAGCGACCTTGAAGCACTACCCAACCATCTCCATGACAGACACACTCAAGGGGTGAACTCAGAAGGTACATGTGATGCAATGAAATGAGTTCTGCTCCCTGGGGTCAGCCCCTGCACAGCAGGCCCTCCACAGTGGTCAGGCCAGTCCTTGCAACTGATAAGACTGGGGTGAAAATCCCTCCCTTTGACTTGTGAACGTCAATCAGGCTCAACTGCAACAAAATTGTGCACACAGCCCAAAGAGGGTGTGCACCCATACCATCCAACTCTGGTGACTCTGAAGGCTGCAATACGGGACCCAATAGGACACCTACTACATTAGTCCACTCAACCAATATGGGGATACAGAGCAACTCTACATAATATGTAGAATAAACACAGGGAGGCAACCAAAATGAAGACAAAGAAACATATCCCAAATAAAAGAAGAGAGCATAACTCCAGAAAAAGAACTAGATAAAATGAAAACAAGCAATCGATGAGATGCAGAATTCAAAATAACTGGTTAAATAGCTGCTCAATGAACTCAGAAGAATAGAAGAACTCAGTGAGAACTTCAACAAAGAGATAAGAAACATAAAAATGAAGACAGAAAACATAAAAAAGAGCTAGTCAGAAATGTATAATGCACTAACTGAAGTGAAAAATAAATTACAGGTCATCAACTGTAGAGTAGATGAAGGAGAGGACTGAATCAGCAATTTGGAAGATAAGAAAGCAGAAAACATGCAATCAGAACAGAGAAAAGAGAAAAAGAATACAAAAAAATAAAAATAAATAAATGAAGATAGTGTAAGGAGCCTCTAGGAAAACTTCAAGCATGTCAACTTTTGCATCATGATACTGCCAGAAAGAGAAGAGAGAGCAAAAAATTGAAAAAGTATTTGAAACTTAATGACAGAAAACTTCCCTAACCTGGTGAAGGAAATAGACATACAAGTCTAAGAAGCACAGAGGGCCCCAAAAAAGATGAACCCAAGGAGGCCCACATCAAGACACATCATAATTAAAATGAAAAAGGTTAAAAATTAAGAGACAATCTTGAAAACAACAAGACATGAGCATTTAGTTGCCTATAAGAGAGCACTCATAAGACTGTCAGCTGAATTCTCAACAGATATTTTGCAGGCCAGAAGGGAATGGCAAGAAATATTCAAAGGAATGAAAAGCAAGAACCTACAACCAAAATGACTACCTAGAAAAGCATCATTTAGAATTGAAGGAAAGATAAAGGGCTTCCCAGACACGAAAAAGCTAAAGGAGTTCTTCATCACCAAATCAGTATTAAAAGAAATGTAAAGGGTCTTCTTTAAAAAGGAGAAGAAGAATTAAAGATCAAATATGTGAATAATAAACTGGCAAGAAATACATAGCAATCAACCATTACTTTTAAGGCAAATGGATTAAATGTTCCAATCAAAAGAAATACATTGGCTGAATTGATAACAAAACAAGACTCATATAAGCTGTTTACAAGATACTCACTTCAGTGGGGTGTTAAAGTCCCCCACTATGATTGTGTTGCTGTCAACTTCCTCCTTAAAGTCCACCAAGAAATTTTTAAATATTTAGATGCTCCTATATTGAGTGCATATAACATTTATAAGGATTATTTCCTCCTGTTGGATTGATCCCCTTAGTATTATGTAGAGATCATCTTTGTCTCTTGTTATGGTCTTTATTTTGAAGTCTATTTTATCAGAAATAAGTATTGATACTCCAGCTTTTTTTTCATTTCCATTTGCATAGAACATTTTTTCCATACCTTAAATTTCAGTGTGTGTGAATATTTTCCTCTCAGGTGGGTCTCTTGTAGACAGCATATATTTGAGTCCTGTTTTCTTATCTATTCAACTACTCTATGTCTTTTGATTGGACCATTTGTTCCATTAACATTTAAGGTTACTGTTGATATATACTTATTTAATGCCATTTCCCCCTTTCTGCCGATGTACCTTTCTCATAATATTTCTTTTTCTTCTTAAAGCAGTCCTTTTAGCATTTCTTGCAATGCTGGTTTGGTGGTACTAAACTCCTTTATCCTGCTTTTGTCTGGGAAGCTCTTTATTTCACCTTCAATTTTAAATGATAGCCTTGCTGGATAAAGCAGTCTTGGTGGCAGGTTCTTGCTTCTCATTACCTTGAGAACTTCATGCCACTCCCTTAAGGCCTAAAGTCTTTCTGTTGAGAAATCTGCTCTAAGACTTATGAGGATTCCCTTGTAGGTCACTGCTTGTTTCTTTCCTGCAGCCTTTAATATTCTTTGTCCTTAACATTTGTCATTTTAATTATGATGTTTCTTGGAGTGGATCTCTTTGGGTTTCTCTTGCTTGGAACCTTCTGTGCTTCCTGAACTTGTGTGACTTTCTCCCTCTCCAGCATAGGGAAAATTTCTGTCATTAATTCCTCCACCATGTTCTCTATCCCTTGCTCACTTTTCTCCCCATCTTTTTCCCCTATGATGTGAATATTGTTTCACTTAATGTTGTCCCAAAGCTCCCTTAGATTGTCCTGATGTTTTTAATTGTTTTTTCTTTTTGCTGCTCTGAGTCTTTTTTTCTATGTTATCTTCTAAGTCACTTATTCTATCCTCTGCTTCAATGAACTTGCTTTTAATTCCTTCCAGCATATTCTCGATATCAGATATAGTAATCTTCATTTCTGCCTGGTTTTATTTATGATATCTAGTTCTTTTTTTATATTTTCACTAAGTTCCTGCACCTTTCCTTTAAGTGTCTTGTTGTGCTTATTAATTTTCATGAGCATCTTTATAAACATTACTCTGGACTCTATTCCTAATAACTTGCTTAACTCCATCTCATCAAGGTCTTTTTCTGGTGAGTATTTCTTTTCTTTAGTTTGGAAGTGGTTTTTTTGCATCCTCATTTTGGTGACTCTTAATGTTTGTATTTGTATATTAGATATACTTGCTGTACCCCAGACTTATGGGGTGGGATTTTGTATTGTATGTTCGGTGGAGCCCAGAGGTGTGTTTTCCTTATACTTCTGAGCTCTTTGCTCTACATGTGTCTCTTTTGTGGGATCTTTGGGCTCTTCTGTTGTGATTGAGTCTAGATTGTTGTTGTCCTGTTCTTGGGAGGACTCTCCTCTAAGGTTGGCACACTGTGGGTGAGACCCAACAACATTGTGTGAGCTGTTGTATGGGTGCTGGCAAGGCAAGACAATACAAGACCAAACTGTCAGGAAACAAGCAGTATCTTACAAAATATCCTGACAATCACAATGAAAATATCCCAAGTGAAAGTAGAATTGGGAGAGTGAAGTGAGAACACAAATGCTAAAGAAAAAAATCAAAAAACAAAAACAAAAACTAGAGAGAGAGAGAGAGAGAAATGGATATTATTGCTAATAGTAATGAAAAATAATAATAAAATAAAAAGTAAAAAATTGTGAAGCTAGTGAGAGATAAAAGGGGCAGGGAAAAGATTCTGAAAGAAGGGAGAGCAAAAACTAAAGGTAGAGCATATGAACAGAAAAATAGTTGAAAATGAAAAAATAAAAATGTAATAAAGAGACAAATAGAAACAAACAAACACATAGACAGGAAGGTAAAAGGGAGAAAAGAAAGAAAGAAAGAAGAAAGAAAGAAAGAAGAAAGAAAGAAAGAAAGAAAGAAAGAAAGAAAGAAAGAAAGAAAGAAAGAAAGAAAGAAAGAAAGAAAGAAAGAAAGAAAGAAAGAAAGAAAGAAAGAAAGAAAGAAAGAAAGAAAGAAAGAAAGAAAGAAAGAAAGAAAGAAAGAAAGAAAGTTATGCCAATGGAACAAAAAGAGAGAGAGATAAAACAAGGGCAGGGAGGCAGTCCAGTAAGAGACTTGGGGGAAACAATAGAGAAAAGCAGTAAACTTATTGGTTATAATGATAATATCCCAGAAATTAAGCAGAGAATATCAAGAAAATCTTGAACAAAAAACAAAACAAAACAAAGCAAAAAAAGCAAAGCAAAACAAATTTAAAAAAAAAATTAATTAAAAAAAATAAAAAATTAAAGAAAAGAATTTTTAAAAAAATTTTTTTCTTTCCTCTTTTTTCTAAAAAAAAAAAAAAAAGTCAATCAGGTGAATTTTGTCTGGGCAGCTTATGTTGCCTGAAGCTCACTGTTTTGTATGCTGATGTTGGTTCTCCTGGTAGATACTTGTGTATCAGCCAATGTCAGGAACTGTCTAGGTTTGGCTCTGGTGTCCTTAGGTCATTGGCTGGTCTGAGGCTCTCTGTGGACCACTTCCATCTGTCAGCTATTTTGCCTCCCCCTTGTAGTTGCCTGGTCTTACTCCAGAGTCTTCTGAAGAGTCTTTAAGTTGCAGGCCAGCTAGTGTAGCTCAGGATATTGCTCCCTTTACTTAAAGCTTTTGCTCTCAGACACTCACTGTGGGGAAGTTAGTCTCTGCTTCAAAGCCAATTCCTCAGTCTCTACCCTATCCTCCAATTCTAGGTCCCATACAATGGCCTGCAGTTTCAGATTGACTTCAGTCTATTGCCTTTTCTGTATGGGCAGTTTCAGCAGCTTGGGCCAAGTGAGTTTGACAAAAAAAAATTTCCAGTGAGCCCTTTGCCTGCCCAGCCCCCAAAAGCGATTTTAGGCTTTTCCTCCATTTCCCAAATAATAGTCCCTTAGAATTTTTTTCTTGTATTGTGGTCATGTGAGCTGATCTCCCTTCTCCCTCAGTACTGTGCCCTGCAGGGGAAATTTGGGGTTTCAGTGAGTTGAAACAGCCCCTTTCTTATTGAGGGTGGTGCTCCTAGCCTGCAGGAGAGGTAGGCATGCTCCTCCCCTCCTTTCCCACACCTGGTTGGCTGATCGCTTGGGGTGGTTACTTCAAACTCTTCACAATGCAGACACAAATCCCAGTTTTTGCTGGTCTGTCTCCCCAATGCAAGCCAGGAAGGTGGATGCCAGTTCAGCAATCAAAAAATTAAAAACACACAAAGCAACACACAGGTAGAGAATCTGCCCTAGGAGGTCCCATTGCCCCTTGCCTCAGAACCAAGGAGGAGGGGTCACAAAGTCAGCCCCACACAGCTCCACTGCACAGATGATCTCAGTAAAGCTGGTGCAACTCATTACGCACTATCCTGGCTCCCCTCAGAGTGGGTCATAAAACCCATTTGTTGCACCAGCAGCTCTGGTGGTTAGAGTCCTGCTCCACCCTTGTGGCAGCTCTGGACCCTCTCTGGTGGCAGGAGGTCTCTCTTCCTCTTCCTAACACTACACAAATCAAATGCTTTCTGGGGTCCTACACAGTGCCTTACAGAAGGCAGAGCATCTTTTTGTGTGGCTGCTCAGTGCATCCCTCCAGCCTCTTTCTATTCAGGAGCCACACACTGTGGGACAGCCTTCTGTGGTCAGCATCCAGTGTGAAAGACAATTGTCCCAGCTGCCATTAGAGCTTTGTTTCACTGGGAAGGCGCAGCCTCCTCCTCGCAGGCATACTGTACCCCTGGCTCCCTCTGCCCACTGTGCACAGGCCCTCCTTCCTCTCTCCTCTACTCTGGGTGTGAGATCCCTGCTTTTGGATACCGGTCCACACTCACAAGGGGAGGGAGCTTTGCAGCCTTTAGCCCTAGGGCCTCAGAGCCCAGCACAAGCTTCAGGGGATACTCTGTCTTTCTATGCTCCCCTTCTCTTACCAGACTCTATGATGTTTCTTCAGTGCTCCCTGTTTGAAATATGTCCACTCAGGTATGTTTCTTTGGTTTTTCCAAACTGGTTACCCAGTATTTTAGCATTAAATACAGTCCATGGCTGGGAGTAAGGGTTCTCTGCTTCTGGTCACAATGCCACAATCTTCCCAGATCTAATTATGTTATTTTGAGAAATAAAACAGTCAAGATTTTCATGGTCTATATTATAGTGGAGCAAAGTAGAAGTGATAAAAGATTGTAAAAATATATTTAGGGCCCTGTCAAGTAAAGAAAATAATTTCCTGTGGCTTTTGTAATTTTTTTTGAAAAACAAAAAGAAAAATTTTCTGTCTTAATAGCTATATACCAGGTGCCAGATGCTATGCTATTTTACTCTAGCAAGATATTATATTTGGATCAGCAACTGCAAGTGGAGTCACATTTGATTAAGTATTCAATAAACCATAATAATTTACCAATACCCATCTGCCTCTGCACCAACCAGTCAGGTGAGTTGATGAGATTGTGATAGTATTCCTCCCCACCTTCCTCTTGCATCTGTCACATTTTTGTTTGTGGCAATATTCTTTACAATCCCTGGAAAAATTTGATTTACTATCCTTTATGATTCCTGGAAAGATTTGATTTACTGTCACATTTCAGAGGCTTCTACATGATCCTTTCTACCATAATGATACTTACTCAATGGGTCAGAGTGCTCATGGGGGAATACTGTCAGTTGTGAAGTATTTAAATTATATATTCAGAAACTGATTATACACACACACACACACATATATGTATGTATATATATATGAATAAGAGTGGGCCTATGAATGTAGTGGGATTAATTAAACCTAGATTGGGTCAAAAGCCCATTTATCATCGGACCACCACTACATCCAATTTTGAATATCAGAACACAATGACATTTTAGGTCTCAAGAAATTAGTTTCAATTCAGAGACTTTGGCTAAAATGTCTGAAGTATCTCAGTATTTTCTTTTGTCCAGTCCACAGTCATTCTAGTAAAAGGTCATGGCTCTCTTGGTAAAAGCATTGAAAATATGCTTCAGGCATAGCTGAAGGCTTGTTCTTCAAGGGGTTATAGTTTCTACTTTTCTAAAGGGGCTCTTGATCTATGAACTGGCTTAGTTGAAAGGCCTTGACTCCCCATTATGAATACTCCAGACATGTTTCCAATTACCAGACTTGGTATTTTTCTGCTATATAGATCAGGTAACAATTTACTAGGCTGTCCAACTATTTCATTGTTGACAACCCTGAGGCCGTTTAGCCATTTCTTGAGTTTTCTGTAGATAAAACATTCAGATACTACTTTGTTTCTGTTTCCTATTAATTACAGGTGCCCCTACTGTCTTTAGCTATTAATTACTTTTGTTTTGCCTCTGTTACTCTAGGATAGACACTCATTTTCCTCTAGTGAAATCAGGGAACCAATCTCTACTATGGCATCTCTTACTGCAAGAGGACAGTGACAACAAAGCTTCTCAAATTCCCTCCCAACATTAATGTATACTTTCATTTATTAGTGAAGTGACTGTTCTCTCTAAGACTCTCAGAGATTATAGTTTGGAAATAGCTGAGTTGTAGGTATCACATGTTAAAACCACTTCAATATTTCTATCTCCTTCAGCTTTTTTATTCCTTTCTTTATGTTATGGCAGAGAAGTTATAGCACCTCAACCTAATTAAGTATATGCCATTATTGAACCCAAGGTTTTGTCAGTCAGCTAAATCAACTGTTAGAGCTACTTGCAGTTATGTGAGCTAACACATTTAATACAGAGTCTACAAATTTCGCTTAATCCAAATGTTATATTTCCTCTAACTTATTCCAAAACTTGTGTAATTTATCCCCACATAGGTTATCCCAGTTTCTATAGATGTGAATTAATTAATCTTACACATTTTTTTGAGGGGCAGACATAAGCAATTTTTACTTGTCCAACTGCACGTGCTGATATGTGGGGATGATTCCAGGTTTAGTGATAACAAAGAATAATTAGCACAGGCACCAGGGAGAATAGGCATCTCTCTCCAACTCCAGTTAAGGTTATTAGATGCTAGTAAAACAGGGAAAATCTGGTTTCCTCACATGGTAAAGTAGGATGCCTCTACTGGCAGTGTCAGAGTCTCAGAGATTCAAAATCTTAAGATTAATTTGTATTCCCCACATATCTCAACATGAAGCCATAGATTCCAACCCCTTCCCAACCTCTGCTTTGGCATTGACTTGATTGTATCAACTCAACATAAGTTGTGATTCTGCAATCTAAACAATTAAACTTTCAGTGTTATTTTGAGAAACATTGACCTTGATGTTACAAGATAAAAAAAGGAACTTATTTTAAGGTTGATATCAATGCTCTCTTTTTTTCAATAATGACTTAGGGAGAGTTAAGCAAACAAACAAAAACTTAGCTTGTTCAATCCCTTTTGTAAGCTGATGCCCTCAGAAGAAACATTTTCATAGGAGAGTCCTTGAGTATTTTTGGTCCCAAAATAAAGTCTATTAGTCACTTGACCTCATATGGCACTTGCTTCCATGAAGACTCCATCATATGGAACTGCAGATAATATTTCATTAATTGTGAAACTACTTATTTATCTTATTGCTGCATGACAAATAGCTCTAAAATGTAGTGGCTTAAGAGAAACTGTAAACACTTATTATCTCATAAGTTTATGGTGCCAGAATTCTGAGAAAAACTGGGCTGAACAGATCACATATGGATTCACTAATTTCTTAGCATCATATGATGGCTATGGCTTCACTCATCTGAAAGTTTGACTAAGGCCGGAAGTAGCCTCACACATATGCCTGGTAGGCTGAAGCTCAAATTTGGCAAATGTCTCAATTTTTCTCCACACAGCCTCTCTGCAGGGCTGCTTGAGTATCCTCAAGGCATGAAGCTGGCTTCCAGGCAGAAGAACATTTCACAGTTCATACACAGAAGCTTTAATGCCTTTAATGATCTAGCTTCATGAAAAATAGTTTCTTCTATCATATCTAATTGGCCATAAGTCCATCCCTGATTTAATATGGGAAGTGACTACACAAAGGCCTGAATACAAGAAGGTGAGGATTCTTGAGGGCACTTTTGAAAGCTGACATTTTTATCACTGTATGCCATGGATTTTCCATATTTTATTTTCCATTTTCAAGGAGGCCATCTCTGAAAGAAAGCCCAAGAACATGACCAGTCTTCACATCCAATCATTAAAATTGTTTCATAGTTTATGCCAATTTTTATATCAGTTGAGGTCCAATCAAGGGACAGAAGCCAAAGAGAAATTTTAACATAAATAGTTGTTAACTATGATTTGAAGAACTGAACAAAATTGGTGACACTAAGGTTTCACAGAAATTCCAGGAAGCTACTGCCACCCACAGAACTTGGAGAATCAAAGAAAAAGGTTGGAAATATAAAATATAGAAGAATAGAGGAGAGGCCCAGTGGAGAGACTGAGACCACTGAGAAGAGTACTGCTTGGCTGAGGCTGGTGCCTCTGAGCTTTAAGGAGGGCCCTAAACAGGTGAGAATTAGAACTCAGAGATTAAATACTAGTTTTCTGATGCTCTCTTTCCTGAGGGCATGGTAGTGCTGTTTTGACCATTAATTGCTAATTCTGGAACTCATTGCTATTGCCAGGTTGAAAAATAAGTACTTATGAGAGATGCTAATGGAAATTTGAAATGAACTGAAAGCCAATAAAAAGAAATAAAACTGACTAGCTGGCGTGGCTCAGCGGTTGAGCATCAACCTAGGATCCAGGAGATTGCGGTTTGATTTCTTCTCAGGGCGCATGCCCGGGTTGCGGGCTCAATCCCCAGTCGGGGGCGTGCAGGAAGCAGCTGATCAATGACTCTCTCATCATTGATGTTTCTCTCTCTCTCTCTCCCCCTCTCCCTCTCACTCTCTCTCACCCTCTCTCTGAAATAAAAAAAAATAATTTTTTTTTTAAAAAAAAGAATAAAACTTTTTCCTTGAGCCATTGAATCCTCTTCTATGGACTCCTTATACAGAGCCTGACTACAAAGTAGCACACATTTTTGCAGTGTCCTAGCCCAGAATCATAAAAGAGGGTATTGAAAAATGGCACACAGTAAGCATTATATGTTATTGCTATTGTTGTTTGGTTTTTATTGGTACTATTGCAATAACAATTAGTATTACCTTCATGAATATGGGTGGGGTGAATATATTTAGTAAAAATTACCATATCCAAAAATTCATATGTCAAAAATATAACCAGATTTTGATACCGTTAATATTTATAGAGTATATAGAGTTGAACAATTATATTGTGAATTGACAAGAAAGAAAAAGCAGCCAAGACAACTTATACCAAATAAAACTTTGCAACTGAGTTAGTCACTTAATTGTCTTAATTCTCCAATTTATTTTATCAATTAAGTTTTTACTCGAAATAATTATTGTACTTCTTAACCTTGTTTCTTTGCAAAGTATTTTTTAAAATACTTTAAGTATATAAAAACAAAAACATTACCAAGATTCAGCAAAGATAGTTGTTTTTACAACACTTCAGAAACCCATTTATTCCCCAATGATTACTAAACATAATGCCATGTTATATCTAAATCTATCTTTTAAAAAAAGTCACATGGAAACTACTTTTGGATATTAAATTTTGAATTAGGTAGAGTACATCATTTATACCACCCATGCATGTAATCATTCATTGATTTAATGTGCATTGTAGGAAAGCCACCAAGTGAAATAAAGGGTTGATATTAGAATGTGAATTGCATAAAAGAAGATGAATGATAAAGAACTAACTTTAACAGTATCTGTTTTTCCACACAGGGGCTTAGCTCAAATAGAAAACTCTATAAGCAGAATTCAAATGCTCTACATTATTGAAGGGTTATATGACATATATTTTTAATTTAAAATATTCAGTTGTGAGAGAAACAAACCATTTAAGAGCACTGAAGTGCTCTAAAGTGTTTTTCAAATATGAAGAGTCTGTATATTTAAAACTGGATTGTTGAGTGTAAATGCTTTTCTACAATGATAATGTGATTTGAATTTCATAGAAAGATAAATACTTTAATCCCTACCTCCCACCCCAAAACACATACATACTTACAAACTAATAGAACCACTAGAGAAATGCAAGTAAGAGAACTTCTTTTCTCACAACAAATTTTGCAGTTAAAACTCAGCCTGACTCTCTCTCTTTTTTTTTTTTTGGTAATTGTTTAGTACTTTTTATTACCTTTGTATTGGATGGCTCATATATAGAGTATTGAACTACCCATTAAAAATACTTTGCAGCCCTGGTCAGCATGGCTCAGTTGGTTGGGTATCCACCTGTGTACTGCAATGTTGCAGATTTGATTCCCAGTCAGGGCACATGCCTAGGTTGTGAGCTTGATCCCTGGCATGGGGCATGCAGGGGGCATCTGATGGGTGTTTCATTCTCACAGTGATGTTTCTCTCTCTTTCCCTCTCCCTTCCTCTCTCTCTAAAAATCAATAAAAGATATTTAAAAAAATATTTTGCAAAGAAACAAGGTTAGAAAGAGGACAAGAAGAGAGGGTCTGTAGTTGACCCAGAGAAGTGTGGATGGGGTCATTCAGAGAGCCGTAACAGTTTGCTTGGAGAGAGCAATGATAGTAGAATTCATTCAAGGATTCCAAAGGAGAATGTGGTTTATACTGCCAAGAGTTTATAATATGAAAAAAGTAACAGATGAGAAGATATAAATCCAATTTTCTCATGAAACAATTGAGACCGGTGAGTTTGAGATTTATCTTAAAATCACACAGTTAATGAATGGCAGAGAAAGAGCTAGAGCTACTTTCTCACTCTAGAACATGTGCTCATTTTCTGCTTGAAGACCAGAGGCTATCTAGTTGAGGATTGAGAAATGCTAGAGTTTATTGCATTGTATCTGCTACCAGGAGAAATTTATGGACATGAATCACAGGGTGAATTAAAAACAGTCAGCATTAGGACTAAGACAGGATGAGAAAACACAGAGCACATCCATCCCAAAAGCAGCAGTAGACTTACTGAAACCACTTCTGCTTCTCTTGAGGACACAGTAGAAAAATGAATATCTGAAAGATAAATAACTATCGTTGATACACCATACTGTACAAGATATAATGGGTAGATTGATGGTAGATAGGTAGATCTATAGTTGCTTCTGTGCCATTTTTATGCCATTTTCTCTGAGATCCTTCCTTCCCTCCTCACTCCCAAGTAGTTCTTCAAAATAAATGTCAATAATAACCTATTTTTTGTATATTTTTCCTAATTTCCTTCTTTTCACTCAGCTCTAGTTAAGAAGTCAGCCTCTCTGCTGTGTCCTACCACAGTATCCTATGCATGTATCTAACTGTATGTCATGTTCCTTGTGACTTGCTATACTTTTGATTTCCTCAATAAAATCTGAAGTGTTCTGGACAAAGACTGTGGTTTGTTTACCACTTGGCCAAGAAAGGAAATTGTTTAGAACTTAGAGTTCTTTAAAAAAAAGTATGTTAGTTGCTATTAATAAAACTTCAAGGGGCTTTTTAAAAAGCCAAAGTTTATTCCTCATTTATATGACATATAGTAGATGGTGGGAGTACTGTAATATACACAGTCATTTAGGACCTGGATCATCAACAAAATGCCGTATTTACTATGTGTGTTAGAGTTGATATTGATACACCAGACAAAAGAATATTTTGAAGTATACACAGTAGTTTCTGTATGGACAAGCTTAAAGTAGTGTACATTACATCTATTGAGATTGCATTGGCCATAATTAACTATAAGGAAGGTTTGGAAATGGACTCTAATTGTGTATTTAAGGGGGAAGAAAAATAAAGTTTGGTGAATATTTAGGGAGGTTTTAACACAGAAATATTATGTAAATTTTGGCCTAATGAATTAATGAATGAAAGGATAGATAAGTGAAGACTATGAGTAAACAAATATGTAATCAATATGGTCAAGCTCCTCTGGTATTGCCAGTTTCCCACTATTTTCTCAAACTTTAAGGCTTTATGACATGTTTTTTTGTTCTATTCCCTGCAGTAAGAATGAACACTGTTAAGCTTGAAATGGACAGAGATACAAAGAGACTTTCCACTTTCCAGTCTTATAATCTCGTATAATAAATAAATGACATTTAACTTCACACGATCCTCAATTCTCAAAAAAAACTATGAGTAAAGATTGCCATGTTATTTTTCAGATAAGAATATGGAGTATCCGGGCTTATTTCCCACTCCCACTCAGCTGAAGTTAAGGGACTATCTAACCACAAAGCCTGTCTTTTTTCAATGCACATGGCTACCCAACCAGTGTGCCCCTTCCTCTCAAGGACACAGTAGCATTACATCCTCTGCTATCTCATATTCCCAAGAGTACACTGATCAACAGTAGGTGGTTATTTTAGATAATAATCATAGAGAAGTAAAGCTGTTCTCTGATTTTTTAGAAAAACTCTTTTGGAAACAATAATGGATAATAAAATAAACAATCCTGAGGAGTGTTATTCAAGGTCAGAAAATAAGCAAGATATTCATGTTTTTACAATATGTTGTAGTACATTTAGAAATTATACTAATATTAGACATATTGATATTTTACATCGGAGTGCCAGTTTTAACAAGAACCAGATGTCCTGTGATGTCTTTTTCTTTTGTAGTTTTATGCATGTTGAAGATTTCCTTGGGAAAATAAACTATCAAGAGTTTGATATTTTACCTTCTTCGGTGCATTGTCTTTTTTATCTGTCTCTACCAGAATTAAAAAATAACCTGCTGCATTGTGTCAGCTTTCAGGTAAATCTATTTCTGCCTGTACACGTGACTCTTCCATTAACACCAGCAAGGCAAGAGGTAGAATACTATAGTCAAAGGGATGGTTAAGTTATTTATACCTCAATTTGATATTATAAGTACATCATTGCTTAGAATAAAGAGGACTATGTCAGGAAAGTAAATATTGCATTTCATGTAGTGTTTACTAAACAGTGAAGTATATGTGGAAGGTATATTGGATTAAAAGTATTATGACAACAGATGGACTTTCTGGATTACTAATGCAGTATCATGCCAAAAATTGCAAATAATTTTGAGAGTATGAAAGCATTTGGAGAAGTCAGGCAACCACTAATCATAACTATTCTTTATTTAAGTAGTTTCAAAACCTGGCATATTTTACAGGAGTGTACCTTTTGATCACTGTATGTCAGGAAGCTTACATTTATCTTAGAAGATAACTACCTTTATGAATAAATATTAGAAAAATAAATTAATTATAAAAATTGTTTTATTTGAAACAGCAATAAATACTACATAGAAAACATTATTTATCTATAAATAATGTAAAATAATTGAGTTGGTGAGTGTCCATGTTCTTCTATGAGATTTTTTTCAAGTTCCAGGAGCCTTGTTTCTTTCTTATAATACCCACTTCTGTTTGTTTTGTCACTTTTAGAGAAAAAAAAAATTACAAAAAGCATGAAAAATCTTTGACTAATAACAAGAACAAATTTTTATATATTTTAACAAATCCTGGTTATTGATCCAGGAACTCTCAATTTATTCTGACTCTAATAAAACTTAAATTACAGAATTAAAAGTGAGTTTATAGACATATATAATATAAATGCATAACAGATACTATATTAGTTGAGTACTCTCTGTTATTTCCTTTTATTATTCTTTTACAGAACCCCAGAAGTGAATATGCTTGGGAATGAATCATAATTCATCTAAGTCAATTTTTACCAGTGTTTGATTAAGAAATGATATAGGGCTGTTTGACATAATACCTGTGTTATTGGTGGAAGTAGAATTCTTAGGGTGCCATAAGGAAAATAATTTCCTGAGCCCCCCCCCCATGGAAACATGAGGTTTCGTGGAAAGCTTCATTGATGATGTAAAATTAAGGGGGTTCTCATTCAAGGTCCCATCTCTGTTCTGCCATGAAAAAGTCCAATCCTGTCTTCGGCAGGGCCAGAATTAGAGCTACTGCCCAGAATTTCTGCTCCATATTAAAGTCCAGTCAATCCAGCAGCTGGCCAGCTTAGCTTGTGTTCTTCAGCTGCAGTCCATTGTGTGTGGGGTCCGCACAGCCATGAGCCACGTGGCTGCTTAAGGCCACATGGTTATGGAGAGAGAACGGGAGGGCATGGGCAAGTGTAGGTCATGGAACAAGCGAGAACCAGCAGAAATAAGACTGTGAATAAGAAGGAAAGAGCTCTTTGGGGACTTTAACCTTTCAGTTCTCCCATGTTTCTGATGGAGCCACCCCCTAGTGAATCTGTTGTTCCCTGGACTAAACTGGCAGGCAAGTATTTTCCCTGCATTAACCTGACTTCATTGTCCATGTGCCCATCTTCTTTGTTTGATCCCTCCCCCCAGGGGTCTGCAGGGAATGGGCCAGTGGTTCCCTGGGGAGCATGAAGCCGTAGCTTCCTGGTGAAGCTGTCCAGATGAGCATGCTTATAATGTCTGGCCTCCTCTTTGCTCTCTCCCTATTATTAATATCAATAAGCCAGATAATTATAACAATAATACCTGGAGCTAAAGTATCCATGTTACAAAGTAAGGCCACAATCCTTAGAATCAAAGCCAAACGGGGAAGATTGGGGTGAGTCTGTGCCCTTGAGTAACTGAAGAAAATCCTGATCTACCTGCACCCAGATACTTTAATAAATGCAGAATATATTTCTTATGGTTTAATCTAGCTATAGTCTGAATAAAACATCATATCTCATATGTATGTTGGCAAGGGATCCCATTACAGTCAAGAGGCTCTAGTTTCCTTTGAACCAAAATGAAAACCAAACATCAACTTAAATGAACTCATAAAGAGAATATAAAATAAAGAATTTAATTTATTTTTACATTTATGTATATATCTTTATTTTTAAAAAATTATTTATTGATGTTAGAGAGAAGAAAGTAGAGAGAAAGAGAGAGACATTGATTTGTTTTTCCACTTATTTATGCATTCATTGGTTGATTCTTTTTTGTGCCCTGACTGAAGATCGAACTTGCAACTTTGGTGTATCTGGTGATGTTCTAACCAACTGAGCTACCCAGCCAGGGCCTACAGCTGTACTTATTAAAAAGAAAAAGAGGAGAATAAGAATTACTTAAGATATTTCTTAAAATGAAAAATGTGCTCCAAATATTTTTTGAATCATGATGAATCATTATTAACCATAAATGAAATTATGAATATGCATTTCTTATACAAATTATTTTCTTCTTTCTTATGAAAGTGTGGAAATATCTTACATACCCCCAAATGCCAGAATCTGTTCTCCTCAGATTTATATAGATTATTATTCCTCAAATTTTGGCTTCTACAATACCCTTATACTTTTAAATGTGATTGACTATTTCAAATAGTTTTTTCATGTGTGTTATATTTATTTATATTTATGAAATTAGAAATAAAAATAGAGAAATTTAATTATTTAAATAATTTAAAATTCAACAATAATAAACTTAACCTAAATAATATATTTCATGATAAATATTTTCCAATCCAAGATCAAAATTATTGAGAAAAATTCATTTTACATTTTTCCAACTCTCTTTACTATCTGGCTTAATGGAGAAAAACCACTCTTAAAAATCTGCTTCGTCAATCATATGTTGAGATATAATGTTTTAGTAGCTGTATATAAAGAGATTCCATTCTCCAGCAGAAATGTGGCTGAAAAAAGGCTGGCCTTTTCATATAATTGTGGATATTCTTTGACACCATACCAAAACTCAACAAGCAGTATTTTTTTAAAGTATTGCTGCAATGTGGAATCTGAAATCATAATGAACTTGTTGAACTTTTTTGTATTAAATCCATGTGTTTGCCATACCCACTAATAGATATTCTACCCATGCATTAATGTGTAACATTATTTGTTGCTCATTTGGAAACTATTTACTCACTTTCCAGATATTTTGAGTTTTGACACATTCCATTATATAATATAAGAAATACGGTTAATTGATATTAAAGCACACCAGAGATATCTTTAAGTATTAAGTTATCAAACTCATGATTTCAGATAAAGTTTTTTCAAAATTTGAATTTCACTCAAAAGCTTGAATTTTATAATGAGTTAAAAATATACTGAGTTGCTTTCCTTGAAATATAAGAAAAAGCAATTAATTTATTTAAAAATAAATTTGGCTAAGTACCCAAATCTGACCCAGGCTCACATCCCTCAGGCTGTGGAGTTTAAGAATTCAATGACTGCTAGTGCAGTTTTGTGCCACGTTATTATACGTAATCAGTCATCAACAGTCACATCTACCGTTTTGTATCACTGAAAATATCAACCCAGGTAACAGAAGCAATTAGCATTTTAGTATTAGTATGAATGTAGTTTTGATCTTATGAATCTACTGAAATGGTGTCTTGCTCCCACAGAGGTTAGCCAACTGCCTTTAGAACATTACTGTCAAACATGCTATATATGTAGTAATGCATATTTTTGCATTTATATTATTGCTTAATAGATAGCCTTGTTTATGATAGCAGCTTAGAATATTAAGTTTAATTGATGTAAATTGTTAATTGAATATTGGCACTTTATAGCATTTTCTAGAGGATAGAAAAACATTTAAGAATGAGAGAAATTGAAAAACCTGTTTCATATTATACTATTTTTTGATTCATATCAGCAAAAAATTCTATTACATTTCTAGAACAAAAAGTTGTTTCATGGTTAAACTTCTAATTTACCTGAGACTCAGCCTACCAAACAACAAATTGCAAGTTTCAATTTCACTCCTATTATATATGTTCAATTGTGTGTCTTGAAACACAACAGATATTTTATTTCTTTGCTTCTTTCTTCCAAGAAAATAGAACAATATAAAATATACTTTTATAAAATGGGATGTCAGTACAAGTGAAACATAGTTTAGGCATAACCAAAATTAGTTTATATAACTTCAGTATTACTTTACTGCAAAACAAAAGCCTTAACATATGTCATAGATATTGATACGCTAAATATAGAAATATTTAAAGCCTTCTCTATTGCTTCCCTGAAGCTGAGAATTCTAGCACGCACAGTGCATTCTTTAGTATAATTGAAAATGACGATTTACAATAAGAATTTGATAATCAATTATGGAATACAACTCCATAACCATATTATGTAATTAGTCATCAAAGAAAAAAAATGCTTGAAAGATGTACATTAAGCTTCAGATTCTAATTAATGTACTTTATTGATCTTAAACTTTATGCGTGTATAAAAGATTTCATGGATTTGCTTTTGAAAAGGAGATGATTCTAGGAAATTATTTAGAGGAATATTTGCAAGTGAAATTCTCTTATTTATTTTTATCTACACTAGTACTGATTAAAGTAATATTTTCTGTTAAATATTCATAAGTGGTGCATCTCTGAGTGATATTGATAAATAGGCAAATGACAGGCTAATCTTATACAACTATGCAATTTAAATAATTTACTCTGGCTGTTGTCATAGGATATGAAAACGATAACCTTACTTCTTTATAATTTCAATGAGACTCAAATTAATTGATGAGAATTTTATATGAAAAAGAAATAAAAATAATAAAAAGGTTTTATATGGAATTATAAAATATAACAGTAGTCATTTCAATGCACCTGCAATTTTAAGTACTACTAGGAAGAAGGGAAATATAGTAATACAGCATATTCTTCTTACTACTTTTACTTTTCAATCTAGATACTGCTATACTCTGGGAAGCAATCTATATATTCCCTTGAAAAGGGAGGGTGAAAATTCAGAATTTGGTGATAGTAAACTGCAAGAAATTATTAACAATAATCAGATTATTATCCTTTTTATTTTTTCCATAACCTCTGAAAATTAAATATCAATTATATTGTCAAACTTTGATCTAATTGCTATTATTACTTTTTTCTACTATTTTTCTACATTAAATACTAATACACAATTAGCAGAAAGAAAATGTATATCTAAATTTTTCCATTTGAATGCCAATTACATGAAAAGTTTATATCAAATCTGTGACTAATTTTTTTTTTTTTTAAATATATCTTTATTGATTTCAGAGAGAGGAAAGGAGAGGGAGAGAGAGAGAGAGAAACATCAATGATGAGAGAGTCATTGATTGAGCCCACAACCCGGGCATGTGCCCTGACCGGGAATCGAACCCCGATCGCCTGGATCCTAGGTCGATGCTCAACTGCTGAGCCACTCCCGGCCGGGCTAATTTATCTTTTTAAAATTACTTTTATGGATGAAGAGCGGGATGTATGAGGAAATGTATGGTCAACGGATTTTGTTTTCTGTGTTAATTTTATTTTTTATTTTTTCCAGCTTTATTGAAGTATAACTGAAAAATTAATATATATATATTTAAGTCATACAATATGGTGGTTTATTTATTAAATGTTTATTGAACATCTACTTAATGCTAAGTTTTGTAATGAATTGGAGGGGGGTAATGGAGAATTGTTATTCAATGGGTATAAAGTTTCAGTTATGCAAAATTAATAAATTCTACAGTTCTTATTTTGTGCTTCTAGGTAAGAACACTGTGTTGTATACTGAAAAGTTTGTTAAAGGAGTAGTTCTCATTTTACATGTTTCACCACAAATCAAATTAAATGAAGGCTGAAAATGTCCCTGGTTTTAGAGATGTGGCAACAGACTAAAATATTTATATGAGGCTTTTTGAAAATGTGGTAGAGTGGAAGGCATTTCAAAGTGGATTGATGAGTGAACGGAGGGTGAAGAAACAGAAAACCACCCTAGAAGGGTTGGATGAAAGAACAGTTTAAAAGGAAGAGCTTAAATCCAAGAGGGCAGTACAGGCAATACACTGTTCAACAACACCAGCTTACTTTCTAAATTAAATTAGAATATTAACAGTTTTCAAAGATTAAACATTAAACAAATGTCGTGGATCACATATAGAAAGTTTTGGAACAGAAACTTTTGGGGTTGGAAACTCAGATGAGGACCTCTGACTTGTTTGTTTAAACCTACATTTTCCCCCCTGCCAGTATTTGCATTTAACTAGTAGATTTAGCAACCCACCTTAAAGACGTCCATGTTATACCACTTGTACTATTCTTAATAGAGTTTATAATATAATTAGGGTATTGTAATGGAAATATTACTTCTGAGAATAACTTAGCATTTTAGGAAAATTGATAAAATACCAGAATACTGAAATGATCCATTATTGTAACTCTGAGTACCTAACTAAATTTTGTTTAGAATTTTTATTTTAATCACACATTTATTGACTATATTTCTGTAATATGAAATTTTAGGTTGCATTTCCAAAGCTGATACACACATTTATGCAGATGTGAGTATGTATGTATATAACCACATACACATTTTTGGAATATCTCTTAGATATAACAGTATTACCTCTTTGCTTGTGAGGTACATAAGAAGCATTGACTTTTTTTTTTTTTAAAATCATTTGTGGACAAGTTTTATTTTTAGTAAGTGCCTTTATATCAAATGTGTAAAATTTTCTTTTGGTGTTGAATTTAGCTTCATCTTTACTAAGTTTTATTCCATTATTTTCTTTTTTAAAATACAAATTAGGAATTAACTTTTTAGGAGAAAATCAACAGTGGGCTCTGCATAATAAAGTATACTAACTGAATAAGAGCTTTAAAAATACATATTGTATTTTATAACAAGATAAGACATGGAAGGGTTGACCTAGACAGTCAGGATACATGGCAAGGAGACAGGGTGTGAGACAGGCTCTGGGGACAAACTAATCTGGGCTAGCTGTCACACTGCACACATACAAACTGATCATTTAATCTGATTGAATTTTATGAACTCTAAGAAAGTCTAACCAAGTAGCATAATACAGGGGTGGGCAAAGGTAGGTTTACACTTGTGAATATGTGAAACAGTTTATTTTGTATCATTATTTATTCTTGCATTACATATTTTTCCATGTGAGCAACTGTAAACTTACTTTTACCCACCCTTGTATAGTATCTAGAGGGTACAAAAGGATGCTAAATGTGATTTATCTAGGAAAACATGGCCTAGGGAATGTCCTATAGAAAAATGGGGATGAGTTGGACTCATGGCAGAACAGTGACAAAGGCTGGGTGGGCGAGCAGTTGCTGCTTCTCTGCAGTCAGCAGAGGCCTTGTCACCAAGCTGGATTTCAAGAACAAGACTCAGGTTTCCTAGCATTGAGGAGTATTCAGAGTTATGAGGGGCTTCAACCCCAGAATTACCTAGTGCTAATATGAAGCATTGGCTCAGGTGTATAAGACAGGAATTTAGTACCATACCTGGAACTAAAAGTCCCCAAAGTTGGGAAAATTAACAGAGCTAAAGACATATCATAATATAAAAATTGAACTAAAACAATTATTTACTATTTACAGAGAAAATAAAATAAAAACTTCTCAGAAACATAATTGGTCCTGTTTGTTAGTCTTCCTGGTCCTTCAGGAACTTTAGTGGGGTTTTCCTGGGGAGAAGTGGAGTTTAGAAAGAATTTTGATAACACAGACTCCGGGACTGACTGTTCTTACTCATATTTCTGAGGTTAAAACCTGCTTGACATTTTATACTTTTGGTTCTGGTAGAAACCTTAGTGTAATGTATGAATCCTATTAACACCCAATGGTGAACATGAATGAAATGGTATCTTGCAAATAGAAGTTTAGGAAGAACCTTTCACAACTATGTACATCTTCCACCTGAAGAAAAACTTAATATTGAGCTGTAGTTTACTGCATTGCACAAAGAGAAGTTACAGTAAGCAAAACTAGACACAAAGATTATACAAAAAGATACAAAATAATATTCCAGTCATCCACTAATATGATGAAAACTATAAGTCCTGACTTAATCATTTTAGAACATGCAATAAAAGTGGCTGTCAGAAGTAGGGATCTAGTTTTTCTATTGGTTCAGAGCAATCTTGGATATTTCTTAAGGGAGGAAAAAAGTCACAACTTAGATCAATGGAGTGACCCTCCTACCCTCACTTATTATGGTATGTAAACACTTATGTTTATTCACTTTGCAGATGAGATAAGTACTGGGAATTGGCACATTTTTGTAAAATCTCAGAGTATTGTATTAAAATTCCTCTTGTAACAAATTGCCACAAACTTAGTTGCTTTAAGTAAATAAGTTTTATTATTGTATTCTTGAGGTAGTAAATACAAAATGGGTTTTATCTGACTAAAATCAAGGTTATGATGTAACTGTGTTCCTTCTGGAAGCTCTAGGAGAAAATCCACTCCCTTGCCTTGTCCAGATTCTAGAGGCTCCCTGCAATTGCTGGCTCGGATCTCCCTTTTCCACCTTCAAAGCCAAAAAAGATAGCATCTTCAAATTTCTCCCTGATTCTGCTCTGTCCTCACATCACATCTCTCGATGACACTCTTAAGGACCCTTGTAATAACATTGGGTCAACCCAGATAATCCAGGATAATCTTCCCATCCCAAGATGATTAATTTAATCACATTTGCAAAGTCCGTTCTGCTGTGTAAGGAAACATATTCACAAGTCCCTGGGGTTAGGATATACACATCTTGGAAGAGGCATTATTGTGCCTGCCTCAAATTGTATATGTCTTTTCTATTCATATATATGTATATATACCCCTATCTTATTAAAAAATTAAGGAAAATATTTTATGAATTCCAACACCTACTTAATGAGGCTTCTTAACAAGATCCTCATTATCACTTTCTCCTTGAATACCTGTACCCTCTTGTTGCCCGAGGCCTTGTTAGCACTTCATTGGCACTTTCTTAGCATATTTCTATTAGCACTTTACAGATGTATGAATACCCCTGATTATACATGTATTGTATAAATATATATATATTCTCAATGTTTTAGCTAAATTAAAATCAAAACGAATCTTAGTTACTTAAGCTTTGAAGGAAAAGTATTTCAAAAACAAAAATATGTTTGCAATAGGCGAACAACATATTTCTCTCCTCATTATCATCTAATTCTAATTTGCATTAATTTTCTTTTAAACCATGACAGGTGCTGAATGCTAATAATATATGTTTTAACAGCAAATGTTTGAAGTCATTAATTTCGGAATCAAACTCCAGAATCAAATGCCATGTTAATAAATTACTCCATGTTAATAAAATACATCCAAATACATTTGGATGTATTACTGAGTGCCTAGTATTGTAACTAGGGCACCTGTTACATTTAACATTATTTAAAAGCATATATATAAAATCTCACTTTGGAGTGACAAGTAAAATTTTAAAATAATGATAATAAATGAATATAATGTTTTATAAAGAGAATGCAAATTAATTTGTGACAAAATGTAGGCCTAGATACTTTGGTTATTAATTATGGTAGACTTTGCACCCTAAATGTAACTTTCTGATAACAATATGACATCAGAAATTAGGTAATTTACACGGAAATAAGATAGAAAAAAATACTTTTGACATGTTGTCTGTTGCATTACCACTCTATAGATATGGATATATATACTTTTCTTTTGAATTCATATACAAAATAACATTATGTTTTAATATTTTTCTGACTTTATGTCTTTGTTTTCAAAGGTACAGAAAACAGTTTGGTTTTTATTCTACACATATAACTGCATAAACAAATTCACATATATTTGGAACCAAAATCAGTGAAGATGGCTGAATAGCAAGAGATGTAGTGGACCAAAATGAAGTATCCAAAAATATAAGTTAATGAAAATACACCACACAACACTATTTGGGCAAAACAAAAATATCTTTGCCCATTAGTAGAGATAAAAGCCTCGCTGCTAGAAAAATCTGAGATTCTGAGAAAGGAATACCTTTTTTTTTATGTATATATGTTTACCTTTCAGAATTTTACCCAATTCTCTTTATCTGACTCACAAATTTATTATTTCCTGTTTTTACTAAACTTAAACTTAGGATTTCTGCTGTTCTTCAGATACCTGTTCACTATGTCCAAGTACATATATTTTCTCGTATTCATTTTACTGATTCTCACTCTTCCATCTGATGTAGTATCTCGAAAATGTTCTGAAATTTGTCACCTTCAGATGGCATCCTGCTATTACTGCCACTGATGTTATATACATATACATATACATATATATATATATATATATATATATACTTTATTTATTTATTTTTAATTTTATTTTTTAGTGAGAAAATGAGAGGAGGAAAAGTAAAGCTTGTCATTAGTTCTAAAATGTTCTTAGGCTATGAATACTCTTATGTTTTTGAATATATAGGTCTTTCTGAGACTCAGGAAAATGTTTTGCTTTTATATTATTTAATACTGGTTTTGTTCCAATTCTCCTAACCTGTGAATAAGAAAATGCCATTTGTAAGTTCATTTTCACTCTGTCTTTTGTTTCTATAATTTTCACCAGCAATCATCGCTTTCCTCCATCTTTTTCTTTGAGAACTCCATGAATTAAAATTGTTTTCCGGATCACTGAGGAAATCATCTAAAACATAAAGTTGTTAAAACATAATCTACAAAGCCAGAAGCTAAATTTTTATTTTTTTATTGCTCAATAATTTCTGTCAAGCACCTATAATAGTGCAGAACCATCTAAAGCATTTGCTGACTAAATAAATATTTAAGTGATTGGTAAAAAAATATATAGAGTTTTCTTTATTCTGTAATTCATTGTTTGTTTGTTTTTAGAAATCTATTCTCCGTTTATTCTCCTACCTTTTTAATAGATTGAATTTTTCTTTGCACCTTACACTTAATTTACTAAGTAAATATTTTCAATCACATTTTTTTTGAGTCATACTTTTTTCATTTATATGATGAATACATTTATGTTTCAGTTGCATCTTTTTCAGTATAGTGATTATATGCTCTCACAGGCAAAGTGGGAAATCATATACTTCTATTGAAGATTTTGAAGTGGGAAAATATATGTATTGTACATTAAATAAAATATATATAATACATTTAATATATATACATTCATTTATATTTATGGCAGACTGGATTTTTTTGGCTCTATGTTTTTTAATTTCAAATTCTATAGTGTTTAAAAATACCATTGAAACCAGACAACAAATGGGTCCAGGCTGTCTGGCACTACTTGAGCCAATTAAGCAGAGACAGGGTTGAATCATATATGAGCATTTATTCCATTATAGCCACCAATATTGAAGAACATGGGGTCACCCACGAAAATCTGCTCTACTGCCCCCATAAGCCAGCTGCTTACATTGGGTAGAAGGACAAAGATTACATGGGAAAGCAGGAATTATAGGCCTGGGGAAGTAGGCAAAGCATAATGCTAACAGGTTACAGGCAATGTGGGCGGGGAGTCCCAAAGGATGCGTGCTTCTGGGATTCCATTGTTTCAGGAACAAGGCTGTTAATCTTTCCATGATGATAGGCAGTTTTTGGAAAAGGAGAATGGACCATGTTTCAAAGTTAACTCCCATGTCGTCCCAGGGTGTACAACTCTCAGCCAGGTGGGAAGGTGCTTTCTCTAATCAGAACAGAACAATCAAAGCATGATCAATATTTCTTATAACTACAGTTATTTCTGCCCCTAACACCACAGTTCATTTCTGCCTGTAACACTATGATCTATAAAACACTAATTATAGCCATATAAAATATGTGAGAATACATCCCAAATACAAATTTACCAAAATCAAATCATATGTCATGAGATTGAAACTTTTATGTTTATTTTCTTGAAAATTATTCAAGAATGCAAAGAATATTGTTTTAAGGACCACTAGTTAAAATTCTGATATATGAACCAGGAATAAAATCTGTTGAAATATATCCAAATAATAGAGTCAGGCACGTGTTTTCAAAAAAAGCTAAAGTCACTATCATATATGATGAATTAATGAGAACAAGGGCCAGACTAGTTTAAAATTAGCTTGGGAAAATTTTCTAGTGCAAAGGGTTTTCCTCCACGTGCAATACAAACAATGAAATTTATTCCAATAACCCACAGAGAAATTGCCTTCCTTCTTTATTCTTCATTATTAGTTCTAGAAACTATAAGTAGAGACTTAACACTGCCTCTAACACCACCGTTCTTTCTACCCCTAACACTATGATCTATAAAACAGTAATTATAGCTATATAAAATATGTGAGAATAAACCCCAAATACAAATTTACCAAAACCAAATTTATTTACTAAAGTAAATAAATTGGCATTTAAAATATAGGTTAGAGAGGAAAAGCCACCCAAGTAAGGGGAACAGACTAGGCAAGGTCAAAACATGTAACACGCAATTGGCAGGAGCAAGGCAATATGTGAAATATGTGCTTTAGCTGTAGATATTAGGCTAGTAGTCAATTTAGCCACTTGATAGAAGACCAAGTGAAAATTTCCAAGAAATGAACAAGGACACACTGGAGAATTTATGTATGTTGAATCTTCAGGGAATTTGCTAAGGAATCTGTGAAATACTAAGACGAAGGGTTCTAAATCAGATGAATTATTCAGTTTCTTTGCTTTTGGTAATATTGAGAATTAATACTACACAGTGACTTCAGAGGTACACGAACAAGTCTGATGCTGCTGGCTGTTTATGTATTAGGTTTTCAGGAAAAATGTGACATAAAAAACATGACTGCTTACAAGTATTCTATTGGCAAAATGTGACTTGGAAAAATAAAGTTTTTTCTTCATCTTGAATTACATTTGAGTTACAGAGCACATACAAATTGTACACTGAAATATTACAGTGAATCCCCAAAACTCTCTAGAGAAGTAAACATCTTCAAAAATGCAAAAATTGATGATTTAAAAAATGCTTAAATTTACTTATAAAAAGAACATAATGGAGCTTTCTACACAGGATCTTCCTCACTTTGCTCTTTTGTGTCTGAAAGGTGTGCATTTGCCTGTGTGAACTTTGAAAATGCATACAGCATATATAGAGAAAAAAAATGCTCTATGTCACCATGCATACATAACTGAGGTTAGAGAAAAATAAAATATATCTTATATTAGTGTACTTTTTTAAGTCTTTAGCTGTTGAAATGTTATATAAGCTATTTTGCTAATAGGAAGTATTCTTTATTGAACTATCATTTAAGATTTGAAACTAACTAAATGTGACAATGATCCTTTAAGATTTAATAACCACATTAAATTTTATAATGTTATGTCGTCATATAAAGACTAAACTCAATGTTTCCTTATAAGAATAATGGCTGCAACTGATAAAGTCTTGTTTATCAAATAATTTTAATTTAGTTTATTTCTCCAAATTTTTTATTATTATTCAGTGGTCTCATGTATTTGAGTGGGAAAATAGCATGAAGGAAAGCTACCATTTACCAACTGCCATTATGCTCCATGTGCTGTGCTAAATCTTTCACCAAAATAATCACATTTCATCTTAACATACTTTGTAAGGTCAGTATTTTTGCCCTTTTTGGAAAGTAAGAACATGCGCTCACAGAAAACCTGTTTTCAAGTCCAGAGGAAGGAAGAACTTTCATAGGTTGCACAGATTTTCACTTAAAAAGAAAAACAAACAAACATTATAATAGATTCCTTCCAAGACCATCATTGTTAGGAGACAATTTTCCATGGGTCTTTTGAGAGCAAGAGCAAAGGTCTTACAGAATTTTGTTCTTGATAATCTTTAAGAGACATTTGTAGCACAAGCAGTTTTGTACAGTTTAGTCTGAGAGTTCCAGTTCCACCATACTCTCAGTGTTCATTTTTACTATTGTTAGTTTTCACTTTTTGTGCTAGAATTTTTGGTTGAGGAGTGAAGATATTTCATTGTGATTTTAATATTCATTGCCCTTATGGTTAATTATATCAGTATATTTCCATGTGCTTGTTGGTATTTAAAATATCCTCTTTTGTATAATCTCAAGTTTTTGACATTTTTAAAATAGATTTTTGAAAAATAGTAAATTATGTATAAAAATCTTTTGTCATATGCACATAAAAATATTCTCCCTTTCCATGACTTGTCCTCTCTCTATTTTAACAGCACATTTTAATAAGTACAAGGTCAAAAAATTAATAAAATATTTTTACAAATCATTGTCCTTTTGATTTGTGATGTTTGTGTCCTGGATTTTTATTTTTTTAAATTTATTTATATATATCTTTATTGATTTCAGAGCAAGGAAAGGAGAGGGAGAGAGAGAGATAGAAACATCAATGATGAGAGAGTCACTGATCGAGCCCACAACCCGGGCATGTCAGTGCTCAACTGCTGAGCCACGCCCGGCCAGGCTGGATTTTTAAAAAACAATTTTGACCCCTCTAATAGCATAAAAATATTCTCCTCTGTTATCATCTAGAATCTTTATGGTCTTGCAACAGATTCAATTTGCTTGTGACACTTTTTTTAAAATGTATAGTATAATTTCATTATAAATATTTTGATTTTGATATTTGTATCTATTTTTATGACAAAGACTGGACTAAAATTTCCTGTTTTGAAGTACCCTTAACATATTTATGGGAAAATATGCACTCTTCGTATTCTGTTTTGAGAAGTGTTTTTTATTTTTATATTATGAAAGAATTTATGTAGTTAATATTATTTTGCTCTGTATGGTTAGAGAATTTACAAGTGAAGTCATATAAGCCTGAAATTTGTTTTTTGAAAATGTTCTTATGTTCAGATTAAATTTCTTAATAAATGTAAGATTACTGACACATTTCCTTCTTCTATAAGGTTTTATTTGTTGTGTTTTTCAAGGAATTACTCATTACAACCAAGTTTTCAATAAATTTACTCAAAAGTTTTAAATAATATACTCCAAGTATAAATTATTATAAATATTATAGCAATGGCTCCTTTTCATTTAATTTGGCAACCCCTGCTTTGTCTCATTTATTTTCCCTCGAAAATATTCTTTGAGTTTTAGCATCTTTATTAGTTTTGGTGGACAGCATTAAGTATCACTCACATCCTTCTTCAGAAAATTAGGATGAATTCCTTTAGTTGATGGGATTACTGCTGGAGATGGAGCTAGGCTATCAGCCCTCACTGGCAAATGCCTCAGCAGTGGAGCACTATTTCATCCAAGGTCACCAGTCTTTCCAGGAACTCCAGGAACAGCTCAGTTCAATGAATGATAAATACAAAGGCATAAAAACCCAGCCATTCAAAACAATCGGGAAAATTCCTATAGGCCAATCCTAACTCCAGAGTTCCCCCCGGCTTCAACTGAGGCCTACATCGGGATGTATGTGTCTGTAGTCTGACTAAAGAGGATCTAAGGGGCTAGAACATACTTTTAGGTAATAAAGAGCTTATCATATGTAAGCCTTCTCCCTATATACATGCATTAACAAGAAAATAGTACAAATCTGTTCCTACGATAAATCACAAAAGCAAGTAAGAAACAATGGCACAAACTAGGCAAAGTAAAAATAATAAAATAATTGCAGTAAATTATAGAAAAGCTTGACAGTTTTGAGAAATGGGCATGTTGAGTGGATTCTCTAAGGCCAGCAAATGCACCAGATAACTTTGTTCCTCAGGAGGGCTCAGATGATATATTCATCACTTACCAAAGCAACAGGAACATGTTCCTGAAGGGGCACCTGCATCACTAAGAAGCCCCTGTGGATCTCAGCTCTATAGGCTGACTTTATGGTAGGAGATGCCATCAGAGGCTGGGGTTCATTCATAGTGATGTAGTAATTGTAATAGAGCAGTAGTATTAGTAATAGAAGTAGGTACTTCAAAATACGTAGGGTAGGATGTATCATTTAACTCAATAACCAAATGGGTCTATTAAAGTAATTATTGTAGTAAAGCTTTTCAGTTACTTAGCCTCTCTTCTGTATTTTTAATTTTTTCTTGTGTTTTAAACTGGATATTTCATACTTTCAATTGTCAAGTTCAGTTATCTTCTCTTCTTTTTCTAATACTTTCAAATTTAAGTTCTAATTTATGAATATTAATTATTGTATTTTTTCAGTTTTAGAATTTCCACTTGATTCTACTTTTCTGGTCAATTTTTCTTTTCATTGATTTTCTTTAATATTTTAATAGTAGCTATTTTATTTTATCTTTTAATTTGAATTAATTTAAGTTTTTCCATTACCATTTATCCCCTTATACCATCTTCCAGCTTCACCTCCCTCTTAATAATAGCTATTTTTAAAACTGTGTCTTATAACTATAGTATGTGAATGCTTCTAAATCTGTTTCTATTGCATCTTTTCTCCTGTTGAATTTTGGCAATAAGACCCTGTCTTTTGTCATGATTAAATGAATTCAGTGTTGAGTTTGACATATAAAAATTGTATAGTTTGGGGGGTTATTATTGTTTCTCTTAAATTTTTCTCTGTCAGGCAATTAGAGTACACGCAATCAGTGTGGTACGATCAAGATTGGATTTCAGACTTTTGAAGAGTCATGTTATTTCTGGTTTGCCTTCATTTCTTTGACATGGAATTTTAGAAGTAGCACTGGAAAGTTTGTGTTTTCACTGGGATCCGACTTCTTTGACTTCTTTGACTGTGAGACTGCCAACATTTCAGCTTAGTTTTTTAGCACCTTGCATTGGCTTTCTATATTGTTTGTACCTCTCACTTGATACCTGATAGCTTAGGTCTCAGCAAAAATTTTGAAAAGCAATTGCATCAATAATGTCTGGTGGATTTCTCTGGGGTCTCTCTTACTCTCAAGGATTTAATCTCTTGAATCCTGGATGACTCAGTAGCTTTGATGTGAGCTTTTTCTCATTCTTGTCTAGTGAGATGGTTACAATTTTTAAGCTGCTGGTTTTTGTCAGACTTTTATGCCCCAAACAGTGAATGGGAAAATGCCTTATGGAGGAAGGAAGAAAAATAAGCAAAGGTAAAAGTAAGGCTCACTTAAATGAATTTTTTTTTTATCTGAGATATTTGTCCCTAAAGCCATTAAAGCCTTGGTATATTTGCAAAGTCTTTCCAGCATTTATAGTTCTTCATTGTGGAAAAGCTCCATCACAGTCAGAAGAGATACCTTAAAATCCAAGGGTTTTCTGAAATGCCAATTTTTCTTTATTCTTTGTCCATTTCCAGGAATAATTCACTTTTCACTCTCCTCTAATCTTCATTAATACAGATGTATAGCATTTTCCACATTCCTTCTGAATAGTAATGTATCTCTACACAGGTTTTCTCTTCCTGCCCAATCCCTATGCACTGTAGCATTCTTGTGGAGGAGAGAGTATGTGTCTTACACATCCTGATGTTCAACATACTTTTTGCCTTATACTTAAATAAACATTGCTGGTGTTATTACACAAATGCTCTGTGTCCCTGATATAATTCTTTATTTTTATAGCTATATTACAGATAATAACATAAAAATATCATCAGCTGCCTAATTTTTCCTACCTTGTTATTCTCTAGAACAATTTAACAATATTAGTTTTTGTTTCTATACTTATAAAGATCTAGTTAACACAATAAAAATAAAGACAGAATAAAAGTGCTTTTCAAGTTTTAGGAATTCTGCTTTATGATCTTTAAAAATGTCATGTTTTAAGTAAAAAAGGTTTAGGTTATATATTACACCAGGAGTTGAGCATTCTCATTGTTGAAATTCATATCAATGAATGAGAAATTTAAAAACCACTTTGCAAATGCAGCAAATCATTTTAACATGGTCAATTTAGCATTTTAAAATATAAGAATATGCATTTAAGTATGAATATTTGTATCTTTTCTGCTTAAACGATTGACAGAAAGGTACACTTTTTGAAAATAAGAACAGTTTTTTCCTCTCTCATGCATATGCCACATAATAAATGTGTTAAGAAAAGTGAAAATATTTTTGTCTTTGCTGTTCTCAGTAATTTTTCCCTAGGACATCACTGTAGATACATGATAATTTTGATACATTTAAAAAAAAAATAAAATCATCATTTCTGTTCCTTTGGTAATTTCTATTTTATTATTTCATTTAGAATTTAATGTGGATTGGAAAATCATGTTAATTATAGTACTAAGTATTATGACAAATCCCTATAAGGTAAAATTATATCTTCCACCTCATAGGTTGCTATGTTTTATGTTATGCAATGTCTCTCAATTCAAATAATAACTAATTAGCATGGGATTCTTAAACTACAGACAGCATGCTATATGTTGAGCAATATCTTGATAATAAAATAATAAAAATAAAAAATAAAATAAAAAAATAAAATTAATTCAGTCAATTACTCCATAGTTCTCAAGAATTATAAAAAGGAACTACTGAGATAAGAATAATACTGTTACTGTCAGAAGTGGAAGTAGATGGGCTGCACGATTCATGAAAGTTGTGTGGGTCAGAGGAAGTTGGTACAAAGTTTTAATTATAAGGTCTCCTGGAAAGTCTACATTACAGGAAAGTAGAAACTATGAGTAAAAATGTATATATATATATAATGTGGAGAAAATTTACATAAAATATAAAAAAGTAGAGATGGAACATTGGACTCATGCCCAAAGTAAGGCAGAATATCTTGAGAACGAGAAAATAAACTCCGTAAGAGAAAAATTAATTCCTAAATCTTCTTCAGCTCTCATAATCTTCCCTGTTCTTAAGGTTGTATGAGTGATTATTTTATATCCTAAAATAATTTGTATAAAATGGCATTAATTTAATGGTTCTATTCAAATAAATGTGAGGACTTTCATGTTGAGATGCTGAAGAATGCTTGTGTCTTTTTCCAACTCTCCCTGTTAGGAGAGGTGTTTACATATCAATATATTATAGTAACTAATGATTAAGTTTCTATTATCTTTAGAATCTATGACTGTGCCTTCTGAAATAAGGAGTCATGTTGCTTGAAAGAGTTTCTATATGAAAGCACTCAAACATTAAGAATATCTTTCAGTAGCACATAATAAATATAAATATTCTTTTATAGAGGATTTAAAACTTAGTAAGCACAAAGCATGATCTTGAAATTCAAAAAAGATTTTAGTAGTAAAAAAAATTAACATAGAAAGACCCAGGACCATTGCTTATGCTTTACAACCAAATTCAGTAGGATCCAGTGTTTAATCGATTACTTGTTTGCAATAGCATTTAACCACTGCCTTAGTGAAGATGAATCATGCCTAGTCCAAACCAAAGGATAACTGTTTACATAAAAAAAGGAACTGGCAAATGTACTGCATCTTCTTATGTTAGAAACTTTTTAAAAATAACCCCATTTTTAGTTATAAAACCAGATGATCGATGAACCATCAGATATATATGTGGAAAAAACAAAATATACAGACAAGTACATATGTGCAAACACATATAACATGAATCCAAAAATAAGTCAGTATTGAGCTGTGCGCTAAATTTTTTTATGAGTTTAATACTAACTATGACATAGAGATCTAATAACTACAATTTCACCAAGATATTCTTAGAAACCCCCAAAATGTTAGGTCTATTTTTCTTGCCTAATGCAATGTAGAGGGGAAGATAGCTATGGGCTAGCCTGCAGACACTCCTTGTATTTCATGTGTTCCCCCTTTCTACTCTCAAAATCATTTCTATGCTGTTTAAGGCAACTTATGCCTTACTTTCTAAAAATCTCCACTATCATCAACCCCAACTTTCTTTAATATGATGTCAAAATATCAGAGAACTGATTGTATTGTATATGTGCGTATGTGTATGTGTGTGTTTATACACACACATATATATACATACACATATAATTTTTTTGTACATTATGATGTTTTGACATTTAATAAAAGCCCTTTTGGCTGGGATGTAACTACCCTCTCCTAAGCTAACCAATTCTCTGTCATATCAAAGGGACTACTAACTGGGAACATGATATACAAACTAGCCATTTCAGAGCCATACCTCCTCTATTTGGCCCATGCAACTCAGGAGGCAATGATCCTCTGCTTAAATCATCTCAGGGCCAACTACCAGGCACCTAGAAAGCATTCCTATAGCCCAAAGTCCACTGAAGAAACTATTCAAACTAGCCAATACCACATTGATTACTATGCCCCAAAGGAAACCCAAAAAAATACCATAATTTACAGTATGTAAAAGTCTCACAACTTTTATTTGTATTTATGATCTCTAACAAGATGTAAAGAAATTACATGTTTTAAAGTATTTCATCTCTACAAAAAATTGCATTCAAAGTGAAGTTGTTATGAAAATAAGCGATGAAAATATTTTTGCAGTTTGAAATTTTTAAGTCAAAGATGAAAGGAAAATCCTTTGCTATATTTATATCTTTAGAATACTAAAAACTTTATATTTAATATATAGCTGTAATCACTGTAAGCCATTAGACAAAAACAAAATTAAGTTATAAAATTAAAAAATCCATGAATTTTATAAGACATTTAGTTATTTTTATGTAACTTTAGAAATAATTTCTAAAATTTTAGACATGAGTTTCAATTTAGTAAATTGTTGACATCTTCTTTCTTTGAGTACATTTGAGCACCACCTGATCCTTCACATTCCTGGAAAAACTTGTGGCTTGCTTGGCAAAAAGTCAAGTTTAAATTTTAATGCATTGGCTGAAGTGCTATTATATCATTTTCAACAAACACTAAGTTTAACAGGTTTGGAAGTTTTCTACAAAGATCCACTCTTGACTCTTGTAAGAACTTCACAGTAACACTATTGATTGTGTTTTGTGACTAATATAAAAGTTAATCAGCAGTCTATTCTGCAAGATTGATGCCTTTTTTATGCATCTGCTTTCTCATTTTTGTTACTTATCGATGAAGGAATTATAGACACCAAGTATCTCAGTATATCAATGATTATAAAATGCAAATATATATTTCTTAATAAAATAGTTACTTAGTATATTTTATAGGTGTAGAAATGTACCAGGAAAAACAGACAAAAAGAAATTGTTTACAAAAGCATTGCTTAAAATGTTATAACGTTTTGACTATTTTAATAGGAAAACTTGAAGTATAGAACTGCCTTTTTCAAAGTGTGTGAAATTTCCTAGTTATTTATGAATATTTGAAGTTATTTTCTTTATTTCTTGTTAATTGCTTGTGACAGCCAAGAGTTAAAATATGGGCATCCTGTTATATAACGTAGGAGAACAGCTGCAACGCAGTCTGCTTCTGCCGATGCTCTTGACAATGTGTCTCCTAAGGCCCTAAAAACAGCCTCTCCCCGCTGGCTGTTGCTTCCCACTCTGGGCTCCCGCAATTGGCCCACTGAAATATTCAAGCACCGCATTGGGGAAAATCCACTTCTACCCAGCACAGAGAGACAGCCAGACAAATGTAAGCGAAGACAGAAAAACAGAACAAATTACTGACAGCATCACTGTCCGGATTTCTTGAGAACACATCCAAAAAGTTTAACTTTTTGAAGAAATTTATATCAATTCTGTTCATATGTAAAGTTTATCTAGGAAAACGGTTCAAGTTATTCAAGGAAAGAAAGGAGTTATTGAGAAATCAAAAGAAATATCTCAACAATGAAACAGGTAAAAAAGTAATTAAACTCTAGTACAACTTGTAATTCTTCTGCTTAAATTACAGAAAAGCCTCTGAAGATATTTTGTTTGTTTCCTAGAAACTTTCAGATTTGTCCTTAAAATATATTAAATTTTTTTTCTAGACAGGTTTCACATAACTTGAGCCATGGATGTTTTCTCACTTCACCAACATAAATTCTTCCACAGATTAATATCAGAATCAGTATTTGCAATGTGCCTCCTGCTAGTGAGAACTAGCAATTCCTGAAATAATTTCCCCTTGGAAATGCTTGTACCTATCATCTTTAATCAATTTAACCTGGTCTAGACAAAACCTTTAATCTAACAGGGAAATGCACTGCTTGATAAAGTCTGAGCTCTGTGACCCCCAAGTGTCTGCCCATTTTTAAAAGGCCCTATGGTTGCATATAAATAAATCTTGATAGAGCATCCTTAAATCTTTGAAGGAAGTAGATAAAAAAACAAAGGGGTAATGGAAGGAAAGTGTTGTATATCTTTATTTTCCTTTTCATTGAATTTATTGGGGTGACACTGGTTAACAAAATTATACAGGTTTCAGGTATACAACTCCATAATGCATCGTCTGTACACTGTACTGTATGTTCACCACCCCAAGTCAGGTCTCCTATCACCATTTATGGTCTCTAAACTCCCCTACACTTCCCTCCACCTCACCCTCCCCTGGCTATCACAGTGTCTCAGCACATCTGTCTATATGCCCCATCACATTAGAGCAATGGTGAAGCCATTTAACCAAAAAATGTTTAGGTGTATAGAAATCTTTGGTGCAAGTACTTTCATGCATAATTAAGAAATAGATTAATACCTGCCATCAACATAGCTAATTTTTATTCTTATGTAAATGAGTCTCAGGATAGAGTGAAAATTTGCTCAGTTACTTGGAATAGATATTGCAGTACAAAAGAAGTAGAAAATACTACATGTAAATAAAATTTAGAACATGTAAAATATAAAACCAAAGAAATTCAATGGGGTCAGAAGCTCTGGCTCAAAATGTTAATTCTCAGCAGAGACAGATGAAAGCACAAAATGCAGAGGATAGTACTAGAGTTTAATAATGCTTAAATATTTATTAAATTTATTAATTTAGTAGACTGCAACATCAGAAAGTATCTATAACTAATCAGTTTATTATTTAATAAACTTCATTACACAAAATAGCTAGTGAATCTGAAAAGATTATCTGGCTAAATATCTGAAAAGAGGAGATTTTACTCATTGATGAAAGAATGAGTTGAAGAGAGGAACCTGATGCAAATAAAAATGTTTTGCTTACACCTGCCCTTCCTTTAGAACTGTATATATTTTAATTTTCATGTATTCATTTTGGTCCAACTACTTTCCCTTAACTTAGTGATTTTTGCATTTGAGTTTTTGTTCACTTGTTCGTTTATTTTAATTTTTGAGTAGTTTTTCTGCAATTTGTATATCCATTTTCTTTTGAAGTTTTTATTTTTAATCCTCACCTGAGGATATGTTTCCTTACTGATTTTAGAGAGACAGGAAGAGAGAGAGAGAGAAACATCGATGTGAGAGAGAAACATCAGTCATTGCCTCCTGTAGGTGCCCTAACCAGAGATTAAACCGAAAACCTAGGTATGTGCCCTGGCAGGGAATCGAACCCACAGCCTCTTAGTGTCTGAGACAACACTCCAACCAGCTGAGCCGCCTGGGCAGAGGTCCTTTGAAGTTTTGTTATTGTTTACAGTTTTTGACTATTGAAGGAAATTGCTACGTTCATAGTTGTACAAATATATCTCTGGGCAAACAGATTAATGTCTTTTGAATATATTCCTTGGAGCAAGATAGCTGTGCTTAACTTTATAAGAAGCTTCCAAATTGGTTGTGCCATTTTGCACTCACACGAATAGTTTTGTGGCCATTAACATTTTGTGTTAACACTTGATTTTTTTAATAAAATATCAATGATAGAAGAATATATATAAATTAGACTTCATAATATATTTATCTAATCTGGTTATCAAAAGATACTATTAAGACACTGAAAATGCATGCCCCAGTCAACCTGAAAATATTACAAAGGACTTTCTTAGGACATATAAGCTTCTTGCATATTAATAATAAGACAAATATTCTAATTAAAGAGGAATAAGGATATATAAATGACCAATAAGTATATGAAAATGTGCTCATCATTGGCCAATAGGAAAAAAAAATTTAAATCACAATGAGATAAGAATATATACCCACTAGAAAGGCTAAAATTACAAAAGCTGCATAAGTTAGTTTTAATGGTCAAGTGAAAAACATAGAGAACTCTGAAATTATGTATAAATATGCATAGATTGTGTTATTTTCAGTTACTTAAAAAAATAATTTCGGAATAGATATATTTTATAACTCTACCAATATAATAAACTATTTTCCACTTACAGTTATTCCACAGTTAGTTAAAAGTAATTTTGACCCTCCCTTTCACTTTTAGAAGTATGCAAATTTGTACACTAAGTTATATCACAATGCTGATAAAAGATTATTTTATAATTGTTTAAGGACTGAACTATCTTGTGCTAAATCTAGATATCCAGTGCTATCTTGACTGGAATATAAACACTGTAAGATATCCTCTCTGTTTTATTACTGTCACTCTTCAACTAAAGATCAGCATATGGCCCAGACTACAATTTGCTTACAACAGTTTTGCCTTCCTTGGTGATTCTCTCTGATATAAGCAGGAAAATCTCTCTCAGAGAAGAAAGAAGCAATCCTCACACACTTACTTCATTCAATTTGTTGGGCCTTACTTACTATGATTATTATTGCTTCTGATGCACCCACTTTTGCATGATTCATATTAAATAAATGCTAATTAATGAGCTTTTTCCAGAGCATAATTCACTATCTAGAATGTGGGGATTTTCTTTTTCAATAATTTACACCTTTATCACATCTTTTTACTTGCTATAGCAACTTCTCAGTGTCCTCCTTTTATGTTATATCTAGCCAAAAACTTTAAAGATATCAATTTCTACTTTTCTTTATTTGTGGCTTTCCCTCTATTATTATACCTGTTTGATCATTCAATTTGGCTTACATAGGTCAATTGTGAATAAAGTTTCTGATTCATGTGATTACTTTTTAAAAAAATGATATTACATGAAATAATTGCTGTTACATAAGGAAAATTTGATTTCTCTAAATATGTACTTGGCTGACTTTTGTAGTGAAATCTAATATTTATAGATTTTGATACTATTTCTAATTTTGTGTTATTGCTATGTTTTTATATATAGATGTAAACAATAAAAATATATCTATTTGGAATCAAATGCCATTAATAACCAGTTAACTTACAGCAATACCTTCTTAAGATAATATGAACTTTTTGGGGCTATAAAAATAGGAGTTTCTTATCAAGTGCTTTTATAGGACTGTAGAAACACTTTGACTTCTCTTTGACTCAGGAGAAAACCATTTGTTATTTAATTAAATGTGGGTCTGACATGAGCAATGTTTAAAATCAGTGTGGTTTTGTTTAAAGAATGGTCACATTTTATATGTTCCATTATTCAGTTCCCACCTATGTTGTTTTGTTTGTAAGCTCCTATTTTATTTCAATTTTGTAGTTAGTCAATGTTTTATAAGTTCCTTTAGAATTTAGTAATAGAAATGCTGAAAATGAATAGCATTTTTGTGAAAGTTTTATATTTAGATAAAGAAAATCTCCTCCAGACAGTAGCTTTAACAACCTGTCACTGATAGCTCATTAAAGAGTCAGAAATTACTAGCCATTTGCTCTTTGCTACTTTATTTGTTTTATTATTTTGTTGGGGCTATAGTATTAGTATTTTGACCTCTTTTCTTTCCTTACTCTTGTAATTGATAAACTTTGATTAGAAATAAAATATATTTTGTCAACATTAATTTTCTGGCAAATGTTTTTGAGCACCCCAAAAATAAATCCTTGGAACTCTAGCAATCCAGGTGACTTGTACTTCAAACATATATAGATTCAATGAGGAAATTCTAAAACTTAAATTTACCTTAATATTTTAAGTACTTTTAACTTACCTAAATCAAATGTATACTTAAATCTAAGCATTTGAAAATAAACAAAAAATATTTGATTAAGATGTCTGCCTCCAAATTCTCCTTTTTCTAAATAGAAGAATTTTGTCTATAAATTTATGACATTGACTGTTTACAACAATGAATATGTAGCAAATAGCAGTTTGTTAAGGATTCAATGAAAATTTACATTCCTCAGATATATGCTTGCTTTAAAAAATATACAAAGCAGTGTTGAATTATTCAAACAGTTGTTAGGCATATTAGAGGCATTAACCTATATAGATCACAAAGACCCCATTTTAACCATTTCTTTCCACAATTGGCCTGACAAAGTTTCTTTTACTATCCATTAGTAAGATTAGTAAGAGATTTTTAAAAATTCTCCATGCTTCACATGGAGCTGCATTAAAACCAGTGGAACACAGCCTTATGAACATTGTAAACTTAGTGTTATTTGGGAAATCCAATGAATTTCCAAAATTTTCCATTTTTGGAAAAGAGAAAGTTAAAACCTAAAGAAATATTATTTTTATCCAAGCTCTCTGGCAAAAATAGAATTTATGGCTACAAGGATTCCAGTGTTCCTCTGAGCTGCAGCGTGGCTTGACCTTGATGTGAGTGAATCATATCTCTGTAGTTCCTAAAACCAGAAGATAATACTTCTGATTAATATAATTAGAAATATAAGTGCACTATCAGTTTCTAGGCCAGAAGGCAGCCGGAGGAAGATTTGGCAATACATTCCCTTAGGAAAGTTACCATCACCAATCTTGTTGCTGCTATTTTTACTGTTGTATGTGTGTGTGTGTGTGTGTGTGTGTGTGAACAACTTTTATTTGTTTAGAGACAAGAATAGTTTTAAAATATACACAAAAAAAGAGTTATTTACAATTGATTTTACCTGCACTAATTAGTGGTGACACATGCTGACAAATTATTTTTACATCTCACTGCATGGGTAATGTGGGCAATCAATAGAAGAATTAAAAACTAATTCCTACACAGCCTTTGATTCAGTCATATATTTGAAAAAAAAAAAGACTTGGTATTTAATATTTGAACAGTTTGTTGAAATATTAAATAGAAAAATTTGCTCTGATTAATGAAATGAGAATAAAGCTTAGAAAATGTATTCTAATGGCTGTAATGCCTAACAAGATAGTGTGACAAATAACACTTTTCCACAATATGATGATGGGCAGAATTTTTTTCAAGTAGTACACTTCTATTTTTTATTTTTATTAAAATACATTCAGATCACATGTGAAAAAAGTTGCTTGTCATTCAGGAACCTTGCTGGACTGTGGCTAGCAGAAGGAAAGGGAGGAGCTCAGCTTTAACAAAACGGTTGGTAATATGCTCTGGTCTTCATTTGTCCTTGGTCTGGACCGGAATACTAATGACTTGAAAAATGGGTCCTTTTGTATTTCAGTGTTTCTGAAGGGTTCTTTAAGGAACTATTTTCTTGTAGTCACTATTTAAGCAGAATGAGGTTTCCTTTTCTCTTGTACTCTTTGTATCTGAAGTATTTTATTGGTATTTTATTCTACAAGGATACTGGAATCAATAATTTGTTATTTCTCCTTTGAATTGGGGAGTGTCATCCTCATAGTTTGGGTCAGGAATGTGAGATAGAGGAACTATAAAATGGGCAAACACTTATTTGACATTTATGTACACATCCTTGAGATTCTCTTTGAAATAGTGTATTTCTTTGTTTTTTTAAGAATTTTTTTAAATTGATTTCAAAGAGAGGAAGGGAGAGGGAGAGAGAGGTAAAACATCAATGATGAGAGATTCAATGATTGGGTGCCTCCTGCATGCCCCTTCCCCCCCACTGGGGATCAAGCCATCAATGGTGCATGTACCCCGACCTGGAATCAAACTGGGATCTCCTGTACATAGGTCAATGGTCAACCACTGAGCCATGCCAGCTGGGTTGAAATACTATATTTCTTAGATGATAAATTCCTGTGGTTAGAGATGTATAATTTTATATGACTGTGGTTTTCCCATTCATTCAATAGTCATGATGATTGTTAAATAACTAGTGTGTCCCAGCCTCCTGAGACATGTTCAGAAGAAGATGTAACATGTAATTTAATAATACTGGATTAACTCACTTGCAAAGCACAGGACACTGTAGTCAATATTATGTATAGAGCATTACCTTCCGGGCTGACGGAATTGCTCTCTATTTTCTGTGTGGTAGGAGAGAGCAGGCAGAAACCATAACCCAAGGGAACTCTGCATTGTAACTGAACAGCATCAGTATATTTTTCTCATCCAGTCTTGCTAGAGGGAAGATTATTCAATTCTGAAAGTTACATTTTACAAGACTATTGGGGGGGAGGGTGTTTATAATGCAAGACAAAAGAATTGCTGAGAATTTAATCCAATAATTTCTGAAACCCATCTTCAGTTTATTCCACAAAGGCCTCTTTTCCCCACTAGACAACCATTGCTACTAAATATATTTTGCTAAAATTAAAAAGACTAAGTTTAACTTGATATTTTGAGGAACAATGATACATTAGCATCATATTTGCCCTGTAGATGAAAAACATACAGTGCATCTAACCACCAGTAGAAACAAGTTCATCATTCGCAGACTTGATGTCAGAGCAGGATACAGCCTGTCACACTGTGGATCCTGTATCATCCTTCCTCATTTCTTGACAGAGATTCTCCACTTTATCAATCTAACTAAAATGAAATATTGAATGCTGCCATTAAGTTTAGTCATGACAGTTAGTTAATTTTACGTGGATTAGCGTCATCAAATTATCTTACTAAAAATATTTTTAAAAACCTACTAATTAATTTTAATAATAGTATTTTATTAAATATTGAATAGTTATTGAATCTATAGATAGATATCCTATTTTAATGTTATATTGATATGCACTTATATGTTAATATTATATCACATACTGGAGTGAAAGATGTAAAATATAGTAGTGTATTCATGACCCAGGTTAAGAAGAAAATACATTTTAATTATATAAAGAGCGCCCGTACACTATACCAGCCCCAATTCCATTCTCCACCTCCTCAGATAAACCATTCCCCATGTTTACCATCATATTCTTTCTCTTTATGAGCTCATCATATATGTTTATATCTTAAATAATGAAGCATTTAATTTTCCTTGTTTTTGAAATTAGATAAATAGAGTTATAATGCATATAAACTCTAAAACTTTTAAAGTTAATATTATGCTCCTGAGAGTCATTAATATTGTCTCATGAAGCAACAATTCATTCTATATCATATTTTATATATTACTATATTTTAATCTATTTTCCTATACCATTATTGATGGATATTTTGGTGACTACTTTTTGGTATTTAAAAACAGCTCGATGCATGGACATTTTTGTACATTTTGCCTGGTACATATGTAGAAGTCATTTGCTGGAATAAATGTAGCTGTGGATTACTGAGACATAAGGCATTTAATTTTCAACATTATTGCACAATGCTAGAATGGTTTTAAAAGCAGATTTATGAAAATTGAGCACCTACCTTCTGCAGTGAATAATATCTATTGTTTCTTTGCTGTGGTCTATCTATTGTCACCAACATTTAAAGCTATTAGCCTTCCCTATCAAATGGGGTTTGTTTTGCAGTTCCTGGATAACTCAGGCTGAGTGTGTTTTCAGGCTTATAGGCCATATAGGTTTCTTCTTTTAAGATACTCTTGTTCAGAATACTTTCTCATTTTCTTATTAGAAGGTTTGTCTTTTTGTTCATGGATTTAGGAGTCTTTATACTTTATTACTGTTATGTATTGGAATGTCTTCTAATTTGTACAATAATGTACACTTAATTTCAATATAGTTAAATTTACCACAAATATTTTTTACTCTGATCTGCTGTTTTGTCATAAATCAAAAGTTTAATTCTATGGGTCTGTTTTTGATGCATTCATCAAATTGTTTATCCCTACACTCGTAAAATAGTGTCTCAGTGTAGCTTTATTATGTATAATGTTTGATGTCCAGTAAGCTGTATTTCTTACTGCACCTTGTTTATGTTCTTTTAAAATGTCTTGGTTACTCTGGGCCATTTTTCTTCCATATACATTGAGAATCAGCTTGTAAGTTGTCATATAACCAGTGGTAATTTCACTAGATTTCTTTAGAACATATTGATTAATATTGGAAAAATACATATTTTTTAATAATAAATCTTACAGCCCAGGGTATGATATAGTTCTCCATTTATTTGGTAACTTTAATTAATGTCAACAAAATGTAATTAAATTATCTTTGAATGACAATTTTACTCATTTCTGTGGTTCTATGTCCTTATTGACTTTTAGTGACTTAACATGCTAGGTAAAATTTCCAAGATAGCATTGAAAAGAAGTGATAATATTAAGCATCATTCACTTGAAATCAAGAAAAAAACAACACCTCAATATTTAAAGTATTAGATTTACTATAGATTTTGGTTAATACATTATCAGAATAAGAAAATATTTTTTCTAAGTTTGCTGAGATATTTTTTAGTCATGTATGACGACTTTTTTCAAATACATTTTCTACAGCTACTGAGATAACCATGTTTTTGATTGTTTGTTTGTTAACATTGGTTGATCTACAAGTTGTATAGATTTGTCTCTACCACCTTATTTGTGCTCCCCTCCCCTTCCCTAGATTACCGTATTTTTTCCCCTTTTCTTGCTCTTTTTTTGTACTGAATTTTGTTACATTACTTTTTTCTTTAAGTCATCTAAAAGTTGAAGGCTATAATCCTATTTTTAAAATTTGCTCTAGAAATATTTAAATGCCTATTTTTATTTTCCATATTTGAAATGAATCAGTGTCTGTACTCTCATTCAAAATAATACAAAGAGTTTTAACAATTTGATTCTCACCACCTCCTTCCTGTGTATTTATTTACTTGATGCTTTAATTTGAAACATTTTGAAACTTAAAATAATTTATTATTAATTTTCCTCAATTGCCATTTATATTTGTTTATAATTATCATTTTATTTGCTTATTATTATTTCTCACAATCTAGCTTTTCCACTGATATAAAATTTCTTGTGGTTTTTGTCATCTTTACAATTTATAATAAACATACTTTTTGTTTATTTGAAAATAATTTGTTTGCCCTTTTCACAAATGCTTCTGAGGCAATATTTTATATTAAAGATGTGTGTCATCCCTGGCAGAAGGCAGCCGATCCAGGTTTTGCTCTCACATTGATGTTTCTCTCTCTCTCCATCTTCCTTCTTCTCTTTAAAAATAAATAATAACAATAAGATATATTTCCATTGTCTTCTAGTTGGCATTATTATTTCTGAGAAGCTGTGGTGGATAGACCTTATGATAGACCATAATTATCCACATCTTTTTAGTACCCCTCGTGGAACATAACTTTTGATTGTGGACAGGACTTGTGAAGTGCTTCTAACCACTAGAATCTGACAAAAATCACTATACCCATGATTACGTTACATAAGACCGTAATGTAAGTCTTGTGAGCTGACTCTCGCCCTCCCTGGCTTAGAAGCAGCAAGTTGCCATGCTATAAGCTGTTTGTGGACAGGAACTTAAGGCAGCCTTTGGTTAAAGTCAGGTATTGAGAAGTCCGGAATCCTTCCAGGAACTCAATGCTGCCAGCAACCACATGAGCCTGAAGGGGCCCTTCCCCTGTGCGAGTTCTGATAAGTATACAGACCTGGCTGACACTTTCTTTGCAGCCTTGTAGGGGAACAAACTAAACCACATCTGGATTTCTGGCCAACAGAAACTGATATAATAATGTGTATTTTTAAATTTTTTTTTTTTTTGCTGATAAGTTTGTGGTACTATTCTTTTGTGAAAATATATGAAATACTTATTTTAACACTTGGAAGTAGGATTCTGGGGTAACAAATATTTCAAATATTGTGAAAGTGGCTTTGAAACAGGACCATGTACTGAGGTTTATTTTTAATAATATGACATGTAAAGACTAATTTGCCTTGAATAGGCTATTATTAGAAATGCATACTTAAAAGATATTCTCAGTGAGGGTGCAGAAGGGAGTGACGCAGTGGTAGAAAACAGCAAAAGTGTTGCTTATAGTTAGGTAGAAAGCAGAACATACAAGCAACAAACTTGGTTAGGTAGTTAGAGAGATTTTCAGACAAAGTGTTGAAGCTGCTGTTTGGTGCCTTCATGATGCTTATAGTAGAATATAATAGAGGGAAGATAATTGGAAAAATTAACTGTTAAACAAAAAGGAAGCATGACTTTTATCTCAGCGTCTTCAAATTCACAGAAGATACAAAAATTATTTCGGAAAACGATGTCAGCGAAAATTCTATCGACTTGGTGAAAGAGACAAAGAGAATACAAAATGAAAAGAGTCCTTTGGAGGTCCCCAAATTCTATCTTCAGAGAGCAGGCTGATAAAAATACTCAGCTGCGAACATGTGATACATTTCATTAAATAGGACTCAGAGGGCAGAAACCAGAGTTCAGAATGCAGAGATGAAAACCAATGAAAATTATTCCTAGGATATAAAACTGAATTAATGAATTCCCAATATTGCTCAAACAGGATTTTAGAACTGATTTAGACCACAGGGCTGTTTTAGGCTTCCAAAGTTATTTCTTTTTGAATGGTAAGTTTTATAGGTGTTATCGTATACCTACCTCACCACTGAGTATGTGTGTGCTGAGTGTGTGTGTCAGGACAGATGGGAATCTGCAGCAGACACACTCTAAGATGGGCCTCAATTATCCCCACATCGTTGCATAAGATCCTATTCATGAGCAAGAATGAAACCTATGGCTTAGTTTTAACCAAAGTAATATTTATCTAATCAGGTTTTGTCCAAATCACAAATTCTCATTTAAGTCCTATTTTCTTATAAGGCCAGTTATTGGTTTATAATTTATTTTTTTTCCTGGGAGAATTATAGTGTATTTTCATATCTACTTAATTATTTTAAAAAGTCATTTGATTGTCACTTGCATAGTCAGTTCAACATCTTGTTCTGTCAAACACATTAACTATTTTATCTCTTGCTTTCTAATATCTAAAGTGATCATAGCAGTAATGATTAGCCTATTTATTAGTTTATTCTTGCTCTTATTTATGCTTCTTTATTGCCTTAAACTTTTTTTTTTTTTTTAATATATCTTTATTGATTTCAGAGAGAGGAAAGGAGAGAGAGAGAGAGAGAGAGAGAGAAACATCAATGATGAGAGAGTCATTGATCTGCTGCAGCCCGCAACCCGGGCATGTGCCCTGGCCAGGAATCGAAGCCTGATCGCCTGGATCATATGTTGATGCTCAACCACTGAGCCACACCTGGTTCACTTACATTATTGACTTGGGCTATTGGATATGTCTTTAATCCACCCACTTTTACAAATGCCTTCAAGGTAAATGCAGGTTCCTATCTATGCTTGCCTCTCTGGGTTCCTGCTTTCATTTAATGTTCAGTCTCAGAGTATTAACTATGAACATTTAAAAAAGTAGTTAACGAAAAATGTAGCAATGTTTTTACATGTTATCAGAGAATAGGATGATCAGGGTAGCAAACCAGACAACCTGCTGGAAACAGGATTACTTCCTAATTCTTCATATACCTTTGTTCAAACTTCACATTTTTTTATAACTCAAGTCTCAGATTCTTCAATTTTCTTTAATTCTTTACAGAATTTATAGTTTAAAACATTGTTACTGACTGTGTACACCAAAATTTGTAACTCCCAAAGTGACTATATTTGGAGATAGGGCCTATAAGTAGGTAGTTAAGATTAAGTGAAGACAGGGTGGAATCTTGATTCAATAGAATTACTACCCTTGTAAGGAGACACAGCAGAGCACACACTCTCACTCTCTCTCCACCATGTGAGGACGCAGGGAGAAGGTGTCCTTGTACAAACCAGGAAGAGAGCCCTTGCCAGAAACCAAACCTTGAACTTAAACATTCCAGCCTCCAAAACTATTTGGCTACAAGTGTGTACTATTTTTAGTCACCCAGTGGTGACTCAGAGATTAAAGCGCTACAGGGATCCTTAAGATACAAGGATTGATAAAAAACTCAGTTCTATTAGTTAACATGTTTTTAAAAATCTTAAGAAGGCATACTTTTTCATCTCCCAAAGCATGACACATATTGCTTTGCATTAAGTTTAATAGTCAACAAATATTTGATAATTGATTTTTTTTAAATTGGGAATGGGGGGGAAAAACCCTTTCCAACAAGAATATGACTTTCTGTCTCTATTCTACTTTTAATGGTTATTAAAATTTACCTTTTGTTAAACAAAGCTGGATTTGACTAACGAATCCATTTTAGGTTTCTATTAAGATAAAAATCTCTGTTTTCACTAGGAAAAAAAGAATAAAAATATATGGGTGAGATTCTTCTGATGACTAGATTCTCTTATTTATAATGACATGAGACTGAGACAAAATAGGTCATAACTTGTAGTTACACAATTGAAATGTTTCTCACTCCACTCTAAATACATTATTGGTCCATATTTATGTCTGAATTCCAAATGAAAAGCAAGGATAACTTTCCTGTCAAATAACTCCAAAATGTATTCTTCAGCTCAATTTTAAGAACATTGACAAATGACTATTTAATGCAAAATTTTTAATATTTCAAGCTGAGTTTTTTGAAAAATACAAAATAATTCTACCATAGGCCCATTGGATTTTGCAAAAAATCTCTCCTCTCTCTCTCTCTCCCCACCCTTCCTCATTTACTTTATGGACATTATGTTTTTAATTGTTTAATTGCTGAATCAAGAGCAGGAGGTCTGGTTTTGACTATACAATTAATTCAAAAGTTATCATTGGCCAAGTCTTTATTATTCTCTAGGCATGAAGTTGCCTCAGTATAAAATGAGAGTTCTAGTTCCATGAAACCTTCTATGAAACCTTTTATTTCCCCTAGACATTTAGATTCTCTGCCATATATCCATGGATATGGATATATATGCAGTCAATCACTTGACTAGTTACCATGACACTTCTTTCTTGGCATTCTCCTATAGTCGTTAAGAGCTCAATGAAAAAAAAGTTCAAAATTTGATGATAATGTTCCTCTTACAAAATTATTCTAGTCCTAAATATAATCATCAGACTAGTAGATCTCAGAGTTCTAAAGATGAGAAGCTAAAATACTGAATGTGATCCTGTGGGAGCAATCATAGAAGGTACACATCTACATCTTGATTACCAAACTCATGTCTTCTTGAATTGGGAAAGAGAGTTCCATATATATAAAACACTATCTTAGAACCTTTCTTTAGTTATGAGATAATGAAATATGTTTTTTAAGATTATAACTCAGAAGGGGTTTTCTTTCTATGATTCTCTTTTTCATTTTTCTCTGGTTCTAGCCTACCACAGAATGTAAAACACAGTCTTTTTTTTCCAACTTGACATACAACTTTATGCAAAGAGACAAAAATTATGGCCAGCATGACAACATACTACAATATGCTTTTATTGTTTCTTCGTGCCCTGATGGAGAATTAAAAAGAACTCCAAGGGGAAGAGAATAAATGTTTTTGGAAAAAGAGAGTGAGAAGTGATGTAGAGGCTATTCTCTTTCCAACCTACTCCAACCTCTAGAAGTATGAGAAGGGTGGGCATTGTAATAGATTTACTTATGAATAAGCTTTCCTCAGGGCCCAAGAGCCAAGGGAGTGATGCAATAAATCTTTTTTCTAGGGACACAGCAAGAGAAAAGTTAAAATAAATAAAGATCAAGAGTGTCTAGTGAAAGGCAAAGTACAAAAAGATGCATTTTACTAGAATGATGTGGAAGACTTCATCTGAGGGAACAAGTGGCTAAATTTCATCCAATCATCAGACTGGGAGAGAGCTGAATGAAGAAAGGTTCTGTGCAATTTGGCCAGCCAAAATTTAACTGAGGGGGCACTATTTATTACTAAAAAGGGTTTTACAACATAATCAAGATAAAAAGACACATAGAAATCTCTATTGTTATCTCATCATTGTGAATGGGGAAGTAGTGGTAAAAATTTTGAATTTGTGATAAATTTTTAAGTCAAATTGCTTTGAAGTTAATGGATTTTACTAAAAAAAAGTTTTGAATAAATTAAACTTCTTGCCATCAGTAAAGCTAAAAGTTTAGATTCAGATGTTAGATTGTTTTAGACAAAATGCATTTTTGAACAGTTTAATTATACTAATTATTATAACTATAAAAGTCAACCTGGTACACCTACAACTTTTTGTTCATTTGATTGTCACATAAATTATTTGCACTGATATCACCACATGAGGTCAAAAGTTAACTAGAATTTGGAGTTTTGAGTGTCACTAAGCAGGAAAAAATCTCCACTTTCGTATATGAAATGTGTGTTCAGAGAAATATACAACTTAAATTTACTCCATGCAAATTAAAATGTTTCTTGCTAAAGAAAAAAAAAAAAAACTTCCACAGAAAAATAATACTTTTAAAAAGAAAAAAATATAAAAAATCAGAAATTATTAAAGAAAAACAAAGGCTATGCTTTGTTTTGTCAAAAACATGTAAATGACTTATTTATCATGTACCATGCAATGATATTGGGGGTGATAAAACTGCTAAATGTCTCAAAACATTGTCAAAAGTCATAGAGCTGAGTGTGATTGAACTGACTGGGTTATGTTCTGTGAAAAATGAGATAGTACAAACACCTGTGTCATTTGTTTCCAGCTCATTTTTAACAGACGCTATACTCAGACTATGTAACTTGGTTAAGAGAAAAGTAAATAGACCCTAGTTTAACCAAATGAGAAGAGAATGAAACCACAGTGCTTTTCATAAATGTTTTGTATGTTTTAAGGACAATACCAAGATATACCATCTGAGCACTCATACCAAAAATCTGTATGTCCCTGTGATGTATTCAAGCACTGATGATTAAAGTGGATTCAGAAGGGTTATTTTTTAAAAGATTAATTAACTTTATTTTTTTAGAGTAATCTTAGGTCACAACAAAATTGAATCATAAGCACAAAGTATTCCTATATACCTGCTTGTCCCCACATATGCACAAGCTCACAGCCAGCCCCACTGTGGTGCATTTGTTACAATCGGTGAACCTACGTTGACACATTATTATCATCCAACATTTATAGTTTATATTTGGGGTCACTTTTGCTGTTGTACATTCTATGGGTTTGGACAAAGGTGTAATGACATATATCCACCATGATAGTATCACACTGAATAGTTTTACTGCCCAGTAAATTCTCTGTATTCCATTCCTTCTTCCTACTAATTCTTGGCAACCACTGATCTTTTTACTGTCTCCATAGTTTTATCTTTTTCCGAATGCCATATTTAGAACTATCCTGTATGTAGCCTTTACATATTAGCTGTTTTCACTTAGTAAAATGCATGCAAGTTTCTGCCATGTCTTTTCATGGATTGATAGCTCCTTGCTTTTTAGCACTAATATTCCACTGTCTGTATGTATCAAAGTTTATTTTTCCATGTACCTACTGAAGGACATCTTGGCTGCTTTCAAGTTTTGGCAATTATGAATAAAGCTACTCTGAACATTGGTGTTCAGGTTTTTATGTAGACCCAAATTCAAGAGCACAATTACTAAATCATATGATAAGTGCATGTTTAATTTTATAAAAATTGCCAAACTGTCTTAATGAAGCTTCTGTGCCAACTTGCGTTCTAACCAGCAACGAATAAGAGTTCCTGTTACTTCACATACTTCACAGCACATAGTGTCGTCAGTGCTCATATTTTGACTACTCTAATAGGTGTATAGAGGTAATTTGTTGTCATTTTAATTTGGAATTTCCTAAGGACCTATGATGTTGTATATCTTTTTATAAAGATGTCTCTTAAAATCATTTACCCATTTTTTTAAATCAAATTGTTCATTTTCTTACTGAGCTTTAAGAGCTTTTGTATATGTGTATAATAGTATTTAATCAGATATATTTTTGCAAGCATTTCTCCATGTTTGTGGCTTGTCTTTTCATTCTCTTGGCATTGTCTTTCACAGAGCAGAAACTTAAATTTAATGAAGTCCAGCTTGTCTTTTTTTAATGGATTGTGCCTTTATATTACAGCTAAAAGGACATTAACATACCCAAGGTCATCTAGGTTTTCTCCTATGTTATCTTCTAGGAATTTTATAGTTATGCATTTTACATTTAGATCTATGATCCACTTTGAGTTCACTTTTTGTGAAAGGTGTAAGGCCTGTGTCTAGATTCATTTATTTGCATGTGAATGTTCAGTTCTTCCAGCACCATAGGTTAAAGAGTCTTTTTTTCTTTTAACCTTCACCTGAGGATATGTTTACTGATTTTTAGAAAGAGAGGAAGGGAGAGGGGGAAAAAAAACATAGAAGGAAACTTCAACCTAGATATGTGCCCTGACCAGGAGTCAAACCTGCAACCTTTTCTTTTGTCAGTGATTAGTTCACTGTATTTATGGAGGTTGATTTCTGGACTCTGTGTTCTATTCATCTGTTCTTTTGACAATTCCACAAAATCTTGATTGCTGTAGCTCTGTAGTAAGTCTCAAAGTAGGGTATAGTCAGGCCTCTGACTATAGTCTTTTTTAATATTGAAGTGGCTAAGCTGGCTCTTTTCCTTCTGCATTTAAACTTTAGAATTAATAATATACAGCTAATACTCAGAAACTGGGAAGGAAATCACAGGTGAGTCAAAGATACTATTGGGTCCACTATCAAGCAAACTTGGATCAAAACATCTTGTATTAGCTAGTCTACACAAGATTCCTCCATAGCATTGTAGTAAAATCACAGGTGCTTTATAATCATTAGCAGCATAGACTCAGGAATGAAATTTCTGAGCTCATATCTATGCTATGTTATTTACTAGATGTATAACCTTGTAATGGTTAAACTATGGGTGCCATAATGTCCTCATATGTAAAATGAGAAAAACAATATCTATTTCATAAGGTTGTAGTGAGGATTAGATGAATCAGAATTATAAAGGATAGCATTCATAGTAGTTTATAGCTCTGTTAGCATTTGCTAGTACTTGTCTCAGGGGGCCTATTTCTATTGTGGTAAGTAGCTATTGTTCCTGTCATTGTGGTAAGTCAATAATGTATGCCTCTCTCTCTGCATTTGTGTTTTCCAGTCTACTAACGAAGATGCTTTCTATTCACTCTCTATATTTTTTATACTTGAATCTCAGCAATCCATTCTCCAAATACTGGGTACAATTTATTTAAAATATAAATTAATTCATGTTACATCTCTACTTAAATATAATCAAGTTCTTCTGATTGATTTTATAATAAAATCCACAAATTTCTATTACCTATAGAATTTGGTCCCTGATAACTATCACCTCTTCAGAGACCCCTTTTTGAAATCGGCTGTACTAACCAATCTCAACACCCACATTGTACAACTACCATCAATACATATATACACACACACGCTCACACACATACACATCCGACACACTTTTCACCTATTATAATAACGTGTTAGAAAATATTTCTGTTTGTTATTTTCTGGTTTATTTCATTACTGGATTATTATTTCTGTCTTTATTTATAAAGTAAACTCCATGAAACTAGGAATTATGACTTTCTTGCTCATCAACCTGTTAAGTCTAATACAAAGCCTGACACATAGCATATAATATCAAAATATTAATTAAATAAAATTATATAAATAAGAGTAGTTCTTTGTGAACTGCCTAATAATTTTGTTCCAAGAGATTCCATATAGTCCAGCCGGCACAGCGCAGTGGTTGAACATCAACCTAGGATCCAGGAGATCATGGTTTGATTCCCACTCAGGGCACATGCCTGGGTGGCTGCTTGATCCCCAGTCGGGGGCGTGCAGGAGGCAGCTGATCAATGACTCTCTCTCATCATTGATGTTTCTATCTCTCTCTCCATCTCCCTTCCTCTCTCTGAAATCAATGAAAATGTATTTTTTTAAAAAGAGGTTACATATAACAGTATCAACTGTTTTGTTTAGCTAAATGGTCAGGATTGCCATTTTCCTCTACCTAACTAATTAAATGTAGCCAGATTTTAACTTTTTTGATATTTCTGTGGTAGAAATATGAATAGATTGAGAAAGTCAAATAGAAATGAGCTGGACAATACAAAATTTTTATTTTCAAGTTTATATTATTATCTTACTTCTATGATATCCATTGAGGATATAGATTACAGTTACCTAAGAAGTGTTAGTTTTCTCTTAAAACTGATGTGCATATCCAAATCTACAAAATCAGAACTTTCATAACTATAGCAAATCATCTATGTTTTCACAGAGCTGTACAGATCATTCTACTTTGCATTCTGGCTGAAAATAGGGAAGAATTGGTTTCAAATAATAGTGGGCTTTACAACAAGATGTAAAACCACAGCCTGCTATTTATGTTAATCTATTGAATATGAAATATCTGTTGAGACTTCTCAAAGAAATCAATTCAGAATGATCTCTACTTCGCAATGGGAGTATCAAATCGGGTTGAATTAAATGAGTTAGAAGTGCTGTGCCAAAGCCATTATTTATCTCCAAAAGATTGAAGCAAGGCACCAAATAGTGCACTCCTTATCCCATCTATCATACATACTATTTTAAAGAGGTTGTAAGAAAATTGTGGATTAAAAATAGATTTCTCTCTCAGAATTTTGGAAAACTTTTCAACTTATCAAATTACAAAACCTCAGAGAGATTCATTATGTTTGGACCTGGAAAAGGTTAGGTATAAAATACTCTGTGTCTTCTCATGCCACTATTTTTACCTATATACCCACTCAAAGAATATCACAATCATTCTCCAAAATGAAGTTTGAGAAGTTATAGTAAGAATAATATTATGGGAAATCCATCAGAAAGCATACTTGATAATCTGCTGCTCAAAGCATCACAAGCATGGGCATTAATAACCCCACAGCACAGACCAGTATCTTATGTATTGTTCATTTAGTAAAGCCAGCTAAATGTCATCTCAATGTGGTACCTATGACTCAGCCTGTTGTATGTCGAGACATGGTTGAAGGGAGCCGTTCAAGACCTAGTTCATTAAGGTATAGTTATAAATGAGTTAATTCACTGAATAGATATTTTTGAGCGCCAACTATGTTCCTGGCATTATTTGAGGATATATTATAGAACAAGAACAAAAATAACAAAACCAAACTTATTTCTTCTCAATAGGAGGAAGATTCTCTAAAACAAATAAACGAGTAAATCATAATAAACTACAATGGGATAAAGTGCTGTAAGAAAAAATAAGGGAAGGAAGGGAAATAGAGTGTGCCGGGGAGAAGAGTTACAATTCTAGGTGAAGTGGTCAGGTGAGGTCTCATTGAGAGGGTAATAGCTGAGTAATATTTGAAGAGCTTGAGGAGGGGAGTCATGGTATAGTATAAGAAAACTTCAGGAGAATGAAATAGTGCGAAGGTCGTGAAGTAGGAGTGGGTCTGCAGTGTTCAGGGAGAGCAAGGAGGCTGAGTAGAATAACAAGAGTTGACATGTAGGAGGTAAGGTTAGAGAACATAGAAAGAATCAAACTTTATAGAAACCTGTATGACATTTACTTAGAGTAAAATGTGTTGTGATGGAGGGAGTTGAGATTGAAAACCCAGCACCATGATGTGATGAAATTTTTAACAGGATCACTGTGGCTGCTATATTAAGAATAGAAAGTAAGACTGCAAGAAGCTAAGCTGGAAAAACAGATGGGAGGCCCTTATAATCTACTGGGTGAAAGAAAATCGTGTCTTCAACTTGGAGAATAGTGATGGAGAAATTGATGGTGAGAGATTTGATATTTAATTGGAAGGATTTCCTGAATGATTGGATACAAGAGGGGAAAAAAAGGTTCTTAATCTTGAGGACATTAACTGAGATTGGGAGACTGTTAGGAACAGGTTTGAATGAAAAGAATCAAAGATGAACTATGTTATTCTGAGATGCCTTTTAGGGATGTGATTTGATTTGATTTGATTTGATTTGATTTGATTTGATTTGATTTGATTTGATTTGATTTGATTTGATTTGATTTGAAAAGACAAGAGGGGACCAGGGTAGAATTGTATTGGAAAAGGTAAGGAGAAGGAAGCTTCGTAAATGCATTGGAATTCTTGAAAAAATATTTTCACCTGTATTTAAACCAAATATCTCCAATGTGATTTATTAATAAAATACTTAATTTTTCTTCTAACATTAAATTATTTTTATAGATTTGAATCACTTTTGAGTGGTAAAATTATAACTATTCTAGTCATGAATTTTCTATAGGTCTTGGCATATTATTTTTAAACACAATTGTTTTCACATTTACCTTAAGTATTAAGCAAATTTATAAAACTTTTTTTCTCTACAAAAGAAAACTCTCCAATTAAAAACTTGCATATTAATGTCTATCTTTGAATGTTTATTAACATTTTAGGAGTATTTCTAATTAACTAAGATGAGTTGTTGCTTTTTAAAAGAGAAAGTATAAATCCCAGAAAGTGTCTAATAATAATGTTTCATACAGAAATAAGCAAAAAAAGTTTTAATTTTGCTGATTGCTTCATCTTGGTATAATACATAATAATGTTTTCTTAACATTTTATTGTTGTTTCTATTACATTTATATTAAATGAAACGAGAAAAGCAAATAACTTTTAAAAACCATGCTGCACCATTTCTATTAAATCTTACTAAATTATTGACAGGAGACTCAGTACTAAAATTAATTTGTGAGTGTTAAGTTAAAAGTAGTATACCTTATTGATTCCAATATACCTATAACATCAGAAAAAGTCATAACTTGAATTGGAGGTGCTTTATATTTTTAGTGGACCTTACACTAAGGTTGTTTTAATCATTAAAATGTTAGACTAGACAAATTATAGTATTCTTGCAGTTATGTATTAAAATGTGTCACATATCTAACACTGTACTAGATTTTTTAATTGGTAGGCATTATTTTTTCTCTTTGTAGATGGAGATACTAAGGCTTAGAGAAGCACAAAAATTATCTAGATAGTGACAGAAACAGATTTAGATTCAGGTCCTACTGTGTCCAAATGTGTGATTTTACTCATTGTATTATATTTATTTAAACCACTTTCTGTGAATATCACTGTCACAATGGATTAAAGGTTTGCCAAGCTGTTCCTGCAGCTTCTTAAAACCAACTAATGTTGTGGTGCTGAGGAGAAGCAAAAAGAAAAAAGACATAGTTTTGGCAGCTTGTGTCTTCAGTCTCCTCAGAGCAAACTCTAATATATTTAATGGCTGATTCCTGTGCCTTGACAGTGTCTTCCTGTTCCCCACAGTAAGTCAGTAGTAACACCTAGTGAACTTGTCCTGAACCACCTACTGGCACAGCTACTTGAACCTCCTTTCCAAGTGGCAGATCTCAATAATAAGGGAATATTCATTCTTTGGATTTTAACACTAAGTTCGGTGGGTTTCTGAGATATCAATAATATTTGTTATAGATGCTGTACAAGTTTGGGTTTATATCAGTTTTCAGCAACACATCAAGTATGTTGTGTGAAGAAAAAGAAAACTTTAATATTTATTCTTGTTCTGTTCCTAAATAAGATGAACGGCACCTATTCATGACTGACACTATACCTCAAGCAGTAGACTCAGATGGACACCAGGCCCTACATCTATGCATGGACCTCCAAAGAGACAGTTGATACTTAAGGCAAAAAATAGCTCTTGGTGGTACAAGTATATTTAGATCTCAGTGACATTACCTGAAAGTGGCCTATCACCCTGATAGAGTGTGGTCAGGCCACCAAAATCTTAAAGGACTGTGGGCCACCCATAAGTGAAGGCAGAATTATATGTAATTGGATATTGTTTTCATCATTTTATTTAAAAATGATATACATTCTTGAACTCTAAACTGTCAGGGTGTTTTTCCTTTCTGGACCATATGAGATAACCAATCAATACCAAAGAGCCCCAATACTGATTCCCACTTCGAATTAATTTGGTCCAACACTTTTGTTTAAGGATAATCATGATCCAATCAAGTACTATACAACGTATAGATAAGGCAGTAAATTCCAAATAGTCAAGCCAAAAAAGGAAAGAAAAACTATATTTTGGAAGCTATAGGAGTCGGAGAAGCAGGTAAGTGCAAAGGAGAAAGGCGTGATGTGATAGTGAGGGGAGAAAAAGTGCAGAGAGAAATGGAGCAAGATACGGGTGTGAGGTGAGAGCTCTCCCGAGTGAAATCTTGCAAATCCAGTCTCCTAACCAATAAATTCTATGTGACATTCTTTGTTTGTCCTACAGTACTATGTAAAAGCCTTAGTGGTTTCTGACTCCTCCCAGTAAGGAGATCAGACTGAAGAAATAAAAAAGATTTAATCAGAGTTTACTGACAAGAGAAATGGAGATAAAATAAATGAATGTAGTGTGATTTATGAAAAAAACAAAAAACATTTATCTAATGCTACCAGTGTTTTCAGTTTCTACTTAATGACACATTAAAATGTTGAATATGACCTAAAATCTAACCATAGGGTTTTATTTGTTTGTTCTACAAGCAAAATAAAATATCTGATCAATAAAAGAAGTGTTAGGCAGTTTGTTCTTATTTCACATATAATAAAAATCCTTTAAACTAACACTTCATATCTCTCACTATTTGCATATCCTGCATATTTTTCATAAAATATTATTCCCTTCAAAACATCTGAAAGAATATAAAACATATTTGCTTATTAGTTAACATTTAACTTCAATACAAATAGTACATTATTTCACAGTTTTCTGGCATATGATATTGGTATAATTGGTATCAGTCATAATTATGTCATGATAATGTCAATTTGATTTGAATGCAGCCTAACTTTCTAAATCATATTTTTAACAGCAGAATTCTTAATTGTTGATGTGTCTTTAATTTATAGGCTGCACTACTAATTTTGGAGTAAAAATTCTATGTATGCATTGTTCTTTCATATATTCATTCTTCTATTCGGCAAAAAATCATCCAACTAAAAATAATGTACCAATGTGCCTTTTCGTGGAGATTCAAATATAATTAAGTCACAAACCTAGAAATCAAATCACTCTGTCTAATAGGGGAAACAGGAAAACAAATAATAAATTTGAGAGGATGGAATAGATGATATAGAAAAGATCTGTGCTAAGTGCAAAGGAAACACAAATTTTAAAAAGTGTGATTCTTCCTCGATGGTTTGTGAAATGTTTTACATAATGCAACACTCAATCTGGTCTTAAAGGAATATTTCACATATTTACAAAGAAAGCAATAGCAATGTAACTATATCATCTAACTGAGTTCTTTCTTTTTAGGCTTGCAAGGCAACACCATTAGTAAAGTTTTGTTTAAAAATCAGGTACTGATAAAGTACTATAAGCAGGTTTTCTTTATCTTCACAGGGTTCTGATGTCAAGGTTACACTTATTTTTTCTTACATGTCAGAGGTTTACCATTTTGGAAATAATAATGTTTTTGTATAGTCATGCTTCTTTCTTAAGTGAAATTACAGTAGCTATTGTGCTTACCTAGAATATGTATCCAAACAACTAGTATTTTGCAAATAATTGAACAAAGTATACTCTCTCTATATATTTTTTATGTTAAAGAACACATTTTCGCCCAGCGGTTAAGCGTCGACCTAGGATCCAGGCGATCAGGGTTTGATTCCTGGTCAGGGCACATGCCCGGGTTGCGGGCTGCAGCCGATCAATGACTCTCTCATCATTGATGTTTCTATCTCTCTCTCTCCCTCTCCTTTCCTTTCTCTGAAATCAATAAAGATATATTTAAAAAAAAAAAAAAGAACACATTTTCTATCTTAAGAAAAAAGTTGTCTTTTCTAAATTGGAGTAAAAACTCACTTGTAGATAATTCCATACATTTAAATTAAAAGGGTTAACATATTCTATTAGTGAAAAGTCTCAGCCTCAGGGACTGAATAATTTTTCATTAGCTATTTAATAAGATGTATTTATATTCTCTTTGCAAATTTGTAAATAATTATTTATTTTTTATTTTAAGTGCAAAACAAACTTTATTATCAAGTTGTCTCAGTAACACTTTCTATCTCATTTAAATCTTATTTATACCCTATACTTAGCTAGAGGTGGCTTAATGATTATTAATGTATTTTAACAAAATAATTATGCAAAGATAGTAAAAGCAGTTTCTTAATGAATATCTATTCATTCCACATGGAACAAAGATATAAAGGAAGATATCATTAATACCATAAGTTGGATTTATGCTTTTCTAATAAATGTTATTAATATGAGGATTTATTTAATTATCATGTAAATATCCATTTATAAATAAGTTAACTATATTTTGAGATAAAAATATTTATTCATATAAGTTTTATAAATATGCAAGGAGTTATAGATAAATAGACAAATATAGTTTTATTTTCTTCATGTGTTGATTTTTTTTGCTGCCTTAAAATTCTGTATAGCTCAGCATAACATTTTGGCTAAAGATTTCAAGTATATATGTAGATCACTTTAACTAAGATTAATTACTAAACCAATGCATCTTTGTGCTTGACTTCCTTAATTTCTTTAATTAGTGATGCACCAGGAATGTAATTTTATTTGAGGTTGCATTAGTGGAGAAATAACTTTATAACTACTTATTTTCCTTCTTCCTTCCTTCCTTCCTTCCTTCCTTCCTTCCTTCCTTCCTTCCTTCCTTCCTTCCTTCCTTCCTTCCTTCCTTCCTTCCTTTCTTTCTTTCTTTCTTTCTTTCTTTCTTTCTTTCTTTCTTTCTTTCTTTCTTTCTTTCTTTCTTTCTCTCTCTCTCTCTCTCTCTCTCTCTCTCTCTCTCTCTCTCTCTCTCTCTCTCTCTCTCTTTCTTTCTTTCTTTCTTTCTTTCTTTCTTTGCATTGAGGAAGGCAGAGGCATTTCCTGCCTTCCCTCTTTATAACCTCTTAATTTTTCGCCAGGTAAGTCACTATATTGCAAGCTCAGTGTTTACATATTTATTAAGTTCTGATCTCTTTTAAAACATTGAGAAGAAAGCATCTAATATGGCTAGAATTTTAAATGTAAGTTGAAGGAATTTAAGGAATAAATAAAATGTTTTAAGCACCTAACTTATTCTTTGTATATAGTAAATGGTCATTAAATGCTTGCTAAATGAATATATTGGCATTTAACATATTGATTCAAAGAAGCATCTTTGGGTAAGTATTAACCACCATCAAAGTTCAGGTCAAGAAATTGCATCAGGGAGATGAAGCTCTCAAAAAGTTAAACTTGTCAAAATATACTACTCAATAGTCTAATGTTGATTCCCAGGAAAACACTTTGTCATTATTGCAACCCCATCTAGGCAGCCAAGTCAAACTACACTTTTAACATCTAATAGAAAGAAAGGAAAAGGTAAATTTCCACTCCATAACAGATTCCTACACAATATTGCCTTACTGGATTAGTTATACAGTTCTTTTTATTTTATTTTTTTAATTAAATTTATTGGGGTTAGGGTTAGGGCTAGGGTTAGTTATACACTTCTATATCGATACCATATATGCACACACCTTTTAAGGCCAAGATTATTATACTCACCTTGGTTAGCTTTCTATGAAGTGCTATAGTGATTAGCAGAATTCCCACTCAACTTTGCTTTTTCATCAGTTTAATGGAGATCATCAATGTCTATTGGATCAGTACTTATTTATAAGGTCTTAGATTTTTTAATTGTAATGTCAAGAATTAAAAGAGAGTCTCATTAGATTAATTAATTGTTTATGGTATTATTGTAGCTTAAAAACATGTTTTCCAAGCTAAACGTTTTAAGTATGTCAATGGATATCTAATGTTATGACTGTGAATCACTGACAATCAGACTAAAGAGGTCTTAATGTATCTCCTGCATAATATTAATCTTATGTCAGAAGAACTTTGTTGTTTAATTTAATTTTTATTTTATTTCATTTTTTCCCATCACGACTTATCTCCTCTATTCCCTCTTCCACTTCCCCCCACTCCCCTCCCCATCCTTGCAATCACCATTGTTGTCCATGACCAGGAGTTCTCTTTCTATTATTATTATTATTATTATTATTATTATTATTATTATTATTATTTATTATTATTATTTTATTCAATCCCTCCACTCCCAACCATCCCCCTTCCCAGAGTTGTCTGCCTGCTCTCTATCTATGAGTCTGTTTCTATTCTGCTTGGTAGTTCAGTTTGATGGGTCTCTTACCCTTTGAGATAGTATGGAGGGACATGGAGAGTATTATGCTAAGTGAAATAAGCCAGTCAGAGAAAGACAACTATCATATGATCTCACTTATATGTGAAATATAATGAATAAAATATGTAAAAAGTTGTTTAGCATCACTTATAATATGACAAATAAAAGTAGTTATTAATTACATTTACTTATTTTTCATCAATTTAATATTTTCATAAGATTTCTTTGAGCCCTTGCATTAGGTACTACAAATATTTTCTTTCAACTTGCTACTTATCTTTGATATTAATATTGTTTTTGTTTTTGCAATGCAGTAGTATTTTTTTTATAGCCAAATTTACCAATCTTTTCTTCCATTGCATCTGAGTTTTGAGTCCTACTTAGAAAGCCTTTGCAGACACTCAGATTATTTTACATTATTTTTCAAATTAAACAATAGTGTCTGTATCCTTACTTAAGTTGAAGATACTTAGCCATGTTCTGAGGCATCAGAAAATCAGATGCAGTCAAAGGTAATGGAATAAGAGATTTCTATTTGTTATGTATATATTAATTTAATCATTCAACACATACTGTTGCTAGACAACATTTTTGGGAAATAATTACAAATATCATACAGAAAGATAAAAAGGAAATAATATGTATCCTTAGTTATAAGAATTTAGAACTGAATTTTAGACATAAGTCAGCAAATAAAAAATTGGAAATATAATGTGTATACTAGAATTTTTTTGGAGGGCATAGATTTAATATAAAAGGACAGACAATATTATTAACTAAATCTTGAAAGATATGTAGAAGTTTCTCATATCAGCAAGAAAGAAAGACAGGCAGAGATTTAAGTTCTGAAAGACAAATAAAAGAAGAAAGTTATTTTGGTATAACTATAATATATGTGGGATCAGGAGATGTTTAAGTGGTAAATGAGATGGGTGCTTTAAATTCAAGAAATTTTGTCATGTTCTTATCCATGTCACAGAACACATCCTATAAAATTATAATTTTAAAGCCTTTGGATAAAAAACTTACACCGGGGGAGCCTCAATTTCTGTCTTGTTAGATATTTCTCGGGGTAAATGGTATTTGAAATTGCAAGGCATGACGGTTCTTATCTGAGTTAGCTTAGACTACATCTGCTGTATATAGTTGCAACGGTTTTGTCCATTTATTCATTCAGTCAATCCATATTTCTTGAGTCCATTATAAACATTGCATTAGGAACAAGTACAAGTAAATGAATCCTTGCCTCAATACAAATGACATTTTATAGAAAAGCTAGACAAAATAAGCAACTAATATGCACAAATTTTATATATAAAATAAAAAGAAACTAGGATATAGAACAGAATATACTGGGCAGCTATTTAGGGTCATTATTTTTATCTTAATCACTTCAAGAAAAGCAATGCCATGGAAGTTTTGTAATCTATTTCTTTGCTTTTACGTTTCTCATTTGCTTTCTACTATTTTTTTTTTTATTCTTCATTGGAGACTTAAAAATAAGAAGTAATTAGCTAGACGTTAGTATATGAAATTAGTATAATGTAGATGTACACTTAATGCCTTTTATAACATTACAGTTTCTTGGGAAAACAAATATGTCAATTTTATAAAATACAAAAAGTTTTAAAAATAGCGAAGAGAAGAACCACCTAATTTTGCCCCTTTGATCAGGAAAAGACATCCACAGGGGACAAGGCCTGTGCTGAGCTCTAAAAGATGAGTAGATGTGGCAAGTCAAACGAAAATCAGAGAAAGCAGAGGAAGCAGGAAGTTCGGAACTCAGACCCTTGATAACACATAGCATAAGAGGAACACATTTAGAAACTGATGGGTGGTTTGATGCAACTTACAGGATAATGGGAATAAGACAAAAGCGATAGCGGGGATCATAATCCCTGCTGTATGACAAAAAAAGTGTTATTTCAGAAGAAATAAAGGAACAGTTGTTATTGAAATACATTGGGAAGACTGGTTAATATTACTAGGAGTTATTAGAGGCAGAACATTAAACTAGGTTTTACCAAACAGAATTTCAACCCGATCCCAGGTAATTCCTCTAATCCCTGGCAATTTCTCATATACTCTGAGGGCTGGCAAGGAGAGGACTCCTTGCAAAGAGGACCCAGTCTTTGTTGGGTCTTCCTGCTGGTGGGGAAATGAGATTATCTGGAAAGGACATAGAAAAAACATGGTTTTAAGAACACTTTATATATTTTGTAGAATTTTGGTTATTGATATCATCTATTGATTGAAAATATATTAGTATCAATGGAGAAGGTTTCTAGGTTTAAGCGTATTAATTTGTTCTGCTATATTCTATACCCTCCCCTCACCAAGGCCTTATAACATGTTTGAGACTGGCTGCCAAATATATTCTATTACATTTTAAATTATGTAGTATAAATTTGTATTCAAATGTATAACATTCTCATTTTACGTCATTAAAATACTTGTGAAGAGGTTATAGCCTGGTCCATTTTCGCATTAGTCTATAGGCCAATGTTTTACATCAGATAGAACACATTTTTATTTTGTGTTAGTTGGAATAGTTTTTGAAAACTGCTTATTATGGCTGAATAACTGTACCCTAGCTGATTCTTTTTTAATATCAATAGATATAAAAATACATTATATATTTTAGCATATTTATTGATTTAATAAAACATTTTTGAAGTATTTTAAATTCAAGGTGTTGTATAACCTTAATTAAAATAATAAAATTATATTTTAAACTCTTTAATGTTTTCAACTTCCTAATAGGAAATGTATTAGTTTATGACGCAGCAAACATTTCACAAGGTATGCTTTTCCTGTAATTTTCAAAATTTCCTTCTTGTAATACTAGAGAGATTACAGGTAATATATAAACACCTTCAATATACTTCCTTTTCCTGTGCTTTCTCAAATGGATGCATACAAACTTAAATGTGATATAGAAACACCAAATAATCCCATTCAATCTGCCAAAACAAAAGCAAAAGTATCCTTATGTTGTAAATATAAAAGAAAGAGGAAAATGGCAGTAAGATTTATAGGCAAAAAGAAGAAAAATAAATATTAAATTATGTGCACTATAATGAAATTGTCAGACAGGCGTAAACAGAGGCCAGGTACAGAAAACTCAGGTACAGCAACTCACCAGGACAGAAAGCCTCAGATGCCTAGCAAGGGGCCAAACTGGGAAAACAGAACCTCATCTCCATGGGAACCTATCCTCCCCTAGCATATCACTGGTCAGGCGGTTTAGACCCCCTGGGCGTTTCCTCCTTAAAGATAACATCTAGGCCTCAGTTGTATTTCAGCTCCAGGCCCAGAAAAGCAGCAAAACCAGGCAGGCGGTGCTGTGGCTGCCTCAGGATCAGCTACATTGACTAATGACCCCCTGTCCTGGCCCCTACCAATCCTGGAGGCCAGGACCCTGAAAGAGCACAGCTGGGAAGCTGATGGATATGCTATTGAGACACTCCCCTGAGACCTCCCTGAAGATTTCCACCTGAAAGAAAAAGATAAATACGCTCAGGGCAAAGAACCCAGAGCAGGTCCCATCAAGGGAGCATGCCAGTTCCATCTCCATCCCCCTTCTTCCCTCTGAGGGGACCCCATGAGACTTGCAACCAGGGGAGCAAAGGACAGCAGCCCTCATCCCATGCTTACCCCCTGAACCTGTCTCCAAAACCCCCTTCTCTCGCTAGCTTCTCAATGAGCCAAAGCAGCCCAGCCTAGGTCCTTCTATTACTTCTATGCACCTTTTGTGTTTCACTGTCCTAGGTATATTTTTGCTGCCATCATTAAATTAAACAAATTTAATTTTTCTTTATTCACTGTCTGATATTGAGGAGTTAGAGTTTGAATAAGCAGTTGAGGGACATGGAGTCAGGGAAAAACAAAGAGAAGCATGAAGGGAAAATAGGCTAGGTGACGTCTGGCAGGCAGCTTGGGCTGGCCGTTACTGCAGAGAAAAAAGAAAAAAAATTGAACCCAGAGATCCCACTGAATTGTTAGGCTTCTTGGGCTATTTAACACAATATGTTCAAATTTTTTTCTCCTTCCAGACAGTCCAGAAAGGAAGGATACTATTCGAATCATAGTATATAGTCAAAGACCCTCTCATACCTCGTGTCAGCGAAGGCAGTGAGAGTTATTAATATAAGGAAGAAAGCAAAAGGGAATGAAATAATTTTCATAAACTGGGAAGCAGGTACAATGAACAGAACAGAATTTCTATCTAGCTTACTGGTAAACAAACCCATTAACACACCCCTGGTCCTGGAACAGGACAGGAAACCTCCTTAGAAATGCTAAAAGCCCTACCTGTGGGGGGTGGGGGAGGAAATGCCTCTGCTGGGCACATCCTCAGTGGGAGTCAAGGTGATGAAACAGAGGGGTGGGGGCCTAACATAGGAACGATCAAAAAGGTGATTCCATTGTACAGAGGGAATGAAACCCCAACAGAATTTACCGGGAGGAGGGCTCAATCCAAGCCCATGAAGAGTTAAAAGCTTGGGTTGGGTAACTTAAATGGTTCTTTGTCCTATGCCTAAATTAAGAAGACATATGGAGGATTAACAGAACCCTCCTGGTAGTGCTTCTAGAGCCTGCCCACCCTCTAGGTCCCCGAGGGTGTATAAATTCCCCTTAATTCACAATAAAATCGTACCATCACTTTTAAACTTCTTCATGAATGTGCATTTTGAATTCTTTCCTCATGTCGCTGCAAAATGACCTACTGAACACACCAGCAACACTATGACTTCACGGTTTCAATGAATAATTGTTATAAAAATGAGTATTTCTTGATTCACATGTTATAATGAGATTGGAGGCTAGGATTTAATAAAATTTAATAGCTCTTTTTGCCTCAAAATAATAATTTCTAGTAAAATCAATATAATATGTTAATAATCATAATCAGTCCATGCCACCAGAAGGAATATCCCTGAGGTAGACAAACCCTACAGCACTCCTCCTGTGGTCCCTGCTTCCCAGGGTTCATGTCTTTGAGTAATCTTCTCCATTTGAGAGTGCTCAATATTTGTGACGCCAATGATGTCACTCTGTGATTAAGTTACATTATATAAGTCTTCATCTTGCTAACTCACTCAAAACACTGTTTATTTGCCTTTGAAAAAGTAAGTGGCCACGTTGGCAGTAGAAAATGACAATGATCCCTAGGAACTGATGATGTGGCCTCCAATTGTCATTCAGCAAGAAGTTGGTACACTCAGCCCTACAACTATAAGGCAGTGAATTCTGCCCTAAGTACAGAACTTGGAGCTGGATTATTTGTAGTCAGGCCTTCAGATGAGAATACAGCCAGGTTGACACATTGGTTGTAGTCCTGTGATGCCATAAGCAGGAAACTCACTCTAGCCAAGCCTGGCTCCTGATCCTTAACAATTATAACAAATATCTGTCCTCCTATGATACCAATGTTCTGTAATTTGTTACACAATAATAGATAACTGATACAACCCCCATAACTTTTGAACAGTAATACACACAGTAAAAATCATATGTGCAATTCCAGCATTAAACATGAATATTGCAACAGAGAAAGGAGTCAAAAAAATCAGGTATAAGAGGCTTACAATTTTATTATAATTTATCCATTTCAAAACATGAAAAGTCATCTAATCTCTGAAATTCAATTTCCCCAGTTGCATTTAAAGTTGAGATATAATTGACATATAACATTACATTATTTTCAGGTGTACCACATAATGATCCAATATATATAAATATTGCAAAATAATCACCACAATAATCTAATCACCACAATAACTATCACTACACAGTCACAATTTTTCCCTAGCGAAAGGAGTTTTTAGGATCTATTCTCTTAGTGCCGGGCCAGGCGTGGCTCAGCGGTTGAGTGTCGACCTGGGATCCAGACAATCGGGGTTCAATTCCCGGTCAGGGCACATGCCCGGGTTGCGGGCTTGATCAATGACTCTCTCATCCTTGATGTTTCTGTCTCTCTCTCTCTCCCTCTCCTTTCCTTTCTCTGAAATCAATAAAGATATATTTTTTTTAAAAAAAGGATCTATTCTCTTAGCAACTTTCAAATATACAATGCAGTATTTTTAAATAGGACACCATGCTGTACATTACATCCCCAGGACTTATTTATTTGATAACTGGAAGTTTGTACTTTTCGACCACCCACCCTCTACTTCCCCCACTCTGGCAACCACCAATTATTTCTCTGTATCTATGAGTTCATTGGTTTTTCTTGTTTTTAATTTATTTTTACTTTATTTTTGTGGTGGAGGTTGAGAAGGTTTCTTTTGTAAGTTTGCACATTTAAGTCAGATCATGTGGCTTGTCTTTCTCTCTGTGACTTATTTCACTTAACATAATGCTCTCAAGGACAATCAATGTTGTAACAAATGTCAAAATTTCCTTTGTTTTAGGGCTGAATAATATTTCATTATAAATATATTTTCTTTATATAATCATCAGTCTGTTGACACTCAGGTTGTTTCCATAGCTTGGTTATTATAAATAATGTTGCAGTGAGTATAAGGGTGCAGATTTACACCAACTGCACCAATTTCCATTCCCACCAGTAGGAAACAAGGGTTCACTTTTTTCCACATCCTCGACAACGCTTATGTCTTGTCTTTGATAATACCTTTTCTAACAGGTGTAAGGAGATATCTCATTGCAGTTGTAATTTGCATTTCCCTCATTAGTGATGATGAACATCTTTTCATGTATCTGTTGACCATTTGTATGTGTACATTGGATAAATGTCAATTCAGATCCTCTGACTATTTTTAAATTAGATTATTATTTTGCTAGTAAATTGTATGAGTTCTTTATATATTTTAGATACCAATTCCTTATCAAATATATCGTTTGCAAATATTTTCTCCCATTCCATAGGTTGTCTTTTTATTTTGTTGATGGTTTCCTTTGCTGTGCAGAAGCTTTCTAGTTTAATGTAGCCCACACTTGTTCATTTTGGCTTTTGTTGTCTTTGCTTTTAATGTCAAATATTTAAAAAAAATAATAATTGCCAAGATCAATGTCAAGTTTACTTGAAGGAGCTTTGTGGTCTATGGTCTTACATTTAAGTCTTTAATTCAATTTAATTGATTTTTGTCTATGGTATTAGGTAGTGGTCCATTGTATTGTTTTGCATGTGGCTGTTCAGTTTTCCCAGCACCGTTTATTAAAGAGATTGTCATTTCACCATAGTATTTCTTGGCTCTTTTGTCATAAATGAATTGACCACATATGTGTGGGTTTATATCTGTGATCACAATTCCATTCCATTGATACATGTGTCTTTTTTATGTCTTCATCTCACTTAAGAACTACATTGGCATTTATATAGTGCTTGTAAGATGCATATTTATATTCCCATTTCTGATAAACTTTATCTTATTAAACTATCAGGGCTTGAGGTTCAAATTTAATTTAATCCCCTATTTATGAACAAAATATTCATTGAATAATATCTATCTTTTTATGAGTTGATGCATGATCAATCTATATGATAATCTCTGTAAAAACAACTTTTCATTGCAAACAATCAGCAATCATCTTTTTGTTGCAGAACCGGAGACGTTCACCTTATGGAAAGACTCGGGGTTCAGGAAGTTTATTCTACACCGGCAAACCCAGAGGAGTCCAAGTCCAAAGCCTGAGCCCCGAGCACAGTCGGGCAGGGAGTTATATACCGCACACGCTTCCACCTACGTTGCGGTAGGAGGCTGGGGCTCACCTATCCATCCAGTTTGGCATGGGAGGGAAAGTGGTGGGGTGCAGGAAGGGAAAGCTCCAGGAGGGAACTGTCAGCCATCTTACACTGAGTTTTCCCTTATCCCTCCCCCCTTTGATGCCCCAGAGGCCGCGAGACTCAGAGGGCATCATTAAAGTCATGTAGTGGCCGATACCCTCGTAAAGCTAGGACCTTGGCTGTGGTTAGGCGGGAGACTGAATTTTCAATGAACCTCATTAGTAGGTTGAGGCAAGGACCTATTGTGACAAGGAGGGCAATGGTGATGAGTGGCCCCTCAAGGGGGGTAACCAGGAGGACCATTGCCCTTGTCCCCACCATCCCCCAGCAGTTTCTTGCTCCTTCCGTTGTTTGATTCTCTCCCTGAGTTCCTTTACTTTGGTAACTACAAATTCTGACTGATTTGCAAAGTAGCAGCATTCCTCTCCTAAGAAAATGCGATGCCAGGGTGCAGTAAATAGTAAACAATACAACTCTAGCAAGTAAAGTCCAGTCAGGAGGGGCTGTCGCAGCAGGTCCAAGTCCAAGGATCAGGGTGATGAATGAGGCTGTGACTAGGAACCAGAGGTCTTCTGAGCTCATCAGGTAGCTGCCCACCTTAGCTGGACATTGAGGGGTCACCTGGGTCCAGGCTGGCCCTCCAATCGTCCGAGAGCTCCTCCTCAGGAATGTCGTGGGCTTTCTTGACTCTGGAATGATGGACCCAAGGGGTGATACCTATAACTTTAGGAGCAGTGGGGGTCTTAAACTATAGTGTGGGGTCCTGCCCAATGTGGCCTGAGGGGTTTCTTTTTCCAGTCCTGGACCCATACTAGGTCTCCAGCCCGGAATAGATGGACCGGGGCCCCTAGAGGGATGGGGGCCCTTTCGACTGTGTACTGCTATAGTTTTCACAGGGTAGTTCCCAGGGCCTGGAGTTCTGTCAGGCTCCAGTCCCCTACTTGAGGTAGGTCTCCCGGAATGCTTCCTAAACTTGGGGGAAGCCTTCCATATACTAACTCAAAAGGGGAAAAGCCTAACTTTCCAGGGGTGCAACAGGTACGTAGCAGGGCCAAGGGCAATAGATCTATGCAGGAGAGACTGTTTTCTTGGTTGTATTTGGCTAATGTTTCCTTAAGGGTATGGTTCTGCGCCCTACTTTCCCTGAGCTCTGAGGCCAATATGCCGTGTGGAGTTTCCATGATATGCTGAGGGCCTTCGACAGGGTCTGGATGATTTCAGCTATAAAGGCCCGTCCGTTATCACTGTGGATGCTCAGCAATAGGCCGAACCAAACCTAGGCATGACCTCCCATAGGAGGGCCCGCGTTCCTCCCATGCAATTTTCCTTGGTTTCCCTGGCAAGGAGTAGGTCGTCCACATACTAGATAGGGGTACATCGGACAGCCTCTCGTGGGCAAGCGGCTAAGTCAGCGGCTAGAGCCTCCGGAACAGAGTGGGTGAGCTCTTAAAAACCTGTGGTAACTGGGTCGAGGTCAGTTGCACCTGTCTTCTTGTGTCTGGGTCTGTCCATTCAAAGGCGGGTAAGGGCTGGCTCTGGGGTGTGAGCCAAAGGCAGAAGGCACCCTTTAGGTCTAGGCAGGGGAACAATGCGGCGGTACCAGGGACATGGCCGAGGAGGGTGCATGGGTTTGGAACCCTGGAACCACTGGATGCAAGGAGACCGTTACTTTGTGGATGGCCCAGAGGTCCTGCACTGGCCGGTATCCACCCCCGGGTTTCCTGACAGGCAGCAGGGGAGTGTTCCAAGATGACTGGCATTTGACCAGGATACCAGAGTCCCTGAGCTTGGCTAGGGGGTCTCGGATACCCGAGTGTGCCTCTCGGGGGTGGGGCACTGCCTTTGCCTCTGCAGGTGAGCTCCGGGTGTTAGCTCAGCTACCACTGAGGCTCATTTGCCCTGGTTGAGGGCAAATCCAGGAGGGTTCTCTTCAGCCCAGAGGAGAGGAAATTCCACCCAGAACCTGGAGGGGTTTTCACTCCATTCCGGAGTGCTGAACAGCCTCCACTCTTCCTCTCTGGGGTGATGGCCACCATAATGAGGGGTGTGGAGTCTTCGCTACCGGGGTGTAGCTGCAGGGTGGTAGCCTATCCTGGTCTGAATGTGATCTGGGCCCCTAGCTTGGAGAGGGATGGGGCATTCAGGCATGCACAGGAACTCACCCTGTACCCAATGGCCCCCGAGTTCACACAAGCGAGCTTGGCGGAAGGGTTTCTGGATGGCCCTGTCCCTGGTCGCTCCAAGTATTGTGGCTGTCCTTGTAGTGATTACCAAGTGTTCTGCTCCAGTGTCTACCATAAAGGTCACATTTTGGCCTCTGACATTCATCCTGACCGTGGGCTCATGGGGGCCAAGGAGTATCAAACCCAGTTCCTTTCAGCCAGGGCCTATGCAGGCTAACACAACAAGGTTGCCTTCTCGTGGCTCCCCGTGGCATTTGCTGAGTTTCCGAGGTTTTCCTTCATCAGGACACTCATTTTCCCAGTGCCCAGCCTCCTTGCAATCGGCACGCTGGTCTGCCGCCAGTGGGGTCCATCATTTCCCCGTTTTGGCGGGTGAGTCTCCTTTTGCCCTCTTGACCCCTCCTTTCTGAGGGCCGCTGCTAGGAAGCCGACTGTCTTCTTCACCTTCTTGTCGGCCTCCTGCTCGCTGGCGGCTTTTCTGTTCATGCAGACTTTGTAGGCTATTTCTATCAATTGAGTGATATCATGCTGGCGAAACCCTCCTGTTTCTGGAGTTTCCTCCAGATGTCAGGGGAGGCCTGTGCCCCGAAGGAAGTGTTGACCAGTTGCTGGCTCTCTGGTGCCTCAGGGTCAAAAGGCATGTGGATCTGGTGTGCCTCGAAGAACCAATCATAATAGTCCCCAGGATTTCCCCCGGCTGCTGTGTCACTGAGGAGATTTTGGCCACGTTCATTGGCTTTTTGGTCCCCCTTCAGTTCCGCAGGGGATTCCTGGTAGCACCAGCTGTGAACCTAGCCCTCCTCAGTGGTGAAGTCCCAGTTGGGGCGCTCCTCAGGGGCTGCCCTTAGGGCCCAGCCTGCTGGATCATTCACCTCTGTGGGGGAGTTATGTTCTAAACATCGACGGGCCATCTAATAATCCAATACCTCTCCTCCGTGTTGAACAGGGTACGGAGGAGCTGCTGGCAATCTTCCCAGGTTGGCCAGTGTGCCTGGAATAGGGATTCCATGAGGTCTGTCATGGCCTGAGGCTTCTCAGAACGCAGGGGGTGTTATGCTTCCAACTGAGGAGGCCAGTGGTGGAGAAGGGCTGGTGGTACATCATGGGCAGCCAGGTTGAACTGTACCATCGTCATTGAGCCTCTCGGGTTCTCGAGCCTCTCTGACTGGCATCTGGAGGGCTCCTTGGCATGGGCGAAGTTCCCCAGCCCATCCTGGTGTGGGAGGGCCTTCTCCTCCTTGGAGTGGAGGTGACACCCACGGTGGTAAAGTGTTAACATCTGGCACTGGAGAGGCCGTACGTTCTCCTCTGGGATAGGGAGGTAGCCCGATGGGAGGCTCATCTTCTTGATTTCCTGCAAAAACCTGAGGGGTCTGTTTTCCTTCAGGCTGAGCAAAGAAGACCTTAGCCTCTCCCTGCCTATTGGTGCAGAACCGGACCCAAGGGGGAGAGTCTGCGCTATTTCTAACCAGGAATCTGTATAAGAAAACTGGTCTGGGTGGCCAAGGTTTCTGGTGACAACTTACCAGACCCGGTGGATTGTGGGGACATCGAAGGTTCCCCCCAAGGGCCAATCACCCCAAAGAGGGTCCATTCAAGTTCGCACAAAATGCGAGCAGTGCAGGGAGTCATTTTGATGCCATAGTCCCCAGAAAAGCCCTTCTCAAAGTTTTTCAGCATACAATCTAGGACAGTGGCCTTTCCCTGATGTCCTCCCATGTTCCCGTGTATGGTGTCAGATACAGACAAAGGGGGAGAGTCCCCTGGAGGGACCTTTCATCTGCCCATCCATCTGCTGCCTCGTGGCGACTTGGGCCAGCCTTGACAGGTGCACCCCTATAATCCCCGGGCCTGGTCAGCCGAAGCTGAGTCCCCCTTACGTCGTTAAGGCCACTAGGGACACAGATTAGGGCCCACTCAGATCCCATGGCCAGCACCCTGGGATCACAGATACATTCACTCTCACAGTCACTCAGAGGTTATGACGGTCCCTCCCTGGTTAACCCTTCCTGGGGACCACTAGAGGTCCTTGGGACGTGATCAGGCTCCCCTTCTGCCCGTTTGGGCTGGCCTGACTTGATGTGGGCCCCAGGGCCTTACTGTGTCCGATGCCCTGATCCTGGTCCTGTCCCGCCTGGCCCCCTCGAGTCCGGTGGGGACTGTGGTGCTGGCCGAGTGGAGGCAGCCGGATGGGAGACTGACAAATCAGGGCAGGGCGAGCCTTCTCCTCTGAGACTCCCCCTTGTCACCCTGCGTCCCACCCAAACAGGTGGCTGCGAGGAGCCAGCGCAGTTGGGCTTCCCGGTCAGGGAAGCAAACTGTTGCAGCACTGGGGACGTTCACCTTATGGAAAGGCCAAGTGGCACTTGGAGGCTCGGGGTTCAGGAGATTTATTCTACCCTGGTGGGCCCAGAGTCCAAGTCCAAAGCCTGAGCCCCGAGCACAGTAAGGCAGGGAGTCACACACCACACATGCCTCGGCCTGAGTGGCAGCTGGGCCTTGCTCAGGGCGGAAAAGCCCTTTCTGGTTTGGCGTGTGTGGGGACATAGCAGGATGGCACTAGGGGAATAGGAACAGTAACTCTGTGTGGCGTGGCAGTTCAGCCTGCTACAGAAATGGTTCCATTAGAGAAGCATTAAATTGACATTATATGCTAATTCTGCTCTCTGTCATCTCAAAGTGTTTTCAAGAAATGTTATTTATTCTGATACTCCAAACTTAATTGATACGATGCATTATTGTAAATTACAGAGGTCTCCTCTCAGGTACCTTAGCAACCTTAAAAATATCCTCTGAGGTAGAAAGGTCTATCTTTTGGCAAAGAAACCTCAAGTGTTATGTCTTGTAGCTTAAACACATGAATGGAAACTGATACGAGATCTAAAGGAACTGGAGCAGGCCTACAAGCTTTACTTGAAACGTATCATGAAGGAGGTGTACATGGATGAGTTTATTCAAGCATGAAAAAGAAAGAGCTTGGAGAGATTCATTATTAGTTTGGAGTTACATGAAAAAAGGTCATATACAGTAAGAGTGAATAGTTTTTTCTCTCTACTCACTGAATATGGGACAAGAAGGGATAGGTTTAAATTGCAGAAAAGAAGTACTTCCTGACTGTGAATATCCTAAGCACTAGAATGTGTTACAAGGAGGGGTTACAGTGCCTCTTTATCTAAAGGTGTTTAAAAATATTTTATAAATATTATCCCTTAATAATTCAAGTACTATCCAAGTGAAAGGCAGGGAAAAGCTTGTGCTAATTTATGGACCCTTTTAATCTAATCCCAAGAGTGAATTATGTAAATAAAAAAAGTTTCAAAATGTATTTTTTTAAAAGTAAAGGGATGTATAAAATTTTGTATTTAGAAAAGTTTGTATATTTGAAAATTCTTAAAAAATAATTTCACTTGATTTTCTTTACCCAACTGAAGTAAAGGATTTAATGAAGGACAGAAAAGTCATAGAGAATTTTTTCCACTGCGAGGGAAGGTCATATAGTGAAATGCCATTTTTAAAAATAGAAGTAAATGCAGCTATAGCCACTGATATCATTATAACTCTTAATATGGGGAGAGTCATATCTCATGCTTTAGGGCATGAAGTAATTGCAGTTAGGGTGAGAGGGAACATTTTTATTTTATGTACAAACATTCTAACATGTTATTTGACATTTGTATATTTTACTCATTTGTTTGCATTATTTCTTCTTTATGATACCACACTCTGGCCTTTGGCACTGACTGTATCTGATAGAAAATGTACAAACTACATAATGAGACAACATTTATATACTCATGGTAAAGTAGAATAAGAGGTCACAAAATAATAACCATTTTACCCTTAACAAAGATGAAACCAGATACATGAACTAAATATAATGTTTGAATAAACATATTTTAAAACATAAAACATATTTTTCAACTTATAGGCAAAAAAATGTCATTAAATCAGCTTTCAGGAGACAGTAAAAAATGCTGTTGACATATAAAATGTTCACAGTCATTAAACTAATCTGTTCATGCTGTGAATCGGGGAAATGGGAGGTGGATTTCTAGTTTGAAGGGGTAAGTGTTCCTACTACAGATGGCATAAAAGAGAAGAATATTGAGGAGAACATGATCCTATGGAGGAAATCAGGGCAATTCTCCAAAGTCTTTTATTTTAGATGGTAGGAGAGATGATTCAGAAGATCGAAGTAAGATATCAATTGAAACATATAAAAACATATAAAATAATTGTTTATATTATTTTTACCTTCAGAAGAATTCAGTGCTATAAAACTAGGTAACAGAGATCAGAAATCAATTGTTCCAAGTCCTTATCAGTCAGAGGCTTAAATAAAATAATTTCTCAGTGCCAACCCTTAGCTCTATCATTTTTCTGTGGTCTTTTTCTTTAAAAAATTTCCCCAACTTTATTGAGTTATAACTGACAAAAATGTATATATTTATGAAGAACATGATATTCTGAAATACATATACATTGTGTCATGAGTACCACAATCTATCTACTTAACACATCTATCACCTCTAACACAGATCACCTTGTGTGTGCCTGTTTTATGTGTGTTGTGAACACTTAATATCTATTCTCTTAGCAAATTTCAGTTATATAATACAATATTATTAACAGTAGTCATCATTCTGTATATTATATCTCCAGTATTAATTCTGCATAAATGAAATTTGTACCCTTTGACCAACATCTTTCCATTTCCTCCACCTCTTACCCATGACATCCTCCATTCTACTCTTTGCTTCTATGAGTTATACTTTTAAGTTCAACATATAAGATCATGCAGTATTAGTCTTTCTGTATAGCTTATTTCACTTATTATATTTTCCTTTTTAAAAAAGTGAATAATATTTTACTGTCTCCTTATATATCATATTTTCTTTATTCATTAGTCTGTTGATGGGCACTTAGGTTGTTTCCATATCTTGGCTATTGTGTGTAATGCTCCAATGAATATAGAATTATAAATACCTTTTTGAGATATTGATTTGATTTGCTTTTTGTATATACCCAGCAGTAGAATTGCTGAATCACATGCTAGTTCTATTAAAAAAAAAATTGAGGAGCCTCCATGTTCTTTCCACAGAGAAAGAAAGTCAAGCATTAAAACAGACAAGGAGATCTGGGAGTCTTTGAACCACTAAGAACCCAGGGGGTCTTTGAACTTTTATATCAAAGACAGAGTTAAAAAAATAATTCTATTATAGGGGAAAATCCTCAACTATAGAAAAATGGCTTCAATTACTATAGAGCAGCACATTCAGAGAGGAATGAGCCTATTCAAAGGGAGCAGCAAATGCAAACAATGTCAGGATTCTACACTTAGAAAATTTATTCAAACTGGAAAGTTTTTTGTTGTTTTTTTTAAAGATTTTTTATTGATTTTTAAAGAGAGAGAAAGGGAGAGGGAGAGATAAAAAAATCTATGTGAGAGCAGAAACATTGATCAGCTACTTCCTGCATGCCCCCTACCTTCCCTACCCGAGACAGAGCCTGCAACTTGGTGCATCTGCGCTATCTGGGAACAGAAATGGCATCCCTTTGGTGCACAGCAGGATGCCCAACCAACAGAACCACACAGTCCAGGGCCCAAGAAAGTTTCAAATCAATATTTTTTTACCAAGTAATCTCTCATGCTACATAATACAAACTGATACTCTTATAAATCATGTTATGAATAAATTATCATCAGTAATGTGCTCATTGACTTCATTTAGAACTTTAACTTATTAGAACATTTTAAAGGATATTAGCATTTTATCTCAATAGTTAACATTGTAGTATTCCTAAATGTTCCAATATTACAAATTAATAATTATTTTTCTTTTAATTTCAGCTTTATTGGTGAATAACTGACAAGTAAAATGGTCAGATATTTAATGTTTACGTATGGTGATTTGATAGTTATAAACATTGTGTTTCAGTGAGAACACTTAAGTTTCTACTAGTTTAGGAAATTTCAATGACAGTCACCATGTTTTGTATTACACCTTCACACCTTATTTAACTTATAGTTGAAAGTTTACACCCTTCACCAACCTTTCCCTATTTCCACCAACCCCTACTTTTTTGTTTTTTTTAGATTCCCTGTATCTAAAGTGGTACCTTGCCCTATATGTTTTCACTGTCTGGCTTATTTTATTTAGCATAATGCCCTCAAGGTCCATCAATATTGCCATAAAAAGCAGGATTTCCTTCTTGCTTATGGTTGAGTAATATTCCATTATATATATCCCATTATATATTATACATATTTCATTATATATATATATATATATATATATATATATATATATATATATATATATATATATAACTTTATCCATTCACCTTTTTATGGACACTTAGTTTGATTCCACATCTTGACTATTTTTGAATACTGCTATAATGAACATGGCTATGATGACATCTCTTTTCATTTTCTTTGGCTATCTAAAACTAGAAGTGGGATTGCTGAAATGCATGGTAGCTTTATTTTTAATTTTTGAGGAACCTCCATACTGTTTTCTGTAGCGGTTTTACCAATTTACATTCCCACCAACAGTGCACAAGGGTTCCCATTCCTAGCCAACACTTGGTATTGCTTGTCATTTTGATAACAGTCATTCTAACAGGTATGATGTAATATCTCATTGCAGTTTTGATTTGTATTTCCCCCATGATTAGTGACGTTAAACACTTTCCTTCATGTAAGAGTTGAGCATTTGTATGTCTACTTTGGAAAAATGTTTTTTCAGATCCTCTGACCTTTATAAAATTTTATTTTATTTTTTATTTTTGCTATTGAGTTATGTTTCTTATATATTTTGATATTAACCCCTTATCAGATATATGGTTTGAAAATATTTTCTTGTATTTCATAGGTTGGTTTTTCATTTTATTGATGTTTTCTTTTGCTATGCACAAGCTCTTTGTTTCATGTATTCTCCTGTTTTATTTTTGTTTCTGTTATTTTTGCTTTTGTGTCAAATCAAAGAAAACATTGCCAACACAATGTCAAGGAGCTTATTGCCATTAATTTCTTCTAGGAATTCTTTGTTTTCAGGTTTTACATTCAAGTGTTTAATCATTTTCAGTTTATTTTTATGTATGGTGTAAGATAGGAGTCCAATTTTATTATTTTGTATGTGGTGGTCCCATTTTTCCAACACCATTTATTGAAGAGAATGCCATTTTCCCATTTAGTTCCTTTATTATAAATTAATTGACATATATTCATGATTTATTTCTGGAATCTTTATTCTGTTCTGTTGACCTATATGTCTGTTTTTATGCCACTCCCAATTGTTTTGATTACTATAGCTTTGTTATATATTTTGAAATCATTAAGTGCGATGCATCCAATTTTGTTCCTTCTCAAGATTGCTTTGTCTATTCAAGTTTTTTTGTGGTGCCATACAAATTTTAGGATTGTTTTTTCTATTTCTGTTAAAAATGTAATTTGAATTTTGATAAGGATTGCATAGAACTTATAGATTGTTTTTGCTAATATGTACATTTTAACAATATTAATTCTTCCTTTAATTCTTGTTTTTTATCCTTTTATCATCAGTGATTATGAAAGAAAAATTGCCCTATTATTTTTTTCAAATGTGAAATGTGCATGACATGCACCTAAAGATTGTTAATAAAAATAGAGATGATTTGCAGTATGTGACTTTATGATTAATATATTTAAAATACATACAATGTAATATATATCATTAACAACTTCTCTTTTGGAAAAATAATATTAAAGCGACATATCTTTAAATGCAGTATGATTGGTGAAAAATCATGTACAGGATTCTTTGGCAATTATGTGGGATATATACCTCTTCCTACTTGGCCTACCTGGTTTTCTGCCTTAGAGTGGCTAGCATTATTATTTTTTGTTTGTTTAATAAATGCCACATGCATAGAAGCATGTCCTGTGATGTATTATAAAGTAATTTTAGCAGTTTCCTGCTATCCCTTCAGACTTTTAACTTACCCAGTTATATTTTGAACTTATTCTGTAACTCCAATGGAATAAAATGGTAACTGTGAAAACAAAGTACACATCTCGTAAGAAAATATACTGCTGTTTTAGAATAAGATACAATATAAAAATAGTTTTAGATAATTGAGAAAATGTAAATGTTGTTTGTAATTGGACAATTCTTATTGCTGTAGTTCAGGTGTTTTATACCCACTGGGAAACATATATTATTTCTGTAGAACCTCAAGTTTAAATTAATATAACATTAACTAAAATTAGACTGTTTTACCACATTTCATTTTCCTAAAACCAAAAATTTAAGCTGTGGTCTTCAAAGACCCTATATGTGTAGATAGAGTATACCCACTAGTTTTATAAAAGCCATGTGTCAAATGAAATGTCTGGCATCATGCAGATAAGCCTTGATGTACAGGAAACTACCAAGGACAAAGCAGTTAACATTTAAAATATATGAAGTCATTTTTGAATGAAGGAAGAAAGAAAAGATAATAAAAGTAGCAAAAAGAAGCGAGATTAATTCATACAATGAAATGAGCCAAGGAAGACTAATGTGTGACAAATATTTGAAAGGCTGTTTAACCAAAGGAACATTATTTTATATCTTTGAGTACTGCATAAAAGAAAGTGAGAATAGATTAAAAAGCACACAGAGAGTACATCAAAGTGGCAGAAACTTTCACTTTGCATTACTTTCCTTCAAATGTAAGGATTATACATGATTATATGATTTAAAAATATTCTATTACCTCATATTTAGCAATGTTGTGGACTGTGCCATTGAAAGTACTTTTTGTACCGTGGAGATAATAGAGACCCAGTCCATAACTAATAGTACTGGGATATCCAGTCAAGGTCCAGCAGTGCAAAACAGATGGATAACTGTTGTAAACATCCTACACTTTTTACATTACTGTACTTCTGATCCTCTTCGAGCAAGTTCATTTCACTGCTAATATCAGTAGCCACATAAATAGCCTCTCTAGTTTAAAGAAGTTTTAATAAGTTATAGTTCATTTATATGAAAGAATCTACTAAAGTATCAAGTGAGCCATTTCATTTACTCAAATCTGTTTGAAGTACATACAAATCTTTAAGGTAGAATGATTAGTACACAGAGGCTTACATTGCCACAACCTTAGAGATTATAAGAAAGGGCATACATTTCTACCTTAGATTCTTTATATCTTAGATTCAGATGAAGCAGAAAGACTGAGTTAGAGGTTAAATTATTTGATGAAATGTGTACATTTATTCAGAGACAAAGCCGGAATGAGTCTAAGGATTTCTCACCACAAACTGGTCATTTCCCAGCATATCACACTAGCTTGATGTATATGTTAATTTTTTAAAATTTTACTAATGCATTTATTCTTTTTAAGTATTCCAAAGAGAATATAATTGTATATATTATTTTCTTTGAGGTTTTATCTGAAAGGAAATTTAATTTCTGCAAAAATTCATACAACTTAGCATATTTCAGAATTGTCATATTGATGGTTGTTCTGAATATGTATTTTATTATGAAGAAAGCAACTATTATACATACTTGTGTAATGCACCTCATTTAGAATTCAAAGTATTGTTAAAAAGGTTTTGAGCGAAACAGCATTTAAGGGGGGAAAAAGTATACTTGTATTAATAATTATGCTTAATAAAACATTTTTGAGACATCATTTAATGCATACTCTCAAAATAAATACAAATTATGTAAATAAGTAATAAAAAAGATATTTACTTGACAAATTTATATATAAAGGAAGTAGACATATTAAGGTGGAAAATACATTTGCAACAGAAATGTAATAAAATAACCATAAGCACCAAATTAATACCATAAAAATATAATAGAATGTAGAGGCTGAAAAAGTAAGAGGTAATGATAGTAGCATTTCTTTAATAATGAGTTATAATTACAACATTTAAAATTTTTGGTTTAGTAAATATTATTTTAGCTCCATTATATCTTCAAAGTAAATTTCATTTTAGCCTTGCAGTTCTAGGAGGTTAATCTACAGAAATAAAAATGTGCAAAAAATGAGTATGTATGATAATTTTAAAACATTGTAAACATCTAAAACACCTACTCATGCCATATTTTATTGAATATATGGTAGATGTTCATTGTATATAAAGTTAACAAAGCACATTGCAAAATAAAAATATGATTGATTGCATTTGTCACACACACGCACTCATATTGATACTAGTTGCTATCTCTGGATAGAGAAATCAATAGATTTTATGTATTTTTTCTGACTACTGTCTCAAATAGTATAACCTTTATTATCAGAATACAAAAATGAAAGGCTATAAAAATAAGTGAGGACAAAGAGAAACTATAACTCAATAGCAGAAGGAAAACTGGAAAATTCATTAAAACGTGTTAATTAAGGAACACATGCCTGAACAACTAATCAGAGAAATTTCTTTGGAGAAAAGCTTCATGAGCCCTAGCTGGTTTGGTTCAGTGGTTAGAATGTTGGCCCACAGACTGAAAGGTCCCAGGTTCAATTTTGGCCAAGGGCATGTACCTTGGTTGCAAGCTTGATCCCCAGCCACGGTGACAAGTGAAGGAGGCAACCAATCAACATCGATGTTTCTCTCTCTCTCTTCCACTCTCTGAAAAACAATAGAAAAAAATCCTCGGGTGAAGATTAAAAAAAAATTTTTTAAAAAGAAAAGTTTGATGACATTGGCCTTGCCAATGAATTATTGAATATAACACCTATAATACAATCAATAAAACAAACAAACAAACAGAACTACACATTTGAACAATGAAGGACATGAGAGTAGAAAGACATCCTCAGAATGCAAGAAAATATTTGTAAACTTCATATCTGATAATAAATAAGTATCCAAAGTATGTAAGAACTTTCTTCAACTCAATAGAAAAACAACCCAGTCAAAAAAAAAAGTTTAAAAAATGGGCAAATAAATTAAATAAATATTTGTCAAAAGAAGACATACGTATGGCCAATGGATATGTGAAAAGATGCTAAACATCACTAATCATCAGAGACATGCAAATCAAAACCACGATGAGATATAATCTCATATTTTTAAAAATGGCTATTATTTCAGAAACACAAGTTAACAACTGTTGGCCAGAAGGTGGAGAAATTGGAAATCTGTGCACTATTAGTTAGAATGTAAAATGGTACAGCCTGTATGGAAAATAGAATTACCATATAATCTAGATATTCCATTTCTGGTATTGATCCAAAAGAATTGAAATCAGGGTCTTGAAGAAACACCAGTCCTCTCAGGTTCATTGCAACATTATTCACACCTAAGATAGGAAAACAACCTAAATGTCCATCAATAGATGAATGGATAAAGAAAATGTGCTATAAACCTACCATGGAAACTTTGTCTTAAAAAGAAAAGAAATCTGCAATATACAAAACATGTATCAACCAGGAGGAGAGTATGCTAAGTGAAATAAGAACAGTCTCAGAAGAACAAATACTGTATGATTCCACTTAAATGAATTCCTCAAATAGCCAAACTCTGAGAAGCAGAGGTTAGAATATTGGTTACTGGGGGTGCAGAGGGAAAAGGAGAGTTACTATTCAACAGGTATAAAGTTTCAGTTATACAACATGAATTAATTCTAAAGATCTGTTGTAAAACATCGTGCTATAGTTAACAATATTGTATTGTATATTAAAAATGTTAAAAAGATAGATTGCATGTTAAATGATCATATTAACATTTAAAAAATATATGATAAATGATGATGAAAGGAGGCTTAACTGGGGTGGTGAACACACAATACAATATGCAGATGATTGGTGGTGGAATTGTGTACCCAAAGCCTATATAATTTTGTTAACTTGTGTCTCCCCAATAAAAAGGAAAAATATACAAGATAAACAAAGCAACTGAATCAGTTGAGGCACTTATTTTTTACAGACTAGATTTGTCTTTTAAATGACTCGACATTAATCACATGAATGTAACAGCATTTAAGCTAAGGAATTTGAATATTCTTTGAACAATAGAACAAGTGAAATATCTATAGCAGAAGAGTGTCATAATATTAAAGAACATTAAAGTAGCTATAGAAATGTAAAATTTTATTGGATAGAAAGGTAAAGTTGTGAAAGTAGCCGTAGTTCATCTGACAGCCAATGAACCACATAAGGGGCAAAAATACATAAAGGAAGAAAACAATTTGGCAGGATTTGCAAAGGGAGATCATAGTAATAACAAATGTTTTCTGAGCATCTACTTTCTGCAAAGTTTATACTAAGCACTTTACAAACATTTAATTATCTCAACTTTATGAAGTACATTCTATTATTCTTCTTATTTTGCAGGTAATAATACAGGTTTATGAAAATAAATCAAATGCTATATGGTAAGTGGCAGATATACAATGGAAGTAAGAACTTAATATCAAGTAATACTCTTAAATACTATCTATCCTGGCTCCCTAGATATTCCTAATATTTTTGTATTTCAATATCTCTCAGTTCATCAGTTCTTTGTCTCCTATCCTCTGGCCTGTATCTCCAAATCAAAACTAGTGAAACCAAACACCTAATTCTCTTACACCCCTGTCCTTCCACCATGCTTACCTAAGAATATGACAGTCTTGTATTTGTGCTGTGTTTTACTTTTAAAGACAAATATTCAGTACTTCTATAAAATAACAAGTATTCAGGATAGATCACTGTGAAATATGATTTTAAACCTGGGCTTTTTATTTGAATTATTTTCGAAAAGAAAATAATTGAGTGCCACAAATAATTTCCCACTAATTTTTATTCTATAGTCTTGAAGCCTTCTTAATTAAGGAACTAAAGCTTATTTTGTATGGTCACCTAAGACTTCCTGACATCCCACTCACTACCTAGGTATTTATCATAATTTATTCTGCCCAGTTTCAAAGGATATGTTTTTTTATTTTGTTTTATATATCTATACTTTTTGCCTTCTCAGTCACTCATTCCTGTCTTCGTTTGGATGTTGCCCAATCAGTCATCTCCTCCTTATAATGGCTCCTCACTTTGAACCAAAACAGTTCTGTTCCTGCAATTGTCTATATTGTCTGGGCTCTATAAACACTCTGTAAGGTCTTGGCTCTTTTGTTAGCATCTGCTATTTCTTTTTCCCTTTCTATTCATTCTTACCTTTCATTCACTTATAAATTTAGAGCACTGGATTCCTTATCTAATATTTTTTCCTATTATATTATAATTGGCTCTATTAAAGTCACCAACAATAACCTCATTTTCCAAAACAATAAAAGCATACCAAGTCTTATGTTTTGGCCTATCTTTGGCACCAGTATTTCCAACTTCTGTACTAACAAACTATTTTCCTGGCTTCTGTGTTCTCCATAAAACTATGAGTATTTTGTCTAACTCTTATTTCTGGACTACACTTTTTTACTTTTATCCTTAAAATAGTGTTTTTATCTCAAAATTCAGCCTTTTGTATACCCCATATAAAATTTACAAACTCACCTTAATTGATTTTATACACTTTCATAGTTGGCCAATACCAATTATAATGAATCCCAAATCTGTATCTACTCTCTTATCATGCAAATGGCCTACATATACTACTATACTGATATAGCAGAAGAATGTCAATGACAGTATTTCAAAATTTATCATCAGGGCTTTTTCTTCCTGCAATAATTATTTGATAGCACCATGATCCATTTAGTTATCAGTATTGTAAAGTTGAGAGCTATTGCTTGTCACCATATCTCTTTCATACTAATGCACTTTTTATTAAGTATTCTAACATTGATGTGTTCCCCATCCTACATATATGGGAATCAGGCTAATATTTAAGTATTTAATATTAGCATTAAGATGACAAAATTTCCAATGTATAATAATTCAACTTTTTAATAAAACATTTTGATACTGCATAGATTTTTACTACATCATGGAATAAACTATTAACTTTTGCATATTTCAGAACAAAAATATTTGTACTGAAGGATAGCATCAGGGTCTATAAGTCTGGTCACAGAAGGCTGATAACATTTTATGATGCAAATAATATAATTTTATAAAGTATAAAAGTTACAAAGCTAAAATTTAAAAATTCATACAGAATCATTTCCAAATATACATAGTAATTTATAGGAGAAAGTGAACTGGAGACAAGAGAAAGGTAAGTGCAGGAATGGAGTGGACCAGTGCTGGAACAAGGCAGTGGTTACACAGTAAAAGTCTATGTGTAGCTGTATCCTTCTGTCTGATTTTAATCTCTGGATACTAAGCCTTGCTTGTATATATATGGGATAACTTCTGTGCTTGTCTTGTTATCTAGTCTCTAGAACAATTCCCACTGTCCTATTTTGAAATTTGAACTTTTAAAAAATTTTATCTTTATTGTTAAAAGTATTTTAGATGTCCCCTTTTTCCCCCATTTACCCCTTCTGTCCCACACCAGCCCCCAGCTCCAGGCCTTCACCACACTATTGTCTGTGTCCCTGGGTTATGCATACATGCATATAAATTCTTTGGTTAATCTCTTTCCACCCACCCACCTCCATCTTCCCTCTGAGATCCCTCAGTCTGTTCCATGCTTCTGTGTCTCTGGGTCTATTTTGCTCATCAGTTTATTTTATTCTTTAGATCCCACAGATGAGTGAGACAGTATGATACATATATTTCTCTGACTGGCTTATTTCACTTAGCATAACACTCTCCAGGTCCCTTCATGCTGTCTCAAAGAGTAAGAAATCCTTCTTTTTACAGCTGTATAGTATTCCATGATAAAATTTGAACTTTTAAGCTTGGTCTGGCGTTCAGGGTTCTAAACTTGCTTCATCTTCTGGAAACATGGTAATCTTAGTCTATTTTTAAATTTATTAATTAAATCAGTTACCTATATCATCATGATTTATTAATAATATATCCCATTATTTAAAGCACATACTATGCTATAAAGTAATGGTGGAACTAAAATAGTATGAAAATTTTAAAATAAACTTTGAAACAACTCATTACAAATGCATCTTGGATATTGTTAATTCTAGGACTCAGAAAGACCAAACAAAAGAATGATAATACTATAAACTGTTTCTGAGGGCACAATCCTCTGAGTTTATTGTGAGTATGACCATTTTCCCTTCTTGAAACATTTATTCCCTAAGGAACACAGGGAATATTTATGTGAATAACGTTTGAAAAAAATATTTTGAATTCAATAACTTTGAACCTAAAAATTGTTGTTTGTTATTAAATTAGTTATGAATTGACATTTTATCATGTTTTAGTCGTTATAAATTGCACTGATAAAGAAATATCATTACACAATTTCTTCTTTAAAAAAGACAGCATGTGTTTCATTAAAAGTATAAAGAATGACTCTTACCTAACTTATTGGACCTAAAAATGAAGAATTTGTCTTTACCAGTTTGATGCCATATATATTACTGATGCCAGGTATTAAGAATTACACTCTCCCTCAATTAATTATTTTTCGAAGCCAAAGAAAGAAATTGACCAGTAGGCTGCAGTCCAAAGTGAGCTTGCCACTAAGGAAGAAAGGGAGTGAATAAAAACAAAAGCTTGTGGGGCCAGCGCGACTCAGCAGTTAGGCATCAACCTAGGATCCAGGGGATGGCGGTTCAACTCCTGGTCAGGGCACATGCCTGGGTTGCTGGCTCCATCCCCAGTGGGGGGCATGCAGGAGGCAACAGATCAATGACTGTCTCATCATTGATGTTTCTATCTCTTCCTCTTCCTCTCCTTTCTATGAAATCAATAAAGATGTATTAAAAATAAAGAGAGAGAGAGCTTATTTCTCCTAATAGCAACTGGATCTTGCATGTTCTTAGGTACTATAGGGAGTCCCAGATATACTGTAGTATCTCAAACTGAAACAAGTGTTCATGTAGGTGTTCATAGGCAATAAAGCCACAGATTTTCATGAGAATTTACATTAATAAATAGAGTATCACTGTTAATTTTGGAGAGAACATTTAGAAAATTATGATTTGCTGTTGATTATTTTTTTTTGCTTATGTAAAGGAGTAACAGATCTGATTCCAGAAATAATTGTTTTCATACAAGTTATTGTACATTCACGTACACATTTGGGAAAAATATAACAGTAAGAAATGACAAATGTAGGAGAATATCTTAAGGTCAATATGATTCATTAAGTACATTAAAGTAAAAAAAATCATGAAAATATTGGGGGAAAAATAACAGAAAGAAAAAATTATTTAAACTAAAATTCTGGAATAAATTTAGGTAGTTTCTATAAGCACATAGTACAGCCATCAATTTATAACAAAGTTATACTAAGAGGCAATAAAAAAAAAATCTGATCAAGCCTAGGAAAAAAATGAGATTCTGTGTACAAGTGTGTTAAAATGAAGTATTAGGTGTAGGTGTGTGGTATGTGTTTCTCTGTGTTTGTGTTGTGAGTTTCCTCTGAGAATATTGGTTTGCTTGCTTGCCAAATACTTATTGTTAAAGATTATCGAATATTTTAAAATTCTTGGAAATTTTATTTTTATTTTACAAATCTAGATAATATTGAATAATAAGTACAAAGTCATTAATGACAAATGAAAATATAGATCTGGGAAGATTGTTCAGGCATTTGCTCAATACCCTAGGTTCTCATGAATAAGACTTTTTACTAAAGGCTATAACTTACTGTTTAGTGAAAGATAGGAACATTGTGGAGGTTAAACATATTTCCCAAGCAGCTCAAGCAAGCAGTCCATTCAGAGGCTATCTGATTTAATTATACTGGAAAGACTAAGTGAAAGGCTTGATTAATTAAACTGAGAAGATAATGCTTGCTTAAGTAATTCTTTCGTGTTGGCATGTACTCTAGAAAACTTCAGAATTTCTTTTTAAAGTTGTAAATTGGTCACATAATAAATTCAATGGCACAATTTAGCTAAAAATCGAAATAATCATGACAATGAAACCATAATGATGCTTTGATATCATGAAAAATGACCACCCAGCAATTTTGAAGGTATAAGAAAGACATTTTTTCTTTTCTGTGCTAGAGTTGTTTGTATCATTTATAGGTCCTCAGATTTCTCGTCTACTTTTTAAGGGTTATTTTAAAATTAGTATATTGTAATAAATCTATTACATCTTAACAAATATATTCTTCCCAGATTTTATTGGTAATTCTGCAATAACTAAAAACACCACAATATTCTTTTTTTACTAAACTGAGGGTCATCCTTCTTACACTACAGCTCCTACAGTTCAAGAATACCTTCCCAAAGGTTCTTCTAAAATACCTTATTTGCTATTATTAGTTTCTTTTCTCTGCAATCTCAAATTTTAATGTTTATTAAATTATGCATTATTATGAAATATAAAATGATTTTTCTATAAGACTTTGAAGCACTCATGAAAGGCATTTTGTCTTGTAAAAACAATAGGTGGTGGTTGCCAGGCATGGCTCAGTGGTTGAGCTTGGACCTAGGGTGCAGGAGATCTCAGTTCAATTCCCAGTCAGGGCACATGCCTGGGTTGAGGGCTTGATCCCTGGTGAGGGACAAGCAAGAGGCAGCCAATCAATGACTCTCTCATCATTGATGTTTCGCTCTCTCCCTCTCCCTTCCTCCCTCTGAAATCAATAAGAATATATTTTAAAAATAAAAATAAAAATGAGCGGTGAATATAATGCCTATCAACTAGACAGTACATTATAAATACATTAGACATAATTAACTCAATAAAAATATAATTTATATTAAGTTTAGTATATGCAAAATAAATTATTTAAAATATCTTATTTAATCCACGCTAAACTCATGCAGAGTAATCTGAATTTATTACCATTTTACAGACAAAGATTCTGACACAACACTTAAGTATACATAATGCCACTGTTCTGTGGGGTTATATAGGTGCAAGCAGAAAATTATTTTCTTTTTTTAACCCATTACATATATATACACTTCCTTATGTGTATTTAATGACATTTGGTTGATTTCAGAGTATAAAAAATGTCTGGTCAATTCAAGTATGTTAGTATCTTAATGTTGCTTTAACAAATTATTACAACCTTAGTAGCTTAAAACATACAAATTCTAGAGGCCAGTTGCCTAAAATAGGTCTCACAGGCCTAAAATCAAGAATTTTACAGGACTGCATTTCCAATAAAGGCTCTAGGGTAGAATCCATTGTCTTTCCTAGTTTCTAAATGTTGCCCAGATTCCTTGGCTCATGGCCACATCATTCTGGCCTTTGCTTCCTTCTTCATATCTTCTCTGGCTCTCTTGCCTACAGTATAAAAACCCCTGTGTAATCACATTATCTTCAGCCAGATAATTCAGGATACTTTTCCCATATATAGATGACCAATTTAAATACATCTACAAAGTCTCATTGGCCATGAAAAGTAACATTTTCACTGGTCTTGGAATAAAGGTGTAGATAATTTTTGAGGGGCTGATATTCTGCTGACCACATCAAGGAACCAGAAAAAATATTTCTAGTAATTAAAGTATGTAAATCAGTATAATAAGCAAAACCTTAATATGATCCCAAAGTCCTTTCTCACCCAATTTATCACCTGTTTGTTTTGGAAAGCAACAGGAAACTCCCCACTCCCCATTTATTATTTATTTATTTGTTTGTTTATTTATTTATTTATTTTTGCTTTATTTTGCTTTACCCTGAAAGTTTTCTGGGTTTTTATTCCTCTAAGACCAAAACAGGAAAAAGAAGGTAACAATAATATATTGGAATGTTCTATTTGACTTCCACTCTCATGACCTGCTCTTGAAATTCTCTGGCTTGGTAGATATTCAATGGTAGCTCCTGCTCTTAGAGCACTTCTGTTGGTTTCTCGGAGATTGTCTTGCTGAGAACTTGTAATTGATATTGGAACGTGGGCAATGCATCTGAGTTCCCCCTCAATTTCTTGATTTCTTTTATTTATTGTTTGATGTAGTCACACTAAACCTCTAGGCAGACCTTTGGAACACAATTTAAAATATGTACAACTACTTCTCAATGCAGTTCATTCTCTACGAAAAGTAAAATAAATAAAAAATCACAACTAGGCTCATCAGAGTCTACCTGCTAAAACCCAGAAACAATGAGAAAAATTTTAAAATGAGCCAGAGAGAAATGTATATTAAATTCAAAGAAACAACAATGAGGCTAATGGTTCAATTTATAGGACAGAGAATTTAGCCAAAATACTATTTAAAAGTTGAAAGAATAGAATATCAACTTAAAATTTTATAAGCAAAAAATATTTTAAAGAATATAAAATAAAGGTGTGTTTTTTTCCAGAAAATTTTATCTATTGGGCCTATGTAGTTCCAATCAAGTATACAACACATTATTTTGTGAATATTGAAAAGCATTTCTGAATTTTAATTAGAAACTTAAAGATCCAAGACCATCTAAAACAATATTGAAGATAAAAAGAAAGTTGAAGACTTGAAAAGCTGAAGAGAAAGATGTAGCCTTAAATATATAAATTAATAAAATGTAGCACTTGTGCAAGAGAAAAACAAACAGACCAATCAAATAGAATAAGGAATTCATAAAGAGACCACAAATATATGATCACCTATTTCATAACAGTTATCTCTGTCATATGTAATGTTGAAAGGAAAGTCCTTTCAATATTTGGTGCTACATCAATTAAATGTCTACATAGAAAACAGTCAGTCTTTTTAGTATATGTGCTTCCGAAGCGAGCACAAAAACAGTCAGTTTTGATTCCTATTTTACATCAGACATGAAGAAGTTGATTAGAGCTGGGTTTAGAACCAAATGTGAAAATAAAAACAAAAAAGCTGCTAAAGAAAGTCAAATTAATATCTTCTTAACTTGTTATAAGCAAAGATCCCTTAAACCAGGTACAAAAAATAATAATAACCATAAAAAAATTAATCAGACTACATTAAAAAGAGCATATGTTTTAAAAAGACATAACTCAAAAGTTTAAAGCACAAGCTACAATTTTGGAAAACACTTATAACACATAAATGGGATTATACGTATATATATATATATATATATACACACACACACATACATATATACATACAAACACACACACATATATAAAATGAATATAAAGTTTATAATGAATATGGGATATATAATGAAATCCTGTAAGTAAATAAAATAAAGACCACCACTCCAATATTCAGGGTTGGGCAAATGACTTTAAAAGACATTCCATCAAAAATAAATTTTTTGAAATTGCTCAACATGGTTATTCATCAAGAAGAATCAATAAAATCAAAATACGATATGCACATACAACAGGTTAGCTAAAATGAAAATAGAGGTAATAATAAGTGTTGGTGAGGATGTGGAACAATTAGATCTATTAGGTACTGCTGGAAGGAGCACAAATGGCTCTACGCTCTTTAGAAAACTCCTGAGCAGTA